>NC_139545.1:7840429-8220483 GCF_965153285.1 Podarcis tiliguerta
GCAATTAGGTGTGTGTGCGCACGCACACTCACACACACGCACAAACGCACACACCCCAAGGAAGACAAAATGGGAATATATTCCCCAACATTTTTCCCAGAGTCAGAAAGAAAGTACGTAGTTCATAAATTCCGCCTGGAGCTTGGGGATTTTTGATGTAATGAGTTTTACAGTTTCAGAGGAGGCTAATAATTATGTAACAGTAATTAAATCTGAAAAAGGCTGTACTCTAACTATGTTGATTTATTGCATCGCCGGCAAAGTACTCCTAAGGCATGCATTGGCTTACACACACCCCTCCTCCAGTTTTCTTTAAATTCTAATGGAGCACTGGGTCACAGATGGTCTGAGATGCGATAGTTTCCCTATTAAATTCCTAATAATCTTTTTTTCTGAGGCTGAGTCATGGAGGCCTGGGGATTTCTCATTTTAATTAGAAGGTTTAAGGAGCTAACTCTGTTTGAAATGTCCTCCCAGGATAGATGGGTGCAGGTGATCCCATTCAGAAGAAATGACACAATATCAAGGCCAGCAGCTCATTTCCATATTAGATTGCAGGGAGTTCTGGCAAAAATCCGAATCTGGATGCTGATGAGGCCCTGCCGGAGCTGCCGTGAACTTTCACCGTGCGAAATGAAAGGAGGCGGTTTTTGGATTAGATCTGGAGGCGTTCTTTGGCTTTGCGGCAGTTTCGCCGGCTGACTTCGTCCTACAGCCTTTCCCATTGGGCTAGATGGCAAGACGAGAGGAATCATAAACTGTAGAAGGAAGGGAGCACGAGGGTCATCTAGTCCAACCCCCGTTTGTCCAAAGTGGTGCTCAAACACACAACCCTGAGATTAAGAGTCTCATTCTTTACCAACTGAGCTATGTACTGTAGAATCCTGAGCATCCGTCCTTCGGAAAAACCCACTGCCACTAAGGGGCTGATTTGTTCTCACTTGTACCAGCAGTATAGTGGTACCTCAGGATGCGAACGGGATCCATTCCGGAGCCCCGTTCGCATCCTAAACAGAACGTAAGATGCGACAGTGCATTTGCGCGTGCTCAGGTTGTATTCCGCCGCTTCCACGCATGCGCATGACGTCATTTTGGCTGTATGCGCATGTGCGAGCAGCGAAACCCAGAAGTAACATGCTCCGCTACTTCCGGGTCGCCGCAAAGCACAACCCAAAAATACTTATACTGAAGTGTATTTATCCCAAGGTATGACTGTAGTTGGGGACGCGGGTGGCGCTGTGGGTAAAACCTCAGCGCCTAGGACTTGCCGATCGCATGGTTGGCGGTTCGAATCCCAGCAGTGGGTGAGCTCCCGTCGTTCGGTCCCAGCTCCTGCCCACCTAGCAATTCGAAAGCACCCCTAAGTGCAAGTAGATAAATAGGTACCGCTTTATAGTGGGAAGATAAACGGCGTTTCCGTGTGCTGCACTGGTGCCGGCTTGCCAGAGCAGCTTCGTCACACTGGCCACGTGACCCGGAAGTGTCTCCGGACAGCGCTGGCCCCCGGCCTCTTAAGTGAGATGGGCGCACAACCCTAGAGTCGGACACGACTGGCCCGTACAGGCAGGGGTACCTTTACCTTTAGCTTTTATGACTGCAGTTAGCATAGTGAAGTTCTATCCCAGCTGGGCCCTACGACTAAGATTTCTAATGTGAAAATTAATACCACAACAAAATGTGGTGTGTTCAGCTAGCCTTTCCTAGTCCACTACCATCTCCCAAATTTTCCAGTCACCTTAGCAAACACTCAGTGTTCAGTCCTCATTTGATTGGGTTTTGGGGCGGGGTGCCCCTTAGATTCTCACCTCTATTTTTTCCTACTTTACTGCAAAGTTCAGAGTTCCCTGCCTATGCTGATAACCTCCCTCTTGCTTTTCAATGGCCCCATTTTGACTACGGTCCTGTCCGCGCTCACCGGCTGAGTCCTGTGTTAGAAGGACTGATAGGACACGAACCTCAAAGCAATGTATTCTTTTGACAAACTTGCCGAGTATGCTTCCTTTTGGCCTCTCCCCAACCCTGACACAGAAACACTTTAGATGAATTCATGGACAGTTAGGCTATCCTGATGATCATATTATGTCCAGTATCAGAGGCAGTGTGTTCGAGAAATTGAGCCTTTAGCGTCATTGGCCCCGTCCTGTGGAACACCCTGCCACTAGAAATTCAGCAGATACCTTCTGTGCCAACTTTTCTACTGAAAACCTTTCTAGCTTGCCAGGCCTATGAAATAAATTAAGATGTTTGTTTAATAAATAATAATAATAATAATACATTTTATTTATACCCCGCCCATCCGGCTGGGTTTCTTTTTTTTTTTATAGTAATATTTTATTAAGATTTTCACAAAGAGAAAAAAGAAAAAAGAAAAATACACAGATAAAAAAACAATTAAAAACAATTCAATCTTTCATGACATATCTTGCATTTGCTTGTTTCTCGGACCTCCCCACACCTCCCCTCTTTGTATTCCAGTTCAATTTATTTATTCAGCAAATCCTTTCCCTCTTTACCTTTATCCTTATCTTGATCTTAATATATTATAGCTTTGACTTTCCACCTGTTAACATTCCATTTTTGCATATTCTTCCAAAACATTATTGCTAAAAAACCATTAACCTCAATCCAACATCATTCTAACATTCATTAATTTTGCAATATTTCTGTAAATAGTCTTTAAATTTCTTCCAATCTTCGTCCACCAGCTCTTCTGCCTGGTCTCGGATTCTGCCGGTCATTTCCGCCAATTCCATATAATCAAACACCTTCATCTGCCATTCTTCCAGAGTGGGTAATTCTTGTGTCTTCCAATACTTTGCGATGAGTATTCTTGCTGCTGTTGTAGCATACATAAAAAAAGTTCTGTCCTTCTTTGACACCATTTGGCCTACCATGCCCAGGAGAAAGGCCTCTGGTTTCTTCGGGAAGGTATATTTAAATACCTTTTTCATTTCATTGTATAAGGTAAAGGTAAAGGTACCCCTGCCCGTACGGGCCAGTCGTGTCCGACTCTAGGGTTGCATGCTCATCTCGCTTAAGAGGCCGGGAGCCGGCGCCGTCCGAAGACACTTCCGGGTCACGTGGCCAGCGTGACGAAGCTGCATCTGGCAAGCCAGCACCAGCGCCGCACACAGAAACACCGTTTACCTTCCCGCTATAAAGCAGTACCTATTTATCTACTTGCACTTAAGAGTGCTTTCGAACTGCTAGGTGGGCAGGAGCTGGGACGAACGACGGGAGCTCACCCCGCCGCGGGGATTCGAACTGCCGACCTTACGATCAGCAAGTCCTAGGCACTGAGGTTTTACCCACAGCGCCACCCGCGTCCCCTATTTCATTGTATATCATCTCCCAAAAAGCCTTAATCCTTGGGCACGTCCACCAAAGGTAAATGAATACACCTTCAGTTTCTTTGCATTTCCAGCATTCTGGCTGGGTTTCCTCAGCCACTATGGGCGGCTTACAGCATATATCAAAACATAATAAAGCATCAAACATTAAATACTTCCCGATACAGGATTGCCTTCAAATGTCTTCTAAAAGTTATGTAGTTCTTTATCTCCTTGACATCTGAAGGGAGGGTGTTCTACAGGGTGGGCGCCACCACCAAGAAGGCCCTCTGCCTGGTTCCCTGTAACCTCACTTCTTGCAGGGAGGGAACCTCCAGAAGACTCTCAGAGCTGGACCTCAGTGGCTGAACGATGGGGGTGGAGACGCTCCTTCAGGTATACTGGGCCAAGGCCATTTAGGACTTTAAAGGTCAGCACCAACACTTGGAATTGTGCTCGGAAACATACTGGGAGGCAGTGAAAATCCTTTAGGACAGGTGTTGTATGGTCCTGACGGCCGCTCCCAGTCACCAGTCTAGCTGCTGCATTCTGGATTAGTTGTCGTTTCCGGGTCACCTTGAAAGATGGCCCCACATAGAGCGCATTGCAGTAGTCCAAGCAGGAGATAACGAGAGCATGCGAGACAGTCTGTGGGCAGCCGGCATACCTGGTGGAGCTGGTAGCCTATTAAATTCTTTTGCTTTTGACTTGGTTTTTTTATAATTTTACTGTATGCATTTGTGGTTTAATATTTTCGTAAGCCGTTGCAATATATTGCTACGACACAGCGGTATATAAATATTTCTAGAAACAAATAAAAATTCACCTGTGTATACTGCTGCTGAGGAATATCAGCAGGAGAATGGTACTCCATTCATGTGTGAGAACATTTGCGGGGCTTAAATTAAGCTGCAATCCTTTATATATTTATATTTATATATTGACTCAATGTGACTCACTTCAGAGTAGCCATCTATGGGATCGTGTTGTGAGTGTCTTACAGAAATAAAATGCATTAAATTGTATGGTACTTCCACCCTAGTAAGTGTGTTTAAAGGTGTAGCCTTACGTGCCTTTGTTACACCAGCTGCTATAGCATATTTACCCATGGAAAAGATTCACATATTTGCAAATTTGTTAGCTTTCTAATTGAGCTCAAATTCGAATTCAGTCGTCTTTTTAAGAGAGTTGAACTGCATGTTCATTCCTTGATCTGTCAATACAGGGCAGGGGCATTCTGAAATATACGTACAATGCTTCCCACAGATCCATTTGTAAGTGCTATGTTTACATGAGGAAGCATAATGTATCCTCATTATATCTGCATTTTCCCAACGCTGTGAGATGTTGAAATCTTGAAGAAGTTTCTGATGTTGCTTGAAGACTAGATGTTGGATCTGAAACTGAAGCTTTATCCAGACACCACAGAAAAGCAGATGGTAGCAGGGCTGATCTGGATATAAATCAACAAATACATTGTAGATGAATGAATAATTCAACTTTTTCCTACCCAATGACCTGCATCGTACAGTTACACTGTTAGATCCTATACATGGCTACACGGAAGTAAGTCCCTCTGAGTTCAGTTGGCTTACTACCACATAAGTTGGTACTAGATTGAAGTCTAATTGTTTTGTAGCAAAGCATGTATTCTCACCATCTTGTGACGCTTTCATAGTAAGCCATGATCATTCTCACAGGAGAAACATGCAAGTGGTAGAGTCAAATCTTCTGCAATCCCATGACAATTTAATGCTTGTCCTTACCAGTTTCATGCTTTCGGAAGTTTCGTGGAGAGACTACAAAACCCAAGATGCAGCGCAAATTCCATCATAGACTTTTAATGGACATTTATGTGCATCAATTAATATTCAAACAAGTGGTGAAATAAAGGAAACCAGCTGAAATTCAAATAGACAGAATAGGATTTGGGGAGATGAAACTGTTTGCAACTCACCCCCAAAACACAAAAAGGCTAATTTTAAAGGAAACCCTATGAAAATGGAGATAATGTGATTGTCCAAAGATGAAGAGCGGGGCATTTTTTTAAAAAAAATTAAGGTTGTGTTGGGAAAATATTGGTGCACATAAAGTCTAATAGTGCCCAGGCAAAACATATTCATCTTATAAATCCTAAGACAACATTCTGCATTTGCAGATATCATGATTCCACCCCACCACCTTGTAAGTCTTTTATTTGCGAAATAAGATAAAAAGTGCAGGGGGAAAAATAAGCACAAATCTTTAGGTTCTTGCTGAAATATCTGTGGAGCGCTGAAAGCCACACCGCACCCAGCGCATCTGATCCAAAAGAGGTTATTCTTAGGTGCTTGTAACTGAGCCTGATAATTTGTATGCCTGTTTAGGAGTGAGTCTGGTGCACTGCTCACATTTCCCTTGATGATGCATTGCTGTTTGGCGGGGGGTGGGATGATTCTTAGAAGACAGCTGCTAGGGGTTCATAGTCGTAAGCTGCACAGCCAATTCTTGTACTTTACAAAAATAATGAGCATATCGTATCTTTTCAGCATGGCACACAGTTGTCAAGAAGTCAGACCATACCATAGGAGATTTCTCTCTCTCTCTCTCTCTCTCTCTCTCTCTCTCTCTATATATATATATATATATCCATGCTCAAATGTAGTTCCATTTATTTCACAAAACTATTGCAAAGCCAGCAGTAAGCTCCTTTTATGGACAGACTGAATCACTGGCAGACCTCACTTGCATTGTTTAATATGTTAAAAATTCGTTTCTGACAAAGAAGCTCGGAAGTGCACCGATTTAATTGAGAACATAAAAATAAGATTCCCCCTTCCCCCCCCCACACACACACACTACTCCTGCTATTCACATATTCTGTGCACATACTTAGCAGAAGTAATTTAGAGTAAGGAAACTTTTATGCGGTGTTCAAAACCTCCATTTATTAATATGGAATAACAGCAAAGGTCTGGAACAGTTACACGCACTTTTTCACACCAACTGTCACTTTCAACTTTTCCCATCCTCCTCCCAATTGCCAATTTCTTCTGGCTTTAATTCTGCCCCAGTCTCAGTTTTAATCACATTATTGCCTTTTAACGGTTTCTCGCATTCTGCTCCTACATGAATGCTGTATTCGTGCCCTGCCCTCATTTCCTCCTTTCTGTTTTGTTATTTTGCAAAACAATATTTTTTTTTACTCACCTTGGAAATCCCCTGAATATGAAGACCTTGAAATGTGCATGGCCCTGTCTACCAAGTTTGCTACTGAGTGAGAGAAAGATCTAGCAGCGATTCCCATTCCCATAGAAACAGTGGGGATAGCAGTGATATTAGCAGTATACTTCGGGGGGGGGGGCATTTTAAAAGGTATTCTTGTTCAATAATAGCAATTCTAAAAGTATATGTGTACTTGTAGCATTTTCTGAACCAAATGAACCATTTCCAAAATAGTTTGTGTTGTCTTCCCTATAAACCACCAGCAAACTCAACCTGCAAGTGTGGATCCTTATCAGAGCCATCTTACCTATTGGGCTTACTGGGCGCTGGCCTCTCTCTTTTTTATATAATATTTTTTATTAGGGTTTTTACATAAAAAGAAAGGAACAGCAAATACATACACAAATAGAAAAATACCAAACAACAAAAAACAACAATACAAAAAAAGAAAAAGAAAAAACGAATAAAAACAATTCCAGTTTCATGATATTCCTTGCAATTACTTATTTCCCAGACTTCCCCACACCTCCCCTCACTGTATTCCAGATCTTATATTTGGTCAGCAAATCCCTTCCCTCTATCTTAACCAATCTTTATCTTAATCTTAATATCTTAATACTGATATCTCCTTAGTATCTTTATATATTAAACCTTTAGATTTTACAGCTTTTAACCTTTGAAGTCTCTATACTCCTTCACCACTTTGTTACTAATAACCTTTTACGTTCAATCCGATGCCATCTAACATTCATTAATCTTATAATACTTCTGTAGATAGTCTTTAAATTTCTTCCAATCTTCTTCCACTGTCTCTTCTCCCTGGTGTCTGATTCTGCCGGTCATTTCTGCCAATTCCATGTAGTCCATCACCTTCATCTGCCATTCTTCCAGCGTGGGTAATTCTTGTGTCTTCCAATACTGCGTGATGAGTATTCTTGCTGCTGTTGTGGCATACATAAAAAAGTTCTGTCCTTCTTTCGCACCTGTTGGCCGACCATGCCCAGGAGAAAGGCCTCTGGTTTCTTCGGGAAGGTGTATTTAAACACCCTTTTCATTTCATTATAAATCATTTCCCAGAAGGTCTAAATCCTTGGGCATGTCCACCAAAGGTGCAGGGCGCTGGCCTCTCAGGGGTGTCCCAGCGAGTGGGGGAGCTGCACGGCCTTGCCGGCGGCCTCCCCTTTCCCTGTACACCCGCCAGCTGTGCCCCATCAACCATATGGCTGGTGGGCATGCAGCTTGCCTCCCAGGCCTCCACGGGAGGAGAGCAATCCCTGCAAAGGTTTAGAATGGAAGCTGCGCCCCACCAACTATATGGCGGCTGGCGGGCATGCAGCTTCCTTCCCAAGCCTCCGTGGGAGGAGAGCGATCCCTGCAGAGGCTTGGGAAAAGGTCAACAACTCTGGCAAACTGGGGGGGGGGATCTTTGCACCACAGCACCGGATATGCTTAAGACGGCCAAAAAGGCACAACCAAAGAGGATGGTATCAGCAGCCTCCTCGCCTCCTCATATGCAGAACAGAGCCTAGGACTTGCCGATCAGAAGGTCAGTGGTTCGAATCCCCGTGACGGGGTGAGCTCCCGTTGCTCGGTCCCTGCTCCTGCCAACCTAGCAGTTCGAAAGCATGTCAAAGTGCAAGTAGATAAATAGGTACCACTCCGGCGGGAAGGTAAATGGTGTTTCTGTGCACTGCTCTGGTTCGCCAGAAGCAGCTTAGTCATGCTGGCCACATGACCCAGAAGCTGTCTGTGGACAAATGCCGGCTCCCTCGGCCAATAAAGCGAGATGAGCGCCTCAACCCCAGAGTCGGCCACGACTGGACCTAATGGTCAGCGGTCCCTTTACCTTTACCTATCCTTGAGAAAGGCCTGGTTGGTTGGTTGGCTGGCTGGAACCCTGAACAGAAAGAAACACTCCACGCTGCCCCATTTCAGCCCCACTTCTATAATCTAATAAACTGATAGTGAACTCAAACGCTGAGTTATGATGGTTACATAGTCAAAACAAGAGGAAGACATGTGCGAAAGCAGAAAGAGATTTAGGAAGAAACCCCAAGTGCCCCACAATGGTTCAATGAAGTCTGAGATAGCTTGGTAGTCGCAAAATGCTGGTGGTCTTTTTTGCAGGTGAACAGAATGTTGTATTCTGAAAGAAGGCCATGGCTGGCTGGCTTAGAAAACTGAAATTCTTCATGCTGTAACATATCCTGCTGGTTTCTTACTAAAATCAATTGCGGACCCTAGGCACCAAAATTTTGCTTCTGCCAATTAAAAATAAACCTTCCTTTTAAAAATAATAATAATAATGTGATAATCAAGGCAAGGCAGTTTATATTGTTTAGAACCATAGGTCAACAGTATATGAAAAATATGTTGGTAAAAGAATGCTCCGTTCTGCTTGTGGTATAAAAATTAGGGCAAGGAGACACAAGGAAATGTAATCTGTTTTGCATGTTGAATACTAAATCAGTTTGCAGTGATAAGACATTCTGCAAGTGCCTGTGGGATGAACGGATGCTTCTAGAATTTGCCGGATTTCGCCATATGTTGAGCTTTCACTAAATCTAAGAAGAAAGTAGCTAGCTTTGCCAAACTACAAATGTGTGTGCAGGTTTGGCTTCTGTGATATATGCTTATAATTCTGCTTCTGCTAATAAGAAGGGAAAGCATACCCAGCCCTGTAATTGGGAGGAAAATCCCATTGTTTCCCTTTCCAGATTTTTGATGTAAGGAAAAGGGAGTTCAGATCCTATCAGCTAAAAGGGAAAACTGAATTCTTTAGAGGCAGAAAGAGTTGGTCAACGTAATTGCTCCTACAAAAAAAGGAGCTTTCCTCTGAGGTCTTTTAGTTGGTTATATTCTCAGCTAGCATAAGATTATTTACAAATGAACTTGGGGAGGGGGAATCAAGCAGGAGGGGATGGATGGAAATAACATAAGGGACAAGAATACGTTAATGGGAAAATGACTACAAGTTCCAGCTAATGGCAGGGACAGAGACGTTGACTCCTCTCGGCAACGCATGACAGGTGCAGGAGAGTAATACCTAATATAACTAATCTTTGACACAGGAATTAAGTCATTTTTGCACGAAAGCAGGTCATTAGAAGCTAAATTGAATTATAAGTAATACCATCTCTGTGGAGGATTGTAAATTAATTGGTTTTTAACAATAACATTTCTGTGTTTTATTAAAGCAGTGTAAGAATCCAGCGAAGAGAAGAATGCGGCAGATAAACAGGGCAGGTGTTGATGATGCAAATGAAATAGATGACAGATGGTTAGTAGCACGATCACTCACTGCGTGCGTATAATGGATAGAGGTAATCAAATTCCTTTGTGGGTTGGTGACTTTCTTTACATCAAGAACTTTTAACTGAGGGATGCCTGCAGAGCCTTGTCTTAAAAATTAACTCCACTCAATGCTATTATCATTATTAGGTGGCTGTTGCCATGCTGAGGCCAAGAAGTAAGAGAGATAAAAAATAAAAATAAAAGTAAAGTGATGTATTTTGATTGGATGTACACCCATTAGTAAGGAACAATTCTGTTCTCTTTCGTTGCAGTTCGTAAAAATAGTGGACATTACCTATTTCTCCATTCCTCCTGACGAAGAGTTCTGTGTCACTTGAAACATTGTAAACTCTAATGAAAAGATATATTCTGATATACTAGAAGCTTATGAAATATCAGACAAATACAGCTGGATCAGACCAGCATCCTCTTCTCAGAGGAAAACCCACAACTAGGGAATGCATAGACCTCTCGGTGACGTTAACATATGAGAGTGCTGGAGGTGAAATGGTTAAACAGGTTACCCAATCAGAACCCAGGGGGTGGAGTCAGAGGGGCTATAAAACCAGCTCTGGGAGAGGCAAAGGGAGGAGTTTGTTGGGAGTTGGGTGGTTGGTTGGTGTGGGAGTGAATTGGGATAGAGTCTGTGGGCAGGTTGAGTTAATGTAGCAAAATAAGCTGAGTCAGGAATAGTTAAAGGTAAAGGACCCATGACCCTTAGATCCAGTCGTGGCCGACTCTGGGGTTGCGAAGCGCATCTCACTTTATTGGCCAAGGGAGCCGGCGTACAGCTTCCGGGATATGTGGCCAGCATGACTAAGCCACTTCTGGCGAACCAGAGCAGCGCACGGAAACGCCGTTTACCTTCCCACCGGAGCGGTACCTATTTATCTACTTGCACTTTGACGTGCTTTTGAACTGCTAGGTTGTCAGGAGCTGGGACCGAGCAACGGGAGCTCAAACTGTCATGGGGATTTGAACCGCTGACCTTCTGACTGGCAAGTCCTAGGCTTTGTGGTTTAACCCACAGCGCCACCCATGTCCCCAGGAATAGTTAGGGGCTAGGAAAACAAGTAAATATCTGAGAGGTGGTTTAGTGAGTGAGAGCAGGTAGCGGAAGTTATAGGTCTGTGTAGGCACCCTATGATTGTAATTGACCGATACCATTTATGAAACCACACGCTTGTTAAACTGCAATAAATAAACAGAAGTTTATGTTCTAATTTAACCCTGACTGGACTCAGTATTGTACCAGGTAGGGCCTGGGTGGTGGCAGTGAGAAATAAAGTGGTGGCACAGGGATCAATAGACGCTGAAACGTCCGGGGACCCTGTGTGATCGCCATTCTCTCCAACTTGTGTTCCTTAGCAACTGGCATCCTACACAAACCAAGCATTTGAAGGTGCAGCTACACATATATACACAGAGAGTGGTATTATAATCCAGTTGACTAAAGGGCTTTAAATACAGTGGGCTAGATCCAGACCACGTTACCTGCACATTGGTCCCATTGAAACCAATGGGTTCTGAACTATTTGCGACTATCCCCATTGATTTCAGTGGGATCCAAGTTCCACTAACCTAAGTCTGTTTTGAACCATGGTGAGGAGAAATTCTGCCTTGAGACCAAAATCTCAACCCTGTGAAATCTAAACACATCAGATATATTTGCCAACATTTTCCAGGAAATACAAAGAATTTATCGTTACGTTGTTTGGCCATGTGTGCTGGTCCCGGGGGGAGGTTACCGTGAGGCGTGGTCAGAGTCCGGTCCTGTGTCGAGGGTCTGGAGACTGTCCACCAAGGGCGAAGCGGGGTCCAAAACGAGGAGCCGGGCAAGGTCGGGAACTCTCGAAGAACAGGTCTGGGTGCTGGCAGAAACAGGTTTCCAACGACGTTGCTCCTGCGACCTGGGACTGGGCTGACTGGCCTTTATCTTCTCTGAGGCCAGGGGCGGTCCTGGCCCACAGGTGACCCGCCTCTCCTGGCCTTAAGGCGAGCACTCCTCCTGGGAGAAACCAGTTCCCTCCGCCTCTCTGCCCTGAGCCTCTGCAGCTCAGGAGAGGCTGGAGGGTTACTGGACCCAGGGGCAGCTTCCCCTTCCCCTGACAGGGCTGGGAGAGGCGCACCTGTAGGCAATGTGTCCTCCATCACCTCTGGAGCCAGAGTGGATTCATCTGGTGTCTGCTCCTGAGGATCCAGCACAGGTGCAGGTGCTTCAGGATCAAGGCCCTGCCCCGGCTCAGCCGGCCCTGGAGGCGGGGACTCCTGTGCAGGCTGGGATTCCTCCGGTTCAGCCTCTGAATCAGATTCCCAGGCCATCACACCATGGAGCAAGAAATCGCTGTCGGACAAAGTATGTGAAAAGAATATCTGGAAAAATGCATCCATACGCAGGAGCTGTGACTATCTAGCAAATTTATGGCAAAGTCCACATTGCAGTGGAATTCTTCAAGGAGAGCACTATAAGAGAAAAACTTCACATTCAAATTTACCTCAGGAAAGTTCATTGAGATGGGCTGTAGAGCACGAGACTCTATCTCAGGGTCATGCATTGCAAGAATCTCTACAACTCTATGATTCTATAGAGTTCGTTTGTATAACCTGAACACACTCAGAAGGAAAGTTTTTCAGATTTAGAGACATGGGCTTTGGAGAATGTAGACAGAATCCTTCAGAAGAGCATTCATTCAGCCCTAACCTTTCCTTTCTGGTGAAGAAATGTGCACATAAGTTGAATTGGTATTTATTTGTGTTTCCTTTATCATTGCTAATGGTTATGGGTCGTCCTCAGTGGTTGTTTGCCATTCGTAGCTAATTAAATGTGTTCTTTATGTTTTGTTGTCTGCATTTTTAAAAGAGTTTTACTTGGGTATGGTATTCGCTTTATCGATTTAGTCTGAGAAGGGATCTGCCCGCTCTCAAAAGACCAAAATATTTACCGTCAGCTGAGAGGTTAAATAAACAGAGCAGCAAAATGGCCATGTTGTTCACCACGGCTCACAAAACATGGTTAGACCAAAATCAATACGAAGGAATTTCATGGTGATGAACAAACATTCCGTGAATTGAGGAGGAGGTTGTGTGTGTGTGTGTGTGTGTGTGTGTATTTTGGCATCATACATTTTTATCATTGTAACGCTATGAATAATTAAAAAACACCCCACCACTTTGTACCTCCACTGCTGTTGTTCTACTATAAATTACAGTAGCATTTTTATTTTAACTTCAGAAAGAATATATCCGAGAGCCTATCGCTGAAGATATGTCTTTTCTAATAATGCTTCCATTTTCCGTATTCAGTAATATTTTTATTTTCCAGTACTGAAACTATAGGGGAAATGCGAACAGATGGAACATTTCGTTCAAATGTGCATGAGTTCCTGGCCTTTAAAACCTGGCATGCATAATCATAGGTCCAGATTCTCCATTGCGTTTATAGCCCTTCAATGCTGCTAAAATGGCACAAAAGAAAAATATCATTACTTGTCAGCGACAATGGTTGTGCTGAAGAATTTCACTGTAACTGGCTCCTATGGCTTTGCCACAAATGGTTCGTTGGATAGCTATATGTGATGAATTGGTACATGAATGGGTGTCATATACACAGGGCTAGACAGATGGCAAGCTGGATGTATGCTGGTCAGCAGCTCACTATTTGCAGTATACAGTGGTGCCTCGCAAGATGAAATTAATTCGTTCCGCGAGTTTTTTCGTAGAGCGAGTTTTATCGTCTTGCGGAGCACCACGGCGGGGAGGGGTGGGGAGAAGCAGGGCAGCTGCCGCAGCCGGTCCTTGGACTCACCCGCGCCTTGTGGACACCGCGCGACGCGGCTGCTGGAGGGCGGCGGGGCTCAGGAGCGCGACTCTGGCTGCTACGCTGGCTGCTGGCGGCAACGGCTCCTGAGGGGAGCGCGCGAGGGCGGTAGGCAGCGGCGCGAGGCAGCCAGAAGGTCTGCCATCAGCCGGAAGGTCGGAGGGAGCCGGAGGAGCGGGGAAGCGAGCGTGCGTGCGTGCAGTGACCGTCGCCATGACAGGAGAGGCAGGGCTGTTTCATCTAGCGAAGCAAGCCCTTAGGAAAATCCGTCTTGCGAAGCACCTCAGAAAACGAAAAACCCTTTCTTCTAGCGAGTTTTTCATCTTCCTAGGCATTTGTCTTGCGGGGTACCACTGTACATAATCGTATTTTGTGATCTCCACACAGAAGAATGTGCATGAGGTTGACTCATTGACGGAGTTGTCCTTTCCAAATACTCAATTTGTGATTTAAATAAAATAATAGATGCTTTGATAGCTACAGTCTTTCTAACAACGGCTTCATTTTACAATTGTTATATTTACATTCCTACCTGGTCCACACTAAAAATTGCCTAGTTCCCAGAATGAGGAATGGCTAAGGGAGCTGGGCATGTTTAGCCTGGAGAAGAGGAGGTTAAGGGGTGATATGATAGCCATGTTCAAATATATAAAAGGATGTCACATAGAGGAGGGAGAAAGGTTGTTTTCTGCTGCTCCAGAGAAGCGGACACGGAGCAATGGATCCAAACTACAAGAAAGAAGATTCCACCTAAACATTAGGAAGAACTTCCTGACAGTAAGAGCTGTTCGACAGTGGAATTTGCTGCCAAGGAGTGTGGTGGAGTCTCCTTCTTTGGAGGTCTTTAAGCAGAGGCTTGACAACCATATGTCAGGAGTGCTCTGATGGTGTTTCCTGCTTGGCAGGGGGTTGGACTCGATGGCCCTTGTGGTCTCTTCCAACTCTATGATTCTAAGAAGAGTTTGGATTTGATATCCCGCCTTTCACTCCCTTTAAGGAGTCTCAAAGCGGCTAACATTCTCCTTTCCCTTCCTCCCCCACAACAAACACTCTGTGAGGTGAGTGGGGCTGAGAGACTTCAGAGAAGTGTGACTGGCCCAAGGTCACCCAGCAGCTGCATGTGGAGGAGCAGAGACGCGAACCCGGTTTCCCAGATTACGGGACTACCGCTCTTAACCACTACACCACACTGGCTGATGGAAGGCATTGCTGGGTTTTATGCCGTTTTCTTGAATAAAGAATTAACTACACTGCCCGCCTCTGCGTCTTGTGTGCTGACCTGCATCTGACCAAGCTCTGACAGTTGACAACAGGATGGAATCTACCCCTCCTATTTTCCAGGCCACCACCCTCCCAAAATGAAGCCCATACAAATTAGGGCAGTGCTTCTTGTGAAGCTAGACAACCAAGTATCATTCTGGAACAGTTTCTCAGCCCTTTTGCAACAATCCCCCAAGTGAGCATCTTTTATTTTTGACAAACATTTTCGCAAAACTGGCCACCCCCTTTCGGCTCATCGCTAGTTTTTGTTTTGTTGTGTTGTGGGTGTTCATTTATGAAGCTTTAATACTGCAAAGTATTATTTTGGTTTATTCATGTCTGCACTTATGACTGGCACCTGCAAACAATTTAACAGTTATTAAACCGCTTTATTATTTCTGCTGGGGAAGTGCAGATTTCGCAAAAGACAAAATATGTAGGGGATGTTAATTATTTTGGGAGTTTGCTAGTCGAAGATAAGCCACAATGCTGTAGTGAGGTGACGCATTGATGGAGTTATGCCATAAGATGTAAGAAATAAAATCAAAACTTTTTAATGGTCTAAAGTGCTATAGACAATTTGATAAAACAATACATAATACAGGAGCTCCTCCATAAATCTAGCTTCTCTAGATGTAATCAGCAGCTTCAGTCAGAAAACTTATTTTCTATGTTCAGTGGGAAAGAGGTGAACTATCAATTCCAATGATTGAATGGCCTGCTAGACTTTATATTATACTTTATAAATGAAATATATCATCAACTTGCTGACTTCTCTCTTTGCTCTGCAAAATGTCAAATTTCAGCATTCTGCTGAGTCACACACACACACAAACACACAGTGTCCTCTCTTTGTTTGCAAAACATGCATTCTCAATTTTTAGCCTTCATCATATTGTAAGTCATTACATCAATCTAACTGGTACTTCTGCAAAGCATTATTGTCATTAATAACTTCACAATATTTAGAGGCATAGTGGGCTCTCCCTTTCTGGAGTTCTTCAAGCGGATGCCAAACAGTCATCGGTTAGAGGTATTTACTCAAACCTTTGCTCTTCTCTAAAACCATAGTTTTCCTCTCTGTATCCCTCTAACCATGCTTTACTCAACCCTCAGGCATTGTTTAAAACTGTCGTTTTCCTTTCAGTGCTCTTCCAATCCACTTTACTTAAACTTCTGTCACTGCAATCAAACTTCTTCCTCTTCTATTCCTCAGCTGCCTCATGAGTTCTCAAATATTCCAAACAACATGGAGTTCTCAAATATTCCATACAACAATACAGTACGCTTCAGGTTACGTACGCTTCAGGTTACAGACTCCCCTAACCCAGAAATAGTACCTCGGGTTAAGAACTTTGCTTCAAGATGAGAACAGAAATCGTGCTCCAGCGGTGCGGCGGCAGCAGGAGGCCCCATTAGCTAAAGTGGTGCTTCAGGTCAAGAACAGTTTCAGGTTAAGAACAGACCTCCAGAACGAATTAAGTACTTAACCTGAGGTACCACTGTACAATGAAGGCATGTTTTTCAAATCTCTGCTGTTGTTTAAAACCACCATTTTCCTCTCAGTTTCCTCCACCCCTGCATGACTCAAACTTCTGCCATTGTTTCAAACCACTACCTCCACCCTCTCAGTGTCCCTCCGTTCTTGCTCCTATGATGTGCAACTTGTCTTCACTTTTGCCTCCCTGCCCAGACCGTGACTTTGTGCAAATCCAGGATTGCGAGGTGGCACTATAAATCCTCCAGTGAAGGCTGCACGATGACATTCTTACATCTTTATTATATAGAGAGGTTATCAAGAGAGGTGTTGGCTTCAACTGAGTTTGAGAAAGGACCTGTAAGTACCTTTAGGAAATTTTGGGATGTATTTACTTTGTTTTGTTTTAACAGTAATTTCTGTAGCATCCCGAGTAATAGCAAATGCCGTTCCCCCTTTAGAAAATGAAGTAGGAAAGCTTGATTTAAACAAAAATTAAGGACAAGTCACATTTGAATATTATATCTTTGGGCACAGAGCCAAGCATGGATGCATCTAGCTCAGTTTTGGATCCAGGCCAAAGTCTCAGAGTCCCAGTTGTTCAATTTTATAGCTAGTGAACAAAAGTGGGGGGAGATGCAAGAGATGTAATATGGTTGTTTAGTAACCAATGTTTCAGGGCTTGTTAAGGTGCAAATGCAGGCATTTATGTGCAAGAAAAGCGTAAAATTAATACTGCGTTCCCCTCCCCACAAAAAAAACAGAATATAGTGGATGCAACAGAATAATGTATGCAAGCTTGCATTTTTTTAATATCAGCAATGCAGCTCTATGTAAAGCCATGAATCTAAGAATGAAAACTGGGGGGAAATTAATAATATTACTGGATCAGCCCATTTTTATATACACTACTATAGAGAAGCATCTGAATATTCTTGTGCTGATTTTTGAAATGTATACAATGTCACATTCCTCCATTCTCCATTCTCACAGCCACCTATTCAAAAGTCAGGAAAATACATCTTCATGTTTGTTTTCTTCCTTATTTTATTGGTGGTTTTCTCTAACTTTATCCACTATCTGAATACTGAAGGTGTTCATACGCCCGTAGTGTTCACTGCAGAGAAAAGTACAGCTCGCATAAGTATTTTCACAGCCAACAAGGTTACTGGGTGTTGCCTGAGGTGTGGTTTCTAAGACCAGCAGCAGAATTTGAGAACTGGGCAAGATTTTTAGGGTTTTCTGGAGCAGGAAATCTTCTTTCCTCAGGACACTAGCAGCCAATCAGATGACAGCAAGCGAGGGCAAGAAGGAAAAGGGAAACGGCAGAAGAAAAGAAGGGAGCTAGGAACAAAAGGATGCTAGCCAGCATAGAAGCTATGTGACTGTTTCGTTCCAGAAATTTGTCAGTGTGCAAATTTGTCAAAGTGAGTATCAAAATGAGAAAATATTAGACATAGTATTCACTTTTTAGAAAACCTGGTTGCTGGCTAAGTTCACAGGCAAATCCTAGTGAAAAGAAATCTTAAGAAACTCTTCTTTCTGGGAAATGTTTCAATGTAAAAACCCACAAAATAAATAGGATGCCCTGTGTCCTTTTAAAGGTCATGTATAACGTTGTTTGATGTTACCAATAAGAGGTGAAGCCGTAACACAAAAGGAGGAGCCAAAATCCATTTAGCGCAATGAATCAAAGGTTACCAGCCATCAGGGGAGAGTGACAAAAAGGCTTGTTGAGAAGATCAATCTGAAGACAGGCTATTAAGTAATGAGTTAAGTAATTAAGAATTAAGTAATGGCTGTTATATCAAGATTGCCATGCTGATGAATGAAACTATAACCACGTTGTAAAATGTAATCTTAAACATGCGCGCCACCCGTAGCACAAAGCTCTGGTATTCTTTATCTTTACATTGCCTTATTGATATTAACCAATTATTACAACACCCCCATGAAGTTTGTGCAATGTATAGGAAGATGGCAACGCTAATGGATGATTAACTGCCCTTTGACCAGTCGTCTGTGTCAGATGAACCATCATTGACAAACGTCTTGGCTAACATTTCCCCTTCTCCTAATTCTTACCAAACTCTTAACCGTTTGCACACGCTACATTTTCATGGTGCTTATCCCAAAGGTAGTTGCCATCTGTTACAACACTGTGTTAGCCATGGCATGAAGCTGTTCCTGTCTAGAATGAGCAGAGCCAGCTTCAGGTTTTGGGCAGCCCTCCAGAAAGGTGCCCTTGGTGCTCCTGCCCACCTCTGTGAAGTGGCAGTGAGTCCGTCTAAGAACACAAGAAGCATCTGCTGGATCCGACCGATCATCCCTCTAAGTCAGGGGTAAGCCACCTAAGGCTCATGGGCCACAGGCGGCCCATGGGGGTCTTTTAACTAGCCCACAAACCAGTGGCCGAACTCCGGTGCTCCGGTACTGGGGGCGGAGATCAGGTGGGGGCGGCGCACATCCCAGGCGCAGAGCGTGCCACCTGCAGTGGCAGGGTGTGCGTCCCAGGGGCAGAGCACGAGTCCTGGGGGCAGGGCACGCTGCCTGCAGGGGCAGGGCACCCAGCACGGTGATGGTGGGCAGCCGCGATGGCACCCTGGGGATCAAGCTGCCCCCAAACCCAGCCACCCGCTTAGCAAGTCCCCGTGCACTGCGCTAAACCAGCGCAGTGCGGCATGGGGACTCGCTTCTGCAGTGCCGGAAATCATGCCTGCACAGACACCGGAAATCACGCCTGTGCAAATGCAGACACCAGAAATAGTGGGTGCGCACGCTCACGTGTGTGCGCAATCCTGCCCACAGAGGGATCTCTGCTGGAGTGAACCAGCCCAGGCGAGGTAAACCTTGCTTACCCCTGATCTAAGTCCATCATCCTGCTCTCACTGTGGCCAAAGGAAAACCTTCAAGCAGGACCTGAGTACAAGAGTACAGTGGTAACTCGGGTTAAGAACTTAATTCCTTTTGGAGGTCTGTTCTTAACTTGAAACTGTTCTTAACCTGAAACACCACTTCAGCTAATGGGGCCTCCCGCTGCCACTGCGCCACTGGAGCACGATTTCTGTTATCATCCTGAAGGTACTATTTCTGGGTTAGCGGAGTCTGTAACCTGAAGCGTCTGTAACCCGAGGTACCACTGTGCTTTACCCTCCAGTGGTTTGCAGCAACTGGTATTAAGAAGCAATACTGCCTCCAACTGTCTCATCACACGTGCACAAGAGAGCAAGAGGAAGGAGTAGCAGCTAGCACCACCACCTATTCTTAGAAAGGACAGGTGAGTGAGCAGCAAGACACAACATCCAGTTGCTTGCAGGTAGAGGTGGAACGCAAAGGTGTGGGCATCTGCCTAAGCATGCCAACACTTACACAGACCCTGTGATTGAGTCCTCCTCACCTCAACCAAATTTGCTCTAGCAATTAAACAGAGCAAATTTTTCAGCTATGTAGGGCTTGTCATCAAAAACAATCACAAGTGCCCATTTTACCGGCAGTGCCAGTACAAGGTACCAAGAGGTATCTCTGTACAAGGTACCAAAACTCTGTAGTTTTCATGCCAGACTACACTATTCCAGCCACAGAGATCTACCATAACATTTCTACAAGAAGTAGGAAACTTGCCTTAAAAACAGTGGCGGACATGGCCCCTTGTTGCCTGTTTCTGTACCACTCTGTCAAATGGCCCATGGAAGCTTTGCTAGATCAACCACCGACTGACGCCCTTATTGACCCACTGAGGCTGTATGGGGGAAAGTCCCTCAAAAACCAGGATTAGAAAACCTGAAACAGTCAGTGACAATGTAAGGGTTTCAAATAAACCTCACCTTGATTAGGCATACGTGGAACCTACTAAATTCTTTCTATTGCGTGTTCAGACCCAGAAACCTCCCCCTAAATAAACACACACGACTCAAATTTTAGTTTTGGTTTTTGGCAGAATTTAGGCCACAACTTTATTGATTACAGAAAGTGACTGGTTGCATAGGCTCTGCTTCAACTAGCTCCCTGCCATGCAGGTAGCGCTGACCCAGGGTTCCAGCATAGGTCAGCCAAGGGTGAACACCTGGATAAGCAGAAAGCCAGGGACGGGCTACCTCCGCCACCCAAATGCCTCTCTGGACTCAGGCACGGGTGCAACCCCCTCTCGGGTTGACCAAACCATCAAGTTCCCGGATTCCTTTAACGGAATACCCTTCACATAGGGATGGCGAGAGCGTTCTCCCATCCCTATCACCTGAACCAGAGCCTATCCACAACCTTACAAGTTGTGATGGTTTGCTACATGGCAGGCGAAACCCAAATGGCAACGGCCAATCAGCCAAGTGGGGAAAATTCCTGCCATGCCCCTGTCCCGACGACAGACGACACACGACAGCATAGCAAGGTCAAGCGCAAAGCCCTAAAAGTAGGGAGAAGTGGGTGGGTTCCGAATTCACGCGTCGAAAGAGGAAGCTCTGGGTCACGTGCATGGGCATAAATAGGTCCCTCGAACCATTTGCACTGCGTCCCATTGGCCAGATTACACCCAGCTTCGAGGGACCTACCAATCAGGTGTTGTGGTGGACCAATAGTTTTCGGTTTTCCAGGTCTCACTGCAACACGCGCCCTCTTTAAGGGAGGACCCGATTTCACCCAATAGCATGGTTGCAGAAGAAAGAAGATGCAGTTCTAACTTTGCAGTGGGATAAATATCACTCTAAAACTAAGCTGAATACTGCAGGAAAGTAAATCTGAATAAGTAATAAGGCTGCTTGCTTTACAGCTGTAAAGTGCTTTGGGTATTATAACTGTTTGCATTTTATTGTCTTGAGTTTGATTCCATGGGAATAAAATATGGTAATTTCAAACTTTTAAGTCCCCAAACAACATCCCAAATCACATGCATTGCTCGATCCTTTTTCTTAATTCTATGCACCAACACTTCATTATTGGAAAGTCAAATTTGCAAGTTGCTGGAGATGGGGTTACTAGCGTGCGCGCGCACACACACACACACACACACACTGCAGTGCTGCCAAGATAAGAAAATGCAGGAATAAAAACATTGGCCCAATACCATAGATATTGCTGGTCTCCCCACTGAGCCATTGTCTACCCTGACTGACAGCTGTTCTCCAGGTTTTAGACAAGAGTCCTTCTCAGCCTTACCTGGAGATACCAAGAATTGGTTATCTGCAAAGTTTATTTGTGGAGCTGGGCAACTTTTACTGAAAGATGTAAGTGTAAACAAGCTAGAACAGGTAGGAGGTTGTTTAAATTGTTTTATTCATTTTGAAAAAAGGATCCATTTCATTCCAATGGGGTTGTGCCCTAATGACGATTAAAACAGTACTTTTACCAAATATCCTTAGAAAACCCTTTCCATCTCAAAACCTCCGCATGTCTTCCGTAAAAACCCTTGCACGTTGCAAAGGATTCTGGGAACAGTGGAATGTTAATGGTGACAACCTCAGTTCACATGGCACACTCACTTTACGCGACACCTCAGTTCACTAGTTTGTCATGCTTCATACAGACACCTTGTGAGAACTGAGAGTGTGGCCTAGAATCCATCGCAAATATCCTATGTGCTGCGTATTGCAAGTGAACACTGAAAGAGGGACAATCTGTTTTTCAGCATGTGCTATTAGGGTTTTCTCAGTGAGGAACCTGTCATAAGCGTCCACAAAACACAGCTTGAAAACCACTGGTGTAAAGAATTGCTGGTTATATTTTCAAGTAGGGGAGTGATTTGGATTTTCATTACATGCCTGGTGAAAACACTGCATTAATTTTAGCTTGTAATCCAGGGATGGGAAACTTGTGGGGGTGCCCATATGATATTGGGCACCAACTCCCATCATCTCTAGCCAGCATAGCCAATGGTTAGGGATGGCAGGAACTGTAGCCCAAACACATCTGGAAGGCCATAGTGTCCTCATTGGACTCAGTGGTACTTAAGTACTTCTGAGTAGATATGTCTAAGAGTGTGCTTTGTTACCAAGCCGAAATGGCTTACAGATTCAATCAAATATAAAATAAATTTCTACCTACCCAGTAGGATGATTCTGAAGATCAGAGTTTCTGGAAGTTCTTAACCAGCACATATAAGCCTCGTGATTCATGGCTTCCGACCCCTGGAGCCATCTAAAAAGAAGCAATATTTTTATAGCTTAGGGTTTTCTGTTTTGATCAATGATTAGGATGTTGCTAATTCGTTCTTTCACAGCATAACAGCTGTGCCATTCAGGTTTCTGCTTTTTTAACCTCTTGCAGCTGATAACTTCAAGCAAGTAGAGGAGCTTAATTTTAAAACTATGGATTTGGTGAACAATAGAGGAATAGTAGCAGATACTGTACTCGCTTGGATCAGAGCTATGAACTTGGCAGGTGTTGTGAGTCATGACAATCTGTTATGAATCTGTTCTGCATCTCTTCCTGGGTTAAATGTAGTTTCATCATTAACTGGGCTGGGGGAAAATAGAATTGATATATTTATGGGACATTAAACCTCTAAAATAATAACGATTCCACTTTGCTATATACTATCAGTCACATCCACCAGCAGAAGG
Source organism: Podarcis tiliguerta (assembly GCF_965153285.1). NCBI lineage: Eukaryota > Metazoa > Chordata > Lepidosauria > Squamata > Lacertidae > Podarcis > Podarcis tiliguerta. Next base: position 7,863,362 of record NC_139545.1, read on the forward strand.
TTGAAGATGGTTTGCCCAGACAAATGGCGATCAAAAAAACTGGACAGCAGACATTTTTGTGTTTTGGATAGTGTTCTGATGTTTCTGTGAATCTAGCAACCCCAAATGTGTGCTTGCATATGGACTACTATGATATTCACTTTGAAAAAGGACACTATTTCAAAGACAGTATTTAACTCCAGTACTGTCTCCTAAGAAAACTACAGCTGTGAATACCGCCATGGAGTTTTCAATGCAGTCAGATCTTCTTGGACTCCAGCTCCCATAAAACCCAACGAGCACAGCCAATGGACAGGCATTATGGGAGTTGGAGTTGAGCATCTTTTGGAACTCTAAATGTATAAACTGCCACACTTTTCTCTCTTCGGATTCATGGGATGGGAGATATTCTTCCCAGTGTTTCCACTAGGCATTACTGTACAAATAAAATGCAAATGGCTCCCAAAGAAAAACTGAAGTAGCAGCGACAGAATCTCTTTTACAAGAAGAACTCCCATCTGCATAATGCAGAACATGAAAACCTGCAGAATTGTTTTAGATATGTGAGGGTTTTTTAAAAAATAATCTGTTATTTTCTGTATCGTTAATTTTCTTAACAAGCTATAGCAGTTGGTGGTGTCTTTTCTTTCTGGTGGTGTTTCTCTGTGGAAAGAAATTTTCCCCATTACCCACATGCGCTATTTTTTTCTCCCACGGTCGCCATCTTGGTCTACAGCAAGTTATTGTTTTTAAACGAAGCAACCATTTGGGTAACCAGCCTGCACATAGTGCAAAATGTTCTAAACTATACATAGCTCAAGACTCAACTCTCTCAGAAGTCTGGTTGGGTAGAAGCAGCCAATGCTATGCTGGGTATGATTTAAGGAGGGCCTTTGCCAGCTTGGGAACTGAAAGTGCAGCTGAATCCCAGTTTTAGGTAACAGAACCCTTTCTAAAAAAAATTAGCCCAGCCCTCTCCTCAAAGTACTCCTAAGATTGTGGACTTAATATTCAGCATGAGATAAAGGATGGTGCAAAGTGTTTTAATGAATCAGAGATCACGTCTCATCATGATTTTTATTTTTGTTTGATAATTTTTTAATGGAATTTACTTTGATAATTTAGACTGAAATCTTCAAGCCATTAACTCTGGAATAGTCTGTGCTGATTGAAAACAGTTTTTGGTTTTTTTAAAAAGGCTAAATTACAAGCTTACTAATATAGCAAAGAAAGAAAGAAAGAAAGAAAGAAAGAAAGAAAGAAAGAAAGATCGTTTTACCAATGACTATTGAAGATGTTTATGATGTAGGCTACAATACCATAAACATTTACCTGGGAGTAAGTCCCACTGAAGGGACACGGGTGGCGCTGTGGGTTAAACCACAGAGCCTAGGACTTGCTGATCAGAAGGTCGGTGGTTCGAATCCCCGTGACGGGGTGAGCTTCCGTTCCTCGGTCCCAGCTCCTGCCAACCTAGCAGTTCGAAAGCACGTCAAAGTGCAAGTAGATAAATAGGTACCGCTCCGGCAGGAAGGTATAAGGCATTTCCGTGTGCTGCTCTGGTTCGCCAGAAGCGGCTTAGTCATGCTGGCCACATGACCCGGAAGCTGTACGCCGGCTCCCTCGGCCAATAAAGCGAGATGAGCGCCGCAACCCCAGAATCGGTCACGACTGGACCTAATGGTCAGGAGTCCCTTTACCCCTTTACCTTTAACTCCCACTGAACTTAATATGGCTTAATTCAGATGGCTTGCTCTGTCAGGCCATTGCTATTGTCTCAGAAGGTATGCCTCCGACGGTATGCTCTTTTGCATTTCTACTCACTAATAAGTACCACCAAATAAAAGGGTGTTTCCATAAGTGCGTATAGGATTGCAGCCTGTGTGTCAGTTAGTGTTGAGGTGGGAGGATGGTGACCTTTCTGGGGCTTGTACAACTGTCTCATTTTGAGAGCAGTGAGGACAGTTCCGCTGCTCTATAGGCACACATGCATGTACAGAATGTGATTGACTAGTTGGTGCAGAATATAGATGTGCATAGCGCTGAAAGTAACACAGTGTGGGTGGATAATATCTGTATAGATGGAGACTGAAGCAGAGCCATCTTGCAGAATTCTTCATGACTGGAGCTGGATCAGGGTGAATACCTTGCTGTGCGGACAGATGAAATTGCCAGCTCACCTCCGCAAGATAGGATGCTTCGCCCATTGCTTGGGCAACAGGTATGCATTTCAGAGGGACTGCCTTGGGGTTCAGGATGTTCTCAATTTGATTGGCTGCATGGCTCTGTGAAGGTGACATTCTCACATAGACGATATAGATTTCCATAAAATGTGCATGCGTTGATTTATACGTATGGATGCCATTTTAAAAACAATAACTCTAATTTAAATAAACAATATTATGCACCTCATGATAGTGGAGTAGCCTGTGACCAGGTGGGCTTCCTCAATCTGCTGTCCTGGTGCTGTCAATGCGCAACTTCCAAGATCTCTGTCTCTCCCTTTTTATGGTTCTTTATCTTAAAACTAGATAGCTCTTCAAAAACTAGACAGTCCTCTGCAAAAGGACACAGGGCCAAAGTACAGTTCAGACAGAAGTCTTTTCCTAGCCCTGCCTGGAGACCTTTTCCTGTTTCACGGAATGTACCGTATTTTTCGCTCTATAAGACGCACCAGACCACAAGACGCACCTAGTTTTCGGAGGAGGAAAACAAGAAAAAAAATATTCTGAATCTCAGAAGCCAGAACAGCAAGAGGGATCGCTGCGTAGTGAAAGCATTCGCTCCATAAGACGCACACAAATTTCCCCTTACTTTTTAGGAGGGGAAAAAGTGAGTCTTATAGAGCAAAAAATACGGTATGTGATCCACCTTTCCTATTGATCAAGCCTAAAATGCATATGATCAGGGCTTTATTTCAGCACCTCTCAGGTGTGTGCCATTGCCTTTCTAAGAGAACAAGAGAGGCGTTTGTGGTGAGTTCTGGCACCTCTTTTCTTAGATGAATAGCACTGCATATGATTTTCTTGGAAAGAAGACCGATAAACTACAGGTCCCATGTGTCATGCTCCTCAAGGGGCTTCTGAGAATGGAAATAGCAATTCAGAAGCGCTATTTCTGCTTATTTCACTTAGCAAGCTGGGTCAGGGATAAGCACAAAAGATGAAACTAGATAAGCTATTCTTAGATGTACCTTCCAACTCTAACCTTTATTATTATTATTATTATTATTATTATTATTACAGCTGATGTATAACTGGAATTTCTCCAACGGTTTTCACTAAGAGGGAAAAGTAAATGAGAATATCACTGTTTATAGTGCTGTTATAGAGTGTTTTTTCCGTAATGCACGAGTTTGGTAATTAAATCTATTTCTGCTGGTCTTGTGGCCATATGTCTGCAATATGTAAAAATACATTTTGTTCTCTTCCCCCCACCCCTCCTTTCTCAATCTCTTTATAAAAAAAAAAAAAAATCCTTTTGTTCCTAGTACAGACTGGCTGTCAGATTGAGCCCTCCAGATTCCTGTGCGCTGGTATCCACAAGCTCTTCTTGCCAAGCTGCCAGTCTGAAGCGTCACACCTTAGTGCCTTTAAAGATTGCCCTGCAGAGATAGAGGGAAATGGCAATTTTTACATGATGCAGTCTGGCGGCCCAGGAGATTTGAAGTCAGAACTGGTGCCAAGATTTACCCAGGAGAGCAAGCAGAGGCAAAACAGAGAACCTGGGCCAAAGGAGGGGAGGGAGGGAGGGGTGGTGGAGGGGAGGGGGGGGAAGCGAAGGGGGGAAGAAAAGAGGGGGAAACGTCAGAGCCGCAGAAAGGGTGTGCTAAAAGTCCTGGTGGGGAGAAGGCTACTGAATGGACAGAACGGTAGCGTTTGCCTATGTTTACTAAAATGGTTGGGGTCCCAAAGAATGTCAAAGGGAAGAGGTTGATGTTTTTCGTCCCCCCCCCCCCACCCCAAATTGTAGTAGATTGCAGAATGTAAATGAGACAATTATTACACCAATGCTCATCAAGCTGTGCTGGAAAGACTTCAATAGCCTGATGAATATGCATGCAAATTTGTTAATTAAGTTAATTATTCTGCTGAAAATTCATTTGTCTTCCAAGGACATTTTCCCAATGATTTTAACATGCTTGTGCCATTAGTCATGCTCCATGCTATTTAACATTACTTTTTGTCCACTTTTTTCCCTTTACTTCTCCTCTCGTTTTTGTTTTGTTTTTTAAGTTTTAAAACCAAACGATTGGCTCCCTTAATTGACCCCTGCAACGCTGGAAAGAGACTTACAGCTGGCTCTGTAGGAATCTCTTACGACGCATTTCATTTAAATATTTCTTTGACATAGAAAATGTCACCTAGGAGAATACAAAGCCGCCCAGCGGTACTATGTGTGCTGCTCCACACAGGGAAGCTCCAAGAGGTAAATCGTTCCCCGCTATAGGGTATTTCTCCAGCTGTACTTTTATTTAACACCAGCAGCTACCCAACCGTGCTCCAAAAGGTATGATGATCTTTCCCTAGATTTCACCCTCCTATGAGCATATTACAGCATATTCAAGATGCTCGCTCAAACAGGAACAAGGTCTGCGAGACTTTTTCTGTCACCATGAGGCCCAAAACCTGTTACCATGGCAACCAAAGGGAACAGAGAGTTTAAATTCATATCGAAATGGCAAAATGGCATACTTTAAAGAAACAGAAGGGTTTTGTTTTGTTTTTTGGAGGGGGTGTGTGTTTTAATTAAAAGAAAACCCAACAAACAAACCCTAAGCAAGAGAAGAGGACCACAGTGGTGTTCCTCCTAGTTTTAATGAGAGCTAAACCTTCTCGTTTTCTTTATTTCCACTTCAGCGGAGGCACAAAATATCGGAAATATTTAATGCCCAGAGCTGGCACTGCCAACACTCTTGGGGCATTCACCAGAGCCTTAGCACCCTGACAGAGGCCACCACAGATGCATATTCTGGATCCTACTTTAAACATTTTTGCTGGGACAGAGCTCCGAGAAGCACCAGACAGCTAGGTGCGGCCGCCATTTTAATTCCCCATGCTGCCTCTCCCTAATGTCATTCTGAAGCATTGCGGGAATTAAAATGGCAGCTCCCCAGTACTGCATGGAGCCCTGCTCAGGGATGTTATACCTTGCCCTCGCAAGCTAAGCCTAGGAGAGTCTGCCAATTGTGGGGGGATGGGGGGCGGTCACCAAAGGAAAATTCAAACCTGGAATGGACCCTGCTAATACCACGAAACGGGGATGCAGGTGGCGCTGTGGGTAAAACCTCAGCGCCTAGGACTTGCCGATCGCATGGTCGGCGGTTTGAATCCCCGCAGCGGGGTGAGCTCCCGTCATTCGGTCCCAGCTCCTGCCCACCTAGCAGTTCGAAAGCACCCTTAAGTGCAAGTAGATAAATAGGTACCGCTTTACAGCGGGAAGGTAAACGGCGTTTCCGTGTGCTGCGCTGGTGCTGGCTCGCCAGAGCAGCTTCATCACGCTGGCCACGTGACCTGGAAGTGTCTTCGGACAGTGCTGGCTCCCGGCCTCTTAAGCGAGATGAGCACGCAACCCCAGAGTCGGACACGACTGGCCTGTATGGGCAGGGGTACCTTTACCTTTACCTAATACCACGAAAAGGAAACCAGAATGGGAGGCCTCTCATGTACCACAGACCCTCCAGGAATGTCCCTGATTTAGGGAAGCTGTCCCATTTTCTGACTTGATCCAGGATTGTCCCATTTTTCCTTAGGATGTCCCTATTTTCAATGGAGAAATGTTGGAGGGTACGGAGCAGGCATAGGTAAACTTGGCCCTCCAGATGTTTTGGGACTACAATGCCCATCATCCCCAACCACTGGTCCTGTTAGCTAGGGATCATGGCCATGGAGTTGTAGGCCAAAAACATCTGGAGGGCCAAGTTTGCCTATGCCTGGTATGGAGTTATCCGACCCCTGAGCCATCTGAAGGCAATCCTGTATAAGGCAGGTTTTTTCATGTTTAATGTTGTACTATGTTTTTATATGGGGACGCGGGGGGCGCTGTGGGTAAAACCTCAGCGCCTAGGACTTGCCGATAGCATGGTCGGTGGTTCGAATCCCCGCGGCGGGGTGCGCTCCCGCTGTTCGGTCCCAGCGCCTGCCAACCTAGCAGTTCGAAAGCACCCCCGGGTGCAAGTAGATAAATAGGGACCGCTTACCAGCGGGAAGGTAAACGGCGTTCCGTGTGCTGCACTGGCTCGCCAGATGCGGCTTTGTCTCGCTGGCCATGTGACCCGGAAGTGTCTCCGGACAGCACTGGCTCCCGGCCTATAGAGTGAGATGAGCGCACAACCCTAGAGTCTGTCAAGACTGGCCCGTACGGGCAGGGGTACCTTTACCTTTTTACCTTATGTTTTTACATAGGTTGGAAGCCACACAGAGTGACTGGGGCAACCCAGTAAGATGTGTGGGGTTTAAACAGTAACATTATCATTATGGAATGGGACGTCCCTATTTTCATCAGAGAAATGTATGGTACTATATGCCTCTTCAATGTCATATAGCTAAAACTACACAAGCCTAGAGAGAACCTAAAGAAACAGGACTCTATTAAGTGGGGCTGTGTGTGGTCCTTTCATTGTGCAGCACACGATCCAAGGAAAGCTGGCGGAGCGGGAGTTATAAAAGATAAGAAAATTAGAGATAATGAAGTTTAAGAAATTAATTGGCAAAAGATCTCTCTTTTGTGCAGCCCTTCCACACTGCAAAGTCTGAATGGCCCTGTAGTGTCACAGAGATCGTAAACCAATTAGGATGATATTTTAAACTCTGTAATTTCTGCAATTCCATCTGCTTTAGACGGTTTAATTAGGGAAAGTTACAAAAGCCAAATATATTTGACTATTTTGAAAGCAAGCCCAAAGGCAAGAAAGAAGAGTCACTTGGCAAAATGTGCAGTCATACTGCAAGGAGCAGGGTATGAAAATGGGATTGGTGTTTCCGCCCCACCCCAGCCCACACTCAAAAAAGGAAGAATGTTTTAAGTGTCTAAAAGGTAACGGATAACAGCTAAGATATCTGTTGTTTTCCGTACAGCAGTAGAATTTGGCCCCGTCGTCTAGCCCTGTTCCTACTGAAACGAAGGCTAAAATATCATGGGGTTAGAAAGATATAGGTAGGTAGCCATGTTGGTCTGCTGTAGTCGGAAAAAAATAAAGAAAATTCCTTCCAGTATCACCTTAGAGACCAACTTTGTTATTGGTATGAGCTTTTGTCTGCATGCAGACTTCTTTAGATACACTGAAACAGAAGTCACCAGACCCTTATACAGTGGTACCTCAGGTTAAGTACTTAATTCGTTCCGGAGGTCCGTTCTTAACCTGAAACTGTTCTTAACCTGAAGCACCACTTTAGCTAATGGGGCCTCCTGCTGCTGCCATGCCGCTGGAGCACGATTTCTGTTCTTATCCTGAAGCAAAGTTCTTAACCTGAAGCACTATTTCTGGGTTAGTTGAGTGTGTAACCTGAAGCGTATGTAACCCGAGGTACCACTGCATATAGTGAGAGGGTGGGGAGGGGTATTGTTCAGAAGGGTGGTGGGAATGGGTGATTGGCTGATAGGTGTGGTAAATCAGTTGACGACTGTTAACGACTGCAGTTAGTCTTACAGGAAAAAGCAAGGGACGAGATGGCCAAACATAGCTTTATCATGTATACATGATCTGGTGGCTTCTGTTTCAGTGTATCTGAAAAAGTCTGCATGCACACGAAAGCTCGTACAAATAACAAACTTAGTTGGTCTCTAAAGTGCTACTGGAATGAATTTTTTAATGGGGTTAGAAAGTTTTGGTCCTCTTTGTGTGCATATATAACCCTCGGCTACACACCTGGTCCTTCAAAGAGAGTGCAGTCCTGTCCATCACAGGCTGTACATATAATTTACATTCATAAGAACCACCTGCCTGCCTCCAGCACTAATTTAGGTGAACTTGGACTCATCTGATCAGATACTGACCTTGCACAGCACAACCCCAGAAGTTCTGCCATATTAGTTCCCACCCCGAGTCCAGGTGCTGAGTGTGGAATCTGAAAAGGGCCTGAAAGGCGTCAATCACCCAGATGTGAGCAGCTGCTCAGACTCCGTCGCCCTTTTGCAAACATCTGTACCCAATGTGCAGGTATTGTTTTTCATTTCTACAGGGCTTGTCTGTGGTTTACCCTTCATTTTGGTAACGCAGCAAAGGAAATTAGGCTGAGAGATAATGATTTGACCAAGCGTATCTGCCATGAACTTCATAGCTAAGAATGGAACCACAATTATATTGCATTTTTATCATGTCCTTCCTCCCCAGCTCAGAGCGGTATACAGCGTAATCTTCATAACTAAAGGGGATGTAAACCTAATTCACCCCAGTCCTAGGCTGACACTTTAACCCATGGGTAGGCAAACTAAGGCCTGGGGGTCAGATCCAGCCCAATCACCTTCTAAATCTGGCCAGTGGACGTTCCGGGAATCAGCGTATTTTCACATGAGTAGAATGTGTGCTTTTATTTAAAATGCATCTCTGGGTTATTTGTGGGGCATAGGAATTCATTCTCCCCCCCCCCAAAAAAAAAATTAGTCCGGCCCCCCACAAGGTCTGAGGGACAGTGGACCGGCCCCCTGCTGAAAAGTTTGCTGACCCCTGTAACCACAACACTAGTCTCCCTTTCAGGAGGAAGGCAGACTCATTGCAGGCTCATTTTCTTAGGAAATCATCCTCTGATTTTCAAGATGTTCCAAACAAATTGACCTATTAGGTTTGTATCATGTTCATTTAGTTTTGGTAATATTCCTCTGCCTAGCAGATGTGTGTTGTTATGGGCCTTGGATATCATCATTCAGCGATAGCTGATAGCAGTCGGACGGCAATTTGACGCATGGGGTCCTCCTGGTTTTAATATTTCCCATACCATGACTGGGATGGAACAAGTCTCCCGTTCGGCCCCTTTTCTGTGTGACAAAACATTATGTGGCATTGTCAAAATTGTGTAAGATAGCTTTTTTTAAAGAAGAAAAAGAACAAAAAAACCACAGTTGTCTTCTTAAGAGGAACATGGTTAAAACAAAGGGTTATTAATTAATTTTATTCCCTACAGTTTGATGGGAAAGATGGAATGTTAAGTGGGGGCTGAATATCTGAAATAACATGAAATATATATATATGCCTTTGCACACAGAGAGAGAGAGAAAGCAAAAAAAAATAAGTAAATTAATTGGACCTGACAATTTCATATAAATGTTCAGCAAACAATGGCATTTTTTTAAAAAAATAAACTGAACAAGTGGCCATTTCTAAGCATCCGCATCTCTTTAATATTCCTGTCATGACTTTCTAGTATAGAACAGCCACTTCCCATTTGGGTACTCAGTACAGCATCCATTCTCTGGGTAGCATTTTGGCAGGTACTAGAATAATGTAAAACAAATGGTTTCAAAAACCTTAAAAATAGGCCCCATTGGTTTAATGAAAACGGACTGAGCTTGTAAAACGCTGGCTGTTTGTGACAGACATTTAAAAAATAATAGCGCGTATTATAAGGGAAGTGCGTCTTTCTGCCTGCGTTAAGGGTCTGTTGTTTCCAAAGTACTCAATAACTCAAGAGATGTGGAGAAACTGTGGTTCTGCTCTGCTGACTTTTGGCAGAAAGGGGAATGATTTCATTCTGCCCACCAAAACTCTTTCTCTTTACAGAAAGAGAAAGAAGGAACCTTTTACCACATATGGTGGACGTGCCCCAAGATAAAAGACTTCTGAGAAAGGATCTATAATGAATTGAAAAAAGTGTTGAAAAACACATTTATTAAAAAACCAGAAGCCTTTTTACTTGGTATAGTGAGGGGTGAAATCCCCAAAAAGGGTGTTACTTTTTTTCTGTATGCCACAACAGCTGTGAGAATATTGCTAGCGAAGAATTGGAAGAAACAAGATTTACCAACTATTGAAGAATGGCAGATGAAGATGATGGAATACATGGAACTTGCTGAACTGACCGGGAAACTCCAAGACCAGAGAGAAGAGACCGTGGAAGAAGATTGGAAGAAGTTTAAGGAATATTTGAAAAAAATATGTTAATATTTAAATCTTAGAATAGCTTTGGAAGCGGATATAGGCGGTGGGTTAGAAGTAGAAGATAGTGTATTTTATAAGTGATAAAATGTGAAGTTTTTTATGGTTAAAGTAAGTGTGATTTTTAAAAAAAAGATGGTTAGAAATTATGATATATGTAAAGATGAAGTAGAATGAAAATCAGATAGGTGGGACTTGGGGAAGCCCACTTAACAATGTTTAGGAAAATAAGGATATGACAAGAATTTGTTTGTATTATTTGTCTTTTCTGTTTGTGTTTTTTATTTGTGTTATAAAATGAATAATTTTTTTAAAAAAATCTAGTGTGGGAATGATGGACCTCTAACTTGCGTGCGCCAAGGGTTCAGGGAAGAGAGGGGAAGTAAAACATTATTTCCTCACCCTGTCCTGATGCCCCACCCCCTTTGTTTCTGGAGTGGTTCTAGAACCTTCTAGAAAGCTGTGAATCCCCAGCATAGCTGTCAAGTGTCCCTTATTTGAAGGGACAGTCCATTATTCCAGCGCCATGTCCCGCTGCTGTCCCTTATTGATGGATGTCCCTTAAATGTCCCTTAAATGACGTCCCTGAAATTTCAAAGGAAGCAGCTCCTCTCCCTCCCTCCCTGCTGGCCAGGGAGGAGGGAGGCTCCAACTGTGTTGCTTGGCTGTGTTGCTCACCCAATAAGAAGTCTAAGAACGACGGGGGGGTGGAGCTTCCATGCCTTGTGTGTGGCTAGTTAATGCAAGCTGAGGGGGTTTTTGAATGCTGGACACCATTTTGTTGCACGTGCTGCTGCAAACTTTGCAGTGCAAAGCCAGGCTGGGGAGCCATCTTAAGTTGAAGCTGCATAGGCCTTGTGGTGCATGTGATTCAGATTCTATTCAGTTGAACCTCTGGTTACAAAGTTGGTTGGACAGTGTTCTCGAAGCTACAAGCATGAGTTTGACCAAACTGCAAGAGGACAGGAAGTCCATGGAGTGCCTGGAACAGGTGAGGCTGCAGGTCCCTTATTTTCAAATCTGTAAGTTGACAGCTATGATCCCCAGACTCATTCAAAATAAAATAGTGCCGTCTTACCTGTCCCAACAGAAAACATTGAGATGTCATTGCAGGGAGTGCAAACTCAGACAGCAGCTCATCTTCCATCTCTCTATTCAAATTACCCGCTCCGTCCACCCCACCAAGAAAGCTAGCTAGTAACCATGCCATATGTATCACTCTATCACTCCAGCATTAAAGCAGAGGAGGCAACATGATACCTTTCAGGTGTTGTGGGACTCCAGCTTCCATCACACCTGATTTCATTCAGGTGTTGTGGGACTTCAGACTTCATCACAACTGATTATGGGCTGTGCTGACTGGAGCTGATGAGACTTAAGCAACATCTAGAGATCTGGATGTTGGCTACTCTGTTCTAAAAGTCACAAGAACAAGGAAGGAAGGAACCATTTTTTTAATTAAAAAAAAGGAGCAATGTCTTCACATATTTGTACATACACTGTAGCAGAAACACCTGAGCTACTGGAGAAGGGAAACCATTTTATCTTGAGTTCCCCCATTTGCTCTCTTCTCCTGGGGTCTTGAGTGATAATGTCAACTTGTCACAGGTGCATTTCTGCTGCTGCTTCACCTCCACAATTTGTTATAATGGGAGCTTTGAGGGTGGAAACTGGCGAGTAGTTTGTGGTTTCATGGAAGTGAACTTGATCGGTGCTTGGACAGCAGATCACGGGGAGCCCCATGCAAACCATTCAGCTTTCCAAGCATGCATAAGGGATTTATATATAAAACAAACAAACAAATGTAATTAGTAGTAATGCCCCTTTATTGATACCAACAGTGAGCACACTTTATTTGATGCGGAAAAGAGGCCATCTTGGTCAAAATGTTTTTTTTCTATGAAACGAAGAGTACATCTAAAACAACATAGTGTGGGTTATAATTTTAATTCTGTATGTAATGCCTTGTTTTTTCACTCTCTCCATAAATTGAAAGGGCACACAGCAAACAAACACACACAGACCAACAACCCTGGGTTTCAATAACTCACATGCGTGTTTGTGGAGTGTAAAGTCCATGGAGTAAACAAATTTGCCATTTATGTTACTATTGTCAGGGGCGAGAGAATCTACCTGTACCCTAAGGGATGGAAAGGGAAGCATGTGAAATGGTCATGGAGAGGTCAGGTTCTCATGGTTGAGTAGACAGACAATAAGGAAACCTACATACTGTAAGGACAAGGGGTTTGGAAGCCAATGATTAGCAACTACTACGGCAACAAAAATACCAGGGCCCAAATTAAGTCTTCCCATGTTCAGATTTCTATAAATTGATTTCAGACATTTTAGTAGATGCTGTTGATCTTAAATCTTCCATGACCAGAAAACACAGAGACTGTTACGGTAGATTTCATGGTTTTGCTTTCAGAGAGAGCCGCCAGGGAGTGTACTGGATTGGAAATGCCCTGGCAATATAATGCCAATTAAAAAATAACAATTCATTGTAAAGAGCTTAGAATATTTTAGCATAAAGAGCAAGAGGTTAGTTCAGTATTCCAGGATCCTTGTGTTACAAACCCGCTTTAACCACTGCTGTGGAGAAACAAGAGATGGGTGAATTGGCAAATTAGATTAAGGTATGTCAAAAAAGTAGTTTGAAAATCTAGATGGTCAACTTCTCCATGAGACCAAAGTCCAAACCCTTTGTCTCCAGGAATACAACTGAAATTATCCAAAACCTTCCAATTTTGAGCAATCCATAGATGAGCTGCGGCTGGCAGATGTGTGATAAATTCTTTGTGGCGAAGGGATGGTTACAAACAGAAGTATGGGGTTGCAGAAATAATACCTACCGTGAAACATGGATCTTTCTGGAGGCAATGAAAGGATGGGGCAAAAAGGCCAAATAGTTGTAATGTCTTTAAAAATATATATAGAAGAGCTTTATGATTGCAAGGGGGAAATCAAACAACAGGCTGTCTGGGATCTAATTTGCATTTTTTGGATGGTTAATTAGGTCACAAGGGTTAATACGTTAAAAGATGGTCTGCCTATTGTTATGTTGGTTGTCAGAACCTATCTCAATCAAGCATAGCTGCAGATGATCGGGCATCTGTTATTGATCAAAATGGAAGTCTTCATTTTGTCTTAGAAGAATGAAAGGGGAGCCAAAGAACAAAGAAGAATTGAGGAGAGTTCTCCGTTCATAAGCACAATAAGGAGAAACAGGCTGTTAAGAGACACAAAAAATGTTTGTCACAGAGCAGGGGAGGTCTCAGGAAGGAATGTTTTCAAGTTTGTTCCCCCCCCCCTTCTTCTGGTGCAGAAATGCTGGCGTGGGTGACATTTTCCTTCAGCTGTACTCACCTTTCTTTTGGAATCCTATTTAATCCATATGGTGTCTGATATTTTGGTGTACTTCAGGCAAGCCTTTCCCAACCTGGTGCCCTTTGGGATTGCTGCTCCACAACTGCCGTTGGAGGCTTCCCATGTCAGTTCTGACCTAGTAAATTGAAGAAGCTATTTATTTACTTGCCAAAACATGGCCACACTGCTTTTCCACAAAGCTCAAAGCAGCTTCAACCTTTCAGCTTCCCAAACATACTCATGGTACTCAGAACGCCACAAGACTGGTGGACATAGACCATTTAAGGTTGGGTGAGGTGCTGTGATTTGGAGATAACTTATAGCGCAGCCTTAACCATGTCTACTCAGAAGTCAGTCTTCTTGAATTCTGTGGGGCCTACTCCCACATACAGTGGTACCTCAGGTTAAGAACTTAATTCGTTCTGGAGGTCCATTCTTAACCTGAAACTGTTCTTAACCTGAGGTACCACTGTAGCTAATGGGGCCTCCTGCTGCCACCACGCAATTTCTGTTCTCATCCTGAAGCAAAGTTCTTAACCCGAGGTACTATTTCTGCGTTAGCGAAGTCTGTAACCTGAAGCGTCTGTAACCTGAAGTGTCTGTAACCCGAGGTACCACTGTAGGTGGGGTTAGGACTGCATGCTAAATGCTATATAGGACAATGTTTAAGAACACATGAACCAGATTCAGAGACGTTGTTAAGCAATTGTAATATTTCCAGACATCCGGGTAAATGATGAGTGAGTGACAGGTGATGTAGAGATTATTTACAGTGGGGTATATGGGTTCTTTGCTACGTTCATGGGGTGTGCAAGGTTTCTAAGATGCTTCCTCTTTTTGGAGGAACAGACCTTACTATCATTTTTCTCTCATCCTTTTGGCATTTTAACCACAATCATACAATCTTTCCTGTATTTTGTTAATATCTTGCAACTTGTTTATGCTCCTTGACTATCTTATCCTTGTTTCTGTTTTATCTGTGGAACATCTATTAGCATGCCTCTGAGAAAATTCATCTTTATTCATCTCAGGCTGACAGTGTGTAAATTGTAAGGTACAAAGATATTGATATTCGTGTAGGGGGTGAATTCAGCTTAAATCTCTCTGGGACAGTTGTTTTGGTTTTGTGTTAAATTGAATTTGTTTAAATAAAACCATTTCATTGCCCGTCTTTGATCATTGATAAGAATGTTGAACACCTCAAGCAGGAGATTCAACGTATCGCCATTTATTCAGCCCAGAGAGAGCTTCCATACCACCTGATGTCAACGCAAACAGAAAGTTTTCCAGACCACACTACACAACACACACATTTGGTTAGGCGATGTCAAGAGATGACAAATCAAATGGTTCGTGTTATGTACTGAAGTCCTCACCCTGGGCCAGCAGGCGGATACTGTAGATAGTTATGCAAATGAAGGATCGAAAAGTGACGTTCAGTGATTGGATAGTTTTGTATGCAAATGAAGGATCGAAAAGTGATGTTCAGTGATTGGATAGTTTTAGAAAATGGGAACAGTTACAATTGTTCTGGAGCTCTATATAAGCAGGCTGACTGAGCCCCTCAGCTTAGTTCTGTTCTGACATCTGAATAAAGAAGAGCTGTTTGAAGAATCGCTGTGTCGTCTGCTATGTTCGCCCACAACTTAACAGTTCACATGGGTTTGTGAACCAGTCAACAAAGGGAAGGGCCATAGCGCAGTGGTAACCTGCAGAACATCTCAGGTTGACTCCCTGAGTTAGAGCCTACTACCTGAAACTCTGGTGAGCCACAGCTGGCCAATGTAGACAATACCGAGCTACATGGACCATTGGTCTGATTTGGTATCAGGCATCTTCCGATGGTCTTTCAAGGAGCAGAAAGACTGTGGAGGCACAACACCTCCTTCAAAACCAGGAAAGGTAGTGTATTGTTGGGGTCTGGCATTGACTCATTTGAGCAGGAGGAAGGTCAGGATGGTCTGTATTTCCCAGCGCTTTAAGATTTCAGCTAAAATAATGAGAGAAATACTTGATTCTTGGGGAAACCTGATACGATTTTACAATCTGGAATTTGCCTCTTGGGTCTTTCCCAGGTATCCTCCACTTCCTTTGATGTTATAAAGCCGCAACTACTTCTCTTGGCTCTGCAAAGCACCTGCAGATACTTTTGAGCCTTCATCATTGCTCAGCATCTTCAGAGTAGGCAAAACTTTGCCATTGCTCATACCATTCAACCCGGATACTGAGGTCTGACTCCAAGGTCCTTCCAGTGGTTCTGCGAGAAGTGAAGTTACAGAGGGCCTTCTCAGCAGTGGCAGCCACCCTGTGGAACGCCCTCCCATCAGAGGTCAAGGAAATAAACAACTATCTGACTTTTAGAAGGCATCTGAAGGCAGCCCTGTCAGGGAAGATTTTAACATTCAATGTTTTATTGTATTTTTAATATGCTGTTGGGAGCCGCCCAGAGTGGCTGGGGAAACACAGTCAGATGGTAAAGGTAAAGGTATCCCTGACCACTAGGTCCAGTCGTGACCAATTCTGGGGTTGCGGCACTCATCTCGCTTTATTGGCCGAGGGAGCCAGCGTACAGCTTCTGGTTCATGTGGCCAACATGACTAAGTCGCTTCTGGCAAACCAGAGCAGTGCACGGAAACGCCGTTTACCTTCCCGCTGGAGTGGTACCTATTTATCTACTTGCAATTTTGACGTGCTTTCGAACTGCTAGGTTGGCAGAGCAGGTACTAGGCTCTGTGGTTTAACCCACAGCGCCACCCGCGTCCCCCAGTCAGATGGGCAGCATATTATTATTATTATTATTATTATTATTCCTTACAATGGAAGACACCGGAAAGTTTTGTCTTTCCTGGTCCTTGTACTGGACTTTCTTAACTTTCCTGACCACTGATAACATAGTAGTGGCTTATGAATCACCTGGCAGTGAACAGCAGCTAAGAGATTTGAAATAATTGAGCCTTGTTTATTTGTGTGTTCGTTTCATTTGCATCCTGCTTTACAGTTCTAATGGGATCTTCTAGGCAGCTCATTTTTAAAAATCCTCAAAAAGTGCAATATTGCTTGCTAGCATCTTAGAGATCTGTGCTATGTTTGTAAATTCATTGATAAAGTGATTGGTGAAGCAGGTACAGTATCTCACATCCATTCTCTCTGCCCCCCGCAGTCCATTTTCCCTTCTTCTGTCTTGCTATAGGCAAGCAGGGTTCCAGATGTTGGTTCCTAAATACAGTGGTGCCTCACAAGACGAAAAGAATCCGTTCCGTGAGTCTCTTCGTCTAGCGGTTTTTTCGTCTTGCGAAGCAAGCGGATTAGCGCTATTAGCGCTATTAGCAGTTTAAGGGCTATTAAAGTTTTAGGGAATTAGCGGATTAGCTGCTAAAAGGCTATTAGCAGCTTAGTGCCTTAGAAAAAGGGGGTGGGGAGCAAAAAAAAATCGCAAGAATCGCAAGACATTTTCGTCTTGCGAAGCAAGCCCATAGAGAAATTCGTCCTGCAAAGTGCATTGAAAAACGGAAAACCCTTTCGTCTAGCGGGTTTTCCGTCTTGCGAGGCATTCGTCTTGTGGGGCACCACTGTATTTCCCCTATCCCATGTTTACCCAACAGACAATGAAATGTCCCCATAACTTAAGTCTGTGGCATTAGGTTAGACTGAGAGATGACAGTGGGACAATATGCTTCATGGTCAGGGACCTTGCCACCCACAAAGCAACAGCTGCGATGGTGGCTTCTGGCAAGATCTCACTAAATTTCCGTGGGATCTCATGTGCTCCACAAGTTATCACAAGATTCTGGTGAGATCTTGTGAGATCTTGGTGAGATCCTGCTGGAAGCTGGTAGCAGAGGAGGTGGGGTGCCCAAGAGGGGGTGCTTCTTGAGCTGTCACGCTGCTTCATGGATGGGCCACCCCTGGTCAGGGATGAAGAAGGAACTGATGCTGGGCCTTCCACAGCCAGCCTACTATGCAACCACACTGATTCTGATAGTCCTAATTTTGGCAGAAGAGTTGCCAAGACCTGTTCTCCCTGTAAGAGATCTGTGTCAGAGTGAAGACCAGCAGGTCTAGAAGGTTCTGCATGTGGTGAGAAGTTGGAATCCACCCAACATAGAAAAGGGAAACTAATACACTTTGCATTAGGAGAAGCAAAGCTCATTGTTGGTCCAATGCTGGCATCTCTAACCATCATGAGAGCTTACAGGATAACCATATTGACAATACAATAAAGGGTATGGGCTTTCCCACCCAGTGTTTAATACACTATATAATGATCTGCGACCGTGTTATTTGAAAATTAGATGTATATAAGGTTAATTAGGAGCACAAGTGTTAACAAGTGCGTAGTTAATTGGCAGAGCTGTCTAGTGTTTGGAAAGTTCATGTTGTTTATTTGCATTTCCCTCCTGATTCCACCTTCTGCAGTAGGCTTAGGAATGATATCCCACACTTGGTCTACGGCTGCCTTGGCTCAAATTCCAGGTAAACTTTATCTAATGGGTTTCAGCTATAACACTTGATTGGTTCTACAAAAATGCAAGGTTTCGATGGGCATCCTGGACCTTTAGGTTTAAATTTCTTATAGTTCTTATAGTTCTTATAGTTTAAGTGTGTCACTCCTAGAGTAGTTTGGGGGATCAATCCAATGAACACTGCAACTCAGTACTTGCAAGCAATTTCCACCGAGTTTGATGGTACTTACTTCTTCTATCTTATACTCAGCAATAAATCCCATTGAGTTCAATGGGACTTACTCTCAGGTAGATGAATAAAGGATTGAAGCCTTGGTATTTTCTTTTTTAAAAAATAATTACACTACAGTTTTTAAAATCTAATAATCTAATTTTAGCTTCAATAGACTACTCCTTAAAAAAACAAAAACTTGTGATTGAAGCAGCTTGTAATTAATTATTTGTACCACAAGTAATAAAATATTCTATTTCTGGGGGTCAAAAGGGAAGAGTTGGTGTTTGTAGATTTTCTTCATCAAGTTTCCTACCACATCTATAAGAACTTCCTTTCAAGGACAAAATGCCTGTTTTACATTTATGCGAAGGAGGTCAAACTATTAAAATGCAGGGCCAGCTCCAGTTCTGCTTCATCAGCGTTTTTAAATCTTCTGCTCGAATCCGCTTCACTCCCTAACTTGAAAAGCAGCTCAGCCACTTTGTACCTGATCTGATACAGATTACCCACAATGCCTTCTTACCATTGCATTGTAACAACTGTGCAATGAATAGCAGTTCATTGTACAATTGTTAAAATTTTTACAACTGCTCGCAGTTTTAAAAATGCCTCTTTTCTGAACTTAAGCATGCACTAAAACAGGGGCGCAGGTGGCGCTGTGGGTTAAACCACAGGGCCTAGGGTTTACCAATCGGAAGGTCGGCGGTTCGAATCCCCGCGACGGGGTGAGCTCCCGTTGCTCGGTCCCTGCTCCTGCCAACCTAGCAGTTCAAAAGCACATCAAAGTGCAAGTAGATAAATAGGTAAGTAAACGGCGGGAAGGTAAACAGCGTTTCCGTGCGCTGCTCTGGTTCGCCAGAAGCAGCTTAGTCATGCTGGCCACATGACCCGGAAGCTGTATGCCGGCTCCCTCGGCCAGTAGAGCGAGATGAGAGCCACAACCCCAGAGTCAGCCATGACTGGACCTAATGGTCAGGGGTCCCTTTACCTTTTTAAAACAGGGGTCAGCAAACTTTTTCAGCAGGGGGCCAGTCCACTGTCCCTCAGACCTTGTGGGGGGTCAGACTGTATTTTGAAAAAAAAAAATGAACGAATTCCTGTGCCCCACAAATAACCCAGAGATGCATTTTAAATAAAAGGGCACATTCTACTCATGTAAAAATACACTGATTCCCAGACTGTCCGTGGGCTGGATTGAGAAGGCGATTGGGCCAGATCCGGCCCCCAGGCCTTAGTTTGCCTACCCATGCCACATTCTCCTGAACTCTACCAATCTTGCCATTGCCTTGTTTGTGGTTTTGATGCCACAGACTTCTTCATCATTAGAGGCAACTGGGGGTAACACAATATGATGATAATGGTAAACATCATCACAGGAATATCATTGCCTCACGGTTGGCTTCTGTCTGAATCTCTCAGAGGTGGTTGGACCAGTCTCTATCCAACCCGTGTCATTTCCGCATGTGTACATCAATGACTCTCCTCCATCTTGTTTCTATGTTAGGCTGCAATCCTAACCCCACTTCGCGGGCAGTAAACCCCGTTTATAATTCAAGAAGAAGAAGAGTTTGGATTTGATATCCCGCTTTATCACCACCCGAAGGAGTCTCAAAGTGGCTAACAATCTCCTTTCCCTTCCTCCCCCACAACAAACACTCTGTGAGGTGAGTGGGGCTGAGAGACTTCAAAGAAGTGTGACTGGCCCAAGGTCACCCAGCAGCTGCATGTGGAGGTGTGGAGACGCGAACCCCGTTCCCCAGATTACGAGACTACCGCTCTTAACCACTACACCACACTGGCTCTCAGACTTACTTCTGAGAAGACTTACCTCTGAGGAGCAATGGTTTGGACTGCAGCTTGTCACGGACTGGGCAGGTGAGGAGGAGCGGTGGAGAGCTCCATCCCAAGAAGCTTCCAGGCAGGAGGAGGATGACAATAGTATGGACCCAGGTTCATGGTGGTGGCGGACAGGACACACCCCAGAAGGAGAAGCAAAGAGCTGGGAAATAATGGAGGATGGGGAACAGGAGCAACTAGCAGATGTTTTGGTCCTGAGACAGGACTCAGAAGTGGGAGAAGCAATGCAGCAGACAGTAGACACTGTTGTTCTTGTTGTTGTTGTTTAGGTGTTTAGTTGTGTCCGACTCTTCATGACCCCATGGACCAGAGCACGCCAGGCACTCCTGCCTTCCACTGCCTCCCGCAGTTTGGTCAAACTCATGTTCGTAGCTTCGAGAACACTGTCCCACCATCTCATCCTCTGTCGTCCCCTTCTCCTTGTGCCCTCAATCTTTCCCAACATCAGGGTCTTTTCCAGGGAGTCTTCTCTTCTCATGAGGTGGCCAAAGTATTGGAGCCTCAGCTTCATGACCTGTCCTTCCAGTGAGCACTCAGGGCTGATTTCCTTGAGAATGGACAGGTTTGATCTTCTTGCAGTCCATGGGACTCTCAAGAGTCTCCTCCAGCACCAGAATTCAAAAGCATCAATTCTTCGGTGATCAGCCTTCTTTATGGTCCAGCTCTCACTTTCATACATCACTACTGGGAAAATCATAGCTTTAACTTTACGGACCTTTGTCGACAAGGTATTGTCTCTGCTTTTTAAGATGCTGCCTAGGTTTGTCATTCATTTTCTCCCAAGAAGCAGGCATCTTTTAATTAACAATGGGCACTACATCACTTGAAAGCCTGGTAGATCCTTCTCTGAGGACCAGGTGCTCCCTTCGCATCTTAGAGCAGAAAGCCAAACAGAGACAGAAAGATGCCTTTGCCAACCACTGTAGGCAGTAAGGAGGGGGTTGGATGTTAGGAAATACCGCACTCTGGGCAACGTCTCGAGATGGAGGGTCTCTCTGTGTGTTCTATAGATTTAAACTGGAAGAAGCTCTCCACCTCTCTGATTTCACTCGGCAGCTAGCCCGCAAGTCGTGACACAGCCTTAATCTGTGAATCTTTTCATATTCAGACCGTGTAAATCTTTCGCCTTTTAAAAACACATATTGTTGCACCCTAACCCAATCTCTGAGTGGTGAGGGTTGCCTGTGCTTTCTTCACCCAGGGTTCCCTTTCCTCCGAACGAAGGTCAGACTGTGGTGTCTTTAGGGTGTATGGTTTCATTTACAGAAAGACGGGCTCATAACCTTCATTCACCCATAGATCTTGTTGTTCTGTGGTGAGGGAAAGACACGTTTTAGATACTTTTTTTTTGTTACCCCATAAAAACAAAAGCACTGTAAACAATGCAGCGTGCCCAGGACAAAAGCATATTGCTGAATTTGTTTCTTTTAAAACATTTAAACCCTTCCTTCCCTCATAAAAAGCTCAAGATAACAAACAACAAAATCACACCAGGATTTAACCATTAAAAATATCAGTTACAACAACATTTGTAACAATAAAAATAACAGTAACTCAGCCATCTATAACACAGATTAAAACCAATACAATCAAAACACCTATCTCCCACCCAAAAGCCTTCTTTAAAAGGAAAGTTTTAGCTTCTAGAAGGCCATTAAAGAGTTAGAAGTGCCTCTAAGGCAGTCACAGTAAAGACTTTCCTTTGTCTCAGAAATAGAGAGGTGGTATGGTGTAGTGGTTTGAATGCCTGACTAGGGCCTGGGAGGTAAAGGGTAAAGGGACCCCTGACCGTTAGGTCCAGTCGTGGCCGCCTCTGGGGTTGCGGCGCTCATCTCGCTTTATTGGCCAAGGGAGCCGGCATACAGCTTGCGGGTCATGTGGCCAGCATGACTAAGCCGCTTCTGGTGAACCAGAGCAGCGCACGGAAATGCCGTTTACCTTCCCGCCGGAGCGGTACCTATTTATCTACTTGCACTTTGATGTGCTTTCGAACTGCTAGGTTGGCAGGAGCAGGGACCGAGCCACAGGAGCTCACCCCGTCGCGGGGTTTCAAACCGCCGAACTTCTGATCGCCAAGTCCTAGGCTCTGTGGTTTAGCCCACAGCGCCACCCATGTCCCAGGGCCTGGGAGACCAGGGTTCAAATCCCCACTCAGTCATGAGGGGCCAATCATTACCTCTCAGTCCAACCTGCCTCACAGGGTTTTTTTGAAGATAAAATTGGATGGGGAGAACCATGAACTTGGAGAAAAGGTAAGCTATGAATGTAACAATAAATACTTCGGAGACCAAAACCGACCCCAGAACTTTAAATGTTTTCCCCAGACTTATGTACTGAAGAAAAGTAAGGAATGCGGTGTATCTGAGAGGAATATAAAATAGGATAAAATGTCAAGTCACTCCTGCTCGAAACAGCCAGTTCTATTTAAATTTACAACCTGAAATGTTAAAATGAAGTTTGAAATGAAAACAAAGAAGAAAACAATGGACTATTAATAAAACATTGTGGAGATACCATTTGGCTTCAAAATTTAGAACCAGCAAACCTCTGCTGCAAGCATGTCGCCTCAGGACACTAGCTAAAGCGTGGGGACCTAACTGCAAGTTTGAAAATTCAGGGAAGCAAAGCAAGGAATTTGTGCAAACGTAAGGAAATGCCTGCAGATTTTACACCCAGGCAGAATCTTCAGGATGTTACCTTGTTCTGAGGAATATCTGCTGGTACTTTGCCAGGAAAAATATATTTAAATTAAACAGACTGGATCATAGTGACCTCTAGGGGTAGTTTCTGCTTCTGCAACTGTTGTTCTTCCTACAGAAAATAAGCAGCCTTTTATGGCAAAAGACTCGCATCCGTATACCACAGGCTTCCTCAACCTCGGCCCTCCAGATGTTCTTGGCCTACAACTCCCATGATCCCTAGCTAGCAGGACCAGTGGTCAGGGATGATGGGAATCGCAGTTTCAAAACATCTGGAGGGCCAAGTTTGAGGAAACCTGGTATACCATGTAAGACCATCATTTATATGAAAAACGTGTCAGTGTAGCTGCTGAAATGCCAGTTTTGTTGTTGTTGTTTAGTCATTTAGTTGTGTCCGACTCTTCGTGACCCCATGGACCAGACTCTTGAGAGTCCCATGGACTGAGACTCTTGAGAGTCCCATGGACTGCAAGAAGATCAAACCTGTCCATTCTTAAGGAAATCAGCCCTGAGTGCTCACTAGAAGGACAGATCCTGAAGCTGAGGCTCCAATACTTCGGCCACCTCATGAGAAGAGAAGACTCCCTGGAAAAGACCCTGATGTTTGGAAAGATTGAGGGCACAAGGAGAAGGGGATGACAGAGGACAAGATGGTTGGACAGTGTTCTCGAAGCTACCAGCATGAGTCTGACCAAACTGCGGGAGGCAGTGGAAGACAGGAGTGCCTGGCGTGCTCTGGTCCAGGGGGTCACGAAGAGGCAGAACACGACTAAACAACAACAACAAACTATATCTCTTAAAGACACTGCAGCTTCTGCCGCAACTTGATTCTCAACAGAAACAAGACCCTGGGTGAGCTGCCTTGAAACCCCTCGAATCTTGTGCACCATTCTGCAGAGATCGAGGGAGATGTGCAACCTTTGCAACAATATATGTGAATAAATGAAGCTGGAACATTTCACAACAATCTGTCAGTCCTTCCCCTACACTGTTCTGGGAGCTACTGTCATACCGGGCATGTGTCATCCATTTGAAAGATCTGCACTTCAGAAGACTATACCCTTTCTTTCAGTTGATCGAACCCAAGCAGAAAATCTCAAAGAATCCCTTATACATTAGGAAATGCTATATTTACCAAGCATCATTAATTGATTACAACAATTTGCAATACGACCTTGTATTTCTGGTCACCAGACCAGGATTAGTACAAAAGATATTGTCAGGGCTGGCTCCGGGTCCCAGCTCACCAAGGACCAACGCTAGCCGATAGTACAGTATCAAAGTCTTTATTGAAGAATAGTCTCCATTTACAAGTCTCAGCGTCCCAGCCCTACGTCTGGACTTTAGACCGGCGAAGCTCTGTCTGGATCTCCACCCCCCGTGCACCAGTTCAAGACTCTAATCTTACTCCACCTCTTCCTTCTCTCTCTCTTCCTCTGGGTCTTACTACCCCCCGGGGTCTCATTCCTCCTGGACTCTTCCGATGCGGAGCTAGACCCCTCTGACTCCTCCCCCTCTCTTCGGCGGGCTTTAGGACCTGGCTCCTTACCCGGGCTGCCCACCTTGCCGCCCTCCTGTACATTTGAACTTGGCGCGCGCGCGCGTTTTACTTTCCGGATGACCGTTTCCTCGCTCCCTGACGAGGGTGTGGCCACTCCTGCCTCACGTTCTCCCTCTGCCTGCGCGCTCCCTGATCCCGATGCCTTGGACTCCTCCCCCCTACTGCACTCTGGGGGGGACGCTGGTCCGGATCTCCAGCTGCTACTCTCTGAGTCCCCTTCTTCCCGAGGTGTCCCCCTGGGCACTCCCCTTGCCCTGACCATGGGGGCCCCTTTCTGTGAATCCTCCGAGTCACTGGAGAGACTCAGAGATCTTGGACTACTGTCGCCGCTGACATTTCCTTCCGACTCCTCCCCCTCGCTCTCTGTTTCTTCCCTCTCCAGTGACTCTGCTCCTGAACCCCTGACATCCATCCCCCCCTCGAAGCCCCCCCTTCCCCCCTCCCCTTCCTCCGGCGGGGGTGCTGGGTGCTCCGTCGTTGTGGGGGTGAATGGTGGATACAGTTCGTCCCCCGTGGCGTGCATCCAGTTAGAGAAATCCGGCTCGTCCTCCATGTCTTCGCCGACCTCGTTCTCCTCTGCTTCCATCTCCGTGCCGCCATGCTCGAACCCAACGTCCTCCCCCATCACGTCCATGTCCCTCTCACCCTCGTTCCCCTCTGGGTCCGTTGCCTGCCAAGGGCCCCTCAGCCACCTCTCCTCTCCTCGATTGTCCCACCAAAACGAGCGGTCTGAGGCAAACCCCGAGGGCGAGCCCTCCGGTGAACGTGTGTCTAATGGTGGTTCTTCGTCCGAGGTGAATCCCTGGAACGTGCTGGTAGAAAGCGTGGGTGTGAAAAGCCAGTCGTCGAAATACTCGGCTGGCATGGGCCTGTGTGGGAACAAGGCATGAAACTCCTCTTTGAGGAGAGGCTCGTCCAGGGCATAGTCCGGCACCCAACTGTTGGCGCTGGCCGGGGTACCTTCCCTTGCGAGAAAATATTCTACTCCCTCTTCCCCCCATCTCGAGTCCAAAATCTCTGTGACCTGGTTGATGGGTTCCCTTCTTGGCGACTCCCTCCTTGGGGGGATCTCCTCATACCGGTCTGGTGCCGTGCCCTGCGCCTGAAATCGGTGAGGTGCTTTGTAGGGCGTGAGCACCGACCTATGGAATACTGGGTGCATTCTGGATCCTTCCGGAAGTGTCAACCGGAAGGCCACCGGATTGATCTGTGCCTCAACTAGGTAAGGTCCTAGCTGCTTATGTCCGAGTTTCTTCTTAGCTAAGGATCTGGTCGGCACTGCGTGGGCCGCTAACCACACCCAGTCTCCCACCTGTATGTCTTCACCAACCCTCCTGTGCTTGTCAGCCTGCAGTTTGTATGCGTGCTTTGCCAGCTCTAACTGCCTCCTAAGCTGCTCGTGGACTTCCTGCAATTCCGCCGCCAAGACTTCCGCTGCCTGTGGCTCCCCCTCCCCCAGTCTCTCTAATCCCGGGAAGGTTCTGGGATGCCTCCCGTTGTTGGCGAAGAACGGCGTCACCCCTGTGGACACGTGCTTCGTGTTGTTGTAAGCGAACTCAGCGAGCGGCAGGTAGTCCACCCATGTCGTCGGCTGTTGATTTGCGTAGCATCTCAGGTACTGCTGCATGACGGCGTTGACGCGTTCCGCTTGTCCATTGGTCTGCGGGTGTCTCGCCGACGCTAGGTTGATCTTGACGTTCAGGAAACCCATCAGCTTCTGCCAGAAGCTCGAAATGAACTGGCGCCCCCTGTCGGACAAGATAGACCGTGGCAGTCCATGCACTCTGAAGACGTGGTCTATGAACAGTTTGGCGGTCTGTTCTGCCGTGGCGACCTTCGCGCACGGAATGAAGTGGGCCATTTTAGTGAACATGTCCACCACCACTAGCACTGCCGTTTTACCCCTTGAGCTGGGTAAATCCGTGACAAAGTCCAGGGCCACCCTCTCCCACGGTTCGCTCGGAGTCTGCAGCGGTTCGAGCAGTCCCGCCGGAGGTTTGTGGACTGACTTGGCCCTTTGGCAGGTGTCGCACCTCGAGACGTACTCCGCGACTTCCCCCCGCATCTTGGGCCACCAAAAATCTCTGGCAACGAGTTCTGCCGTCTTCTCCTTGCCAAAGTGCCCGGCGGTGGGTGCGTCGTGTAACTGCTGCAGTACTTTCGCCCGGAGGTCGTCTCCCGGTACGTAGAGGGCCCCTCTGCGGATGAGCAATCCGTCTCGTACTTGGAACTCGTCGTCCTTCACCGTGCCCTTGTGCACCTCCTCCATCTTGGCTTGTGCAAAGGGGTCCCTCTGCAGTGCTCGACGGACCGCCTCCAAGTCCACGGTTGCTGCAGCGCACGCCCACGCTTTCGGAGCGAAAATGTGCTTGGCCGCTGCTGGTGCCGCCTGTTCGAGGTATTGCGGCTTCCTGGACAGTGCATCCGCCATGATGTTGTTGTCGCCTGGGATGTATTCTATCCTGAAGTCGAAATCCGCGAAAAATTCCGCCCATCTGATGTGCCGCTGGTTTAGGAATCTTGCCGTGCGCCAGTACTCCAGGTTCGTATGATCCGTGCGGACCTGCACGGTGTGCTTGGCCCCGACGAGGAAGTGTCGCCACGCCTTGAATGCTGCATGAATGGCCAGCAACTCCCTGTCCCAGATGGTGTAGTTTTGCTCCGACTTGCTGAGCTTCCTAGAGTAGAAGGCACACGGTCTCCAGTCCCCATGCGGGTCCTCCTGCAACAGTACGGCGCCCACGGCTCTGTCTGAGGCGTCTGTTTCAACCCTCATCGGTTTGCTGGGATTCACATGCAGTAGCTGCCCTTCGGACGAGAAGAGACGCTTAAGGTTCTGAAAGGACTGCTCCGCTTGCTCCGTCCAGATGAACTTCTTCTTCTTAGAGCTGAGCGTGTCAGTAATGGCCGCCGTCTGCATCGCGAACCCCTTGATGAACTTGCGGTAAAAGTTGGCGAACCCCACAAACCGCTGGACCTCCTTCCGATTGCGCGGGCTCTTCCAGTCCAACACTGCGCGAACCTTGGCGCTGTCCATGGCAAGCCCCTTGTCCGACAGCTTGTAGCCTAGGAAATCCACCTCCGTCCTGTCGAACTGGCACTTCTCCAGCTTGGCATACAGCCGATGCTCCTGCAGTCTCTGCAGAACTTCCTTGACGTCACCTTCGTGGGCCTCCTCCGATTCTGAGAATATCAGGATGTCGTCCAAGAAGCAGACGCATGTCTCGTAGAGGAGACCCGCCAGGACGTGATGCATGAAAGCTTGAAAACAGTGGGCGCCATTTTGTAAACCGAAGGGCATAACTCTGTATTCATATGTGCCCAGGGGCGTGAACATGGCAGTCTTCCACTCGTCTCCTTCCCGTATGCGAATCAGGTTGTACGCCCCTCGCAGATCCAACTTTGTAAAAACGCGTCCTTTCCTCGCCGTCGCCAGCAGGTCATCTATCTTGGGCATGGGAAAGGCCGCGGGCTTGGTTCTGGAATTTAAAATTCTGAAGTCCACCACAAGTCTTTTTTGGGGCGTGTCCCTCTTCTTCACAAAGAATACAGGACTGCCCCCCGCTGCCTTCGACTCCCGGATGAAACCGCGCTTCAAGTTGAGGTCTATGAACTCCTTGAGCTCCTGCAGCTCATCCTCAGACATGGAATACAGTTTCCCGGCTGGCAGCGTCGCTCCTGGCAGGAGGTCAATCTTGCAGTCATAGGGCCTGTGGGGGGGCAGCTTGTCCGCTTCCTTCTCGCAGAAAACCTCCAAAAACGCTGCATACTTGCGAGGCACTGCTTGCAGCGTGCCTAATTGTAGCTGCGGGTCGTCCCCTCCTTCTTCCGGGCTAGGAAGGATGCAATGTTCCGCGCAATAGGAGGAGCCGAAGGTCAGTTGGCGTTGGTACCACGCCAATGCTGGGCTGTGCCTGTGCAGCCAACTCATGCCGAGGACTACCGGCGTGTCCGACAGGTGTGTGACATTAAAGCTGATGACTTCTCGGTGATTTCCAATCCGCATCACCATTGGTTGCGTTTGTTGCACCACCTGCCCCCCTAACAAGTCTCTGCCATCCACCGTGACAACGTTCAGGGGCAGCGTGGCTGGTAGCAGTGGTATATTGTGCTGCTGAATGAATTCCAGTCCCATAAAGTCAGCGTTGCTGCCGGAGTCAATGGTGATCGGCACTTCCAGAGTGCGTCCATTGGGCAGTTGGAGAGACGCTGTAAGCTGCACCACTGGTTTGGGTGGGAGGGGGTCTGTGGGTTGCAAAAGTGCTGGGGATTGTTTCATTGACTTGTCTGACTGGACCCCAGTGCCTCTTCCTCCAGCCAGACTCTGTCGTTTAACTGTTGCTGCGTTTTCAATTGAGCTGCTTCAGCGACTGTTGCGGAGGCTGCAGTGTGCTTGTGGAGCCTCTGGGGACACTCTTTCGCCATGTGTTGAGCACTGTCGCAGATGTAGCACTTCCTGTTCCCTCTGGGAGGCTTCGTTTTGGCTGCTCCCGGTGTTAGGGCTCTGTTAGCTGACTGAGCCCTGGCACCTCCTATCTCCATCGGCTCTTCTCCCCCTCCCTGCGAGGGTGTGGAGTGCGCACGCGCTGCTTCTCTGGGAAAGAAGGGAGGTGCTCTGGCTGGTGCCCTTCCCCAACGCCCTTCTTCCCTGTTGCAAGGACGTTCTTCCAGATGCACCCCGATCTCCAGAGCCCTCTGGACTACCTGCTGGGTGCTCCTTGGTCTCTCCCCTCTTCCAATCTCCGCTTTTACATCTGCATTCAACCCCTCCCAAAAGAGGTCTCTGACTGGCGCAGAATCTTTTTCCCACCCCAGGGCATGAACCAGTCCGAAAAATCGAGTATGGTACTGCCGCACGCTGGCTTTGCCTTGTTTAAGTCCATGTATGTCCCTCCTGGCAATATCGACGTCTACCTTTGATAAAAAGCAGGAGTCCATTGCTTTAATAAAAGCCTTCGCATCTTGGAGCGCTGGATCATTGTCCCTCCATAGATTCCGCAGCCACGTTTTGGCTTCCCCATGCAAATGGGACAAGATAAACCCCACTCTCTCTCTCTCATCTCTAAAGTCTTTGTCAAGTAAATCCAGCGCAAACAGCAGGTCTGCTCTGAAGTTGGGGTACTGCTGCAAACTCCCGTCGAAATGCGATACAAGGTTTCCTCCCCTTCTCCCCAAACCTATGCCTTCTGCCTTGGCTCCCGTTTGCCCCTCTTTGGAAAGCACGTCCAACCTGGCCTGGAGATCCCGGCAGGAGGTAACCATCTCCTCCTCTCTCTTCCTGGATGCAATTACCTCAGTGCTGAGTTGTGTCACCGCTTCTTGCAGGGCTTTTATCTGCTCTTCCGTCGTCATCTTGCCTGAGTTTTGTGAGCTCTGTAAGCACCCCTCCTCTGTCCTCGCTGCGCCGACTCACGTGGCGAGGTTCTTGGTGCCAAAACTTTAAAATTGGAGACAGAGCTTACTGTCAGGGCTGGCTCCGGGTCCCAGCTCACCAAGGACCAACGCTAGCCGATAGTACAGTATCAAAGTCTTTATTGAAGAATAGTCTCCATTTACAAGTCTCAGCGTCCCAGCCCTACGTCTGGACTTTAGACCGGCGAAGCTCTGTCTGGATCTCCACCCCCCGTGCACCAGTTCAAGACTCTAATCTTACTCCACCTCTTCCTTCTCTCTCTCTTCCTCTGGGTCTTACTACCCCCCGGGGTCTCATTCCTCCTGGACTCTTCCGATGCGGAGCTAGACCCCTCTGACTCCTCCCCCTCTCTTCGGCGGGCTTTAGGACCTGGCTCCTTACCCGGGCTGCCCACCTTGCCGCCCTCCTGTACATTTGAACTTGGCGCGCGCGCGCGTTTTACTTTCCGGATGACCGTTTCCTCGCTCCCTGACGAGGGTGTGGCCACTCCTGCCTCACGTTCTCCCTCTGCCTGCGCGCTCCCTGATCCCGATGCCTTGGACTCCTCCCCCCTACTGCACTCTGGGGGGGACGCTGGTCCGGATCTCCAGCTGCTACTCTCTGAGTCCCCTTCTTCCCGAGGTGTCCCCCTGGGCACTCCCCTTGCCCTGACCATGGGGGCCCCTTTCTGTGAATCCTCCGAGTCACTGGAGAGACTCAGAGATCTTGGACTACTGTCGCCGCTGACATTTCCTTCCGACTCCTCCCCCTCGCTCTCTGTTTCTTCCCTCTCCAGTGACTCTGCTCCTGAACCCCTGACAGATATATATTCCCTTGCTTATTGAAGCAGCAAGGAAAGAGACTAAAACAGCTTTGCAAATCACCCACCCATCACAAACCAGAACATATTGGAAACCTGGCCTGGATTTATTCTGGGTCAGGGAAATGGCTCCCGGTGGCTCCAGGCATTCAGAGACATCTGGTCACTATTCTGCCCAGAAACACAAATGAATGTGCATTGAAATTAATTTGCAAGGGGAATATCCTCTTGCTAGTGCTGTTGGTGCTATTTAAACAAAACAAAAGCAACAAAAAACCAAGAGGTAATGATTAATATCAATGCTTCTGACAATGGGGGAAATGCAGTTAGATGGTAGGAACATAATTTCAAGGATTGGAAAATGGAAGTGCTGTGTATGCTGCCTTCTGCTTACAACTACCAGCGGGAGACGAGGTGAGGACAGGGAATCACACATTCATTCCCATTTGAGGCAGCTGAGAAAGGTGAGGGACCAATTGATGTGTATGGCCTATATATAGTAACTTACATGCATCAGATTGATGCTTTTGAATTCTGGTGCTGGAGGAGACTCTTGAGAGTCCCATGGACTGCAAGAAGATCATACCTCTCCATTCTGAAGGAAATCAGCCCTGAGTGCTCACTGGAAGGACAGATCCTGAAGTTGAGGCTCCAATACTTTGGCCACCTCATGAGAAGAGAAGACTTCCTGGAAAAGACCCTGATGTTGGGAAAGATGGAGGGCACAAGGAGAAGGGGATGACAGAGGACGAGATGGTTGGATAGTGTTCTCGAAGCTACCAGCATGAGTTTGACCAAACTGCGGGAGGCAGTGGAAGACAGAAGTGCCTGGCGTGCTCTGGTCCAGGGGGTCACGAAGAGGCGGACACGACTAAATGACTAAACAACAACAACAACATGCATCAGGCTGTGTGATGACATTTGCCTGCAGAAAGAGGTCTGTAGCAGTTTGGTTCTCGTTCACTTCACAGTTCAAGCTAAGTTCATCGGAATGATCCTCAGCGTTTTCTTTTCATCGTTCAGAATTGTTGTGGTTGAAAGATAAAATATACTTAGGACAAAAAAAGCATCAAAACACACACACAGTGGAATGCGAGTTGCTTAACGTATCCCCCCCAACAATTGTGGTTGTTAAGCTTAAAGGCCAAAAGAGACTCAAGACAAGCAAGAGAATGAATTTGAAGATGAACTAGAAATCGTTCAGTATTCAGTGCCACGCCACAGCTCTCAATTTAATTCATGTTCACTTCACTTGGCAATTTTCCAACCTACCTTCAGGTGCAGTTCAGAGATTTCTAAACCGATTCAGAAAACTTTGTTAAAGCAAACTAGTTCGTTCTAAGCACTGTCCATTAGGTCCTAAACATGCTAAATGACAGCGGTGGACAGGAACAGGCGTCAAATATTGCAGGGGGGTGGAGTGCAATTCACTGTCCTGGTGAGCCTAGCCTGAGCCAAGCTCAAGAGGGAGAGGGAAATTACATCTGGGGAAGGGAATTGTGCTCAGGAGGGAAGGAAGAGTATTATTGTTCATGCATTTATGCTCCTGCCGTGCCAAAATCTATCCTCTAGTTTCTCAACAAGTTTTCCTCTGTGAGCTCCTTTCCCAAGGCACTTTAGAATTTCTGTGGTGTAGGGGTTTGAACTTACCATTGCAGAAAAATATTATTATTACATATTATTATTATTACATAATAATCATTTATACTCCGCCCATCTGGCTGGGTTTCCCTAGCCACTCTGGGCAGCTCCCAACAGAATATTAAAAACACAATAAAAGATCAAACATTAAAAACTTCAGATGTCTTCTAAAAGTCAGATAGTTGTTTATCTCCTTGACATCTGATGGGAGGGCGTTTCATAAGGTGGGCGCCACCACCAAGAAGACCCTCTGCCTGGTTCCCTGTAACCTCACTTCTTGCAGTGAGGGAACCGCCATAAGGCCCTTGGAGCTGGACCTCAGCGTCCGGGCTGAATGATGGGGGTGGAGACGCTTCTTCAGGTATACTGGGCTGAGGCAAGTGTGGCGTATGTATTTGTATTTCCAACAAATATTTATCTAGTCTTCTGCAGCCTCTTTGGTTGCCCATGCTTCCTGATGTGGAGGGGGGAAATCCCATTGGAGGATTTGCATCTTGATCAACATGAAGGCATCTTGGAAGGCAAAGTAGTGCAAGCTGCTAAAAGAAAGGACACTCAAAAACACCCCTCAAAAATAAGGTAAAGGTAAAGCTTAGGGTACCTATTTATCTACTTGCACTTTGACGTGCTTTCGAACTGCTAGGTTGGCAGGAGCAGGGACCGAGCAACGGGAGCTCACGCTGTCGTGGGGATTCCAACCGCTGACCTTCTGATCTTCAAGCCCTAGGCTCTGTGGTTTAACCCACGGCATGGTTTTCTCAGCAACTACGAATCTCTGAGTTCTGAGTTCCTGCTGCATATCTAGGAGCTGACACAGTGTGGCAGGTAAGTGGCAGCAGACCCCACCAGGGACAGTGGCGTAGCATGGGTTGTCAGCACCCGGGGCAAGGCAAGTAATTTGCGCACCCTAACCCGGGGCAGAGCAAGTAAGTCCCAGAACATGTGTGAGCGAAACACATGAGGCCTCTGGTCTCCAGAGCGCATGGCTGACTTTAGACTAGAGCACGGGAGCAGTATCTGAAGGGCATTTGTCACTTGCGTTGAATTAATGTATGCTCATGCCATAATGCCTTGTCTGGCTATAAATACACATCAGGTGTCAAAAAAACATACGGGGGCTTAAACAAAGGGAAGGAGTCCACGCTCCAAAGACATCACTCAGTCCTCAGGCATCTCGTGACAGGTTTGCAAAGACGTGGGATCATAGCGGGGAAGCATTTTACAAGCACGTTCTGGACTCAAATCAATAAATGTCATTTAGGCACTGGGCGTGAATTGCAACCCACATTTCTATCGGGGTCGTGACTGCACATTGAGTTCCTGTTTGGCCCACGGAAGAAAGTTGAGAAATCAGAGAGGATATAAAAGAGAGCTACAGAGATGGCAAAGGATTTTGATTCTAGAACATCAGTAATACAAAGAAAGGCAAAATGCAGAGTTTCTTTTAGACCTGTAGACTTAAGGACTGCCTTATTCCTTATGACCTGCTTCCATCACTGAGGTCTTCTGATGGGGCACTTTTGGTGTCTCTGAGGTTAGCGTTTACCAGGCCTTTACTGTGGCAGGTCGTGCCCTGCGGAACTCCTTGCCAATAGAGGTTTGGCACAAGCCATCTCTACTTTCTTTCAGGAGCCTTTTAAAAGCTATTATTCAGACAGGCCTTCCAGACCTGAGACTCGTTGCCAGCCAACGGTCACTGATTTTTTAATTTTGCTTTTGCCGTACTATTGTGTCTTTAGGTTGTATGCTGCCTTGCGATATTTTATATGAAAGTGCAGCCTATAGATATTTAAATGAAATAAATACTGGCAGTTCCTCTGCCTTTTAAGAAGAGGGAAGTACAGTGGTACCTCGGGTTACATATGCTTCAGGTTACAGACTCCGCTAACCCAGAAATATTACCTCAGGTTAAGAACTTTGCTTCAGGATGAGAACAGGAATCGTGCTCTGGCGGCGCAGCGACAGCAGGAGGCCCCATTAGCTAAAGTGGTGCTTCAGGTTAAGAACAGTTTCAGGTTAAGAACAGAACTCCAGAACGAATTAAGTTCTTAACCTGAGGTACCACTGTAATTGTTCAATTCGGCTCTGTACACAGAGCTGTTCAGCAACAAAATGACTTTCCCAGTGAAAAGATGGCACCTTCTTGCTTGATGCTTTTCAAGAAGAAAACTGGTCATTTTCTGTTGGGTTCACCTTAAGTGCTGGGCATCTTACATATCTCGTACTGTGATCTATCGGTTAACATTTAGCTCTGTGGGGATGTGAAAGCCATGGGCACAGCCAGTTGTGTAGAGCTAATGGAAGGCGTAATTTCTAAGGACAACACTAGAGGCCGCTTTAGAACAGCATTATCAGCATTCAGTGCTCTGCTAAACTAGACTAACAGATCAAGGAACCAAGTTAGTATCAAAATGGGATTGTATCAGGATCTGAAATTTTATATATTGACTGCTGCAGCTCCCCAATGTCTAAACCCAATTACCCGAGATTCTTTGAGATTCCAGGGCTTAATCCTGATTCCTCTCCTATGGAAAGCGCATGTCACCTTTGAGCTATGTGTTTTCTCTGACTGTTCTTTACGCATGTGAATCTAGGCGTGTGTCCAGTTCACATACAATGTCCTACTGCTGATCCAAGGCAGGTAAGGCCGATGAGGTGGATGTAAATGTAGTGGATTGTGACTTGCACACAACAGGCGCTCGCTTGTGGCGTGGCTCAACCAACTGTTCCTTCTCAGACAGTGTATTTGCATTATCTGCAGTGAGATGCTGAACAAGAACGTGACTTAGTGGGAGAAGCAGGTGTTGTCAGAATATCTCTGTTTTGTCCTCATACCTCCACCTCCACCTTGCCAAGCTGGCAAAGACCAATGGAGGCAGGTTTCGTATTGCATTAATAAAACTCCTTTCTAGTTCAGTTCCTGAAGTCTGGGCTCCCTTTTCTCTTCCCAAGAACATTATGGGGATGCTCCACTTCTTGTTGTTGTTTAGTCGTTTAGTCGTGTCCGACTCTCTGTGACCCCATGGACCAGAGCATGCCAGACACTCCTGTCTTCCACTGCCTCCCGCAGTTTGGTCAAACTCATGCTGGTAGCTTCGAGAACACTGTCCCACCATCTTGTCCTCTGTCGTCCCCTTCTCCTTGTGCCCTCCATCTTTCCCAACGTCAGGGTCTTTTCCAGGGAGTCTTCTCTTCTCATGAGATGGTCAAAGTACTGGAGCCTCAGCTTCAGGATCTGTCCTTCCAGGGAGCACTCAGGGCTGATTTCCTTCAGAATGGAGAGGTTTGATCTTCTTGCAGTCCATGGGACTCTCAAGAGTCTCCTCCAGCACCATAATTCAAAAGCATCAATTCTTCGGCGATCAGCCTTCTTTATGGTCCAGCTCTCACTTCCATACATCACTACTGGGAAAACCATGGCTTTAACTATACGGACCTTTGTTGGCAAGGTGATGTCTCTGCTTTTTAAGATGCTGTCTAGGTTTGTCATTGCTTTCCTCCCAAGAAGCAGGCGTCTTTTAATTTCGTGGCTGCTGTCACCATCTGCAGTGATCATGGAGCCCAAGAAAGTAAAATCTCTCACTGCCTCCATTTCTTCCTCTTCTATTTGCCAGGAGGTGATGGGACCAGTGGCCATGATCTTCATTTTTTTGATGCTGAGCTTCAAACCATATTTTGCGCTCCCCTCTTTCACCCTCCAGGCCAAAATAATCTAGTAAATGTGTTAGTTTCTGGGGCAACTTCACCAGGCTGATATCAGCCCTTCCTCCAGCAAGTCTCAAGCCAGCAGTTGTGGGTAGAAGAGGTTACCCTACCACTAGGGCACTTCCTCTATCATTCATTGCTCTTCAAGAGTGTGGCTGGATCTACACTGATCTGTTTAATGTTATTAGAATGGTATAAGATACATCGTTCTAAAACATCAAGGGGCATACTTGTAAAATAAAGCATTTCTTACCTCTGTTTCTTTTCCGTCAAAATGGCTATCTCCTCAGTGCTGGCAGCTGGTTGCTCTGAAGCACCCTCTGGTGTGACATTTTAATAACACATTATGAATGTTAAAAGCAAGATGTCATGTGTCCATCTATGTTATGAAACTATTCTTTAACGCTTTCTTAACGTTGAAAACCACAAGTGTAGATCCACCTTGTGTTTCCTCAAACGCAAAAAAGATTCAGACATGGATTGCAGGCACCATTTTTAGATTTATTCTCCCCCTCCGCCCATCCCAAAAAAGGAAATAGCTTTCAGGAAAAAAGGAAAAAAGAAATATGGGGGGGGGGGTTTAAGAAGATAAGTTGTCACAATTGCCAAAGTTGTCCAGCTGTGCTAGACGTTAGGAGGAACTTTCTGGCAGTAAGAGCTGTTTGACAGTGGAACGGATTTCCATGGAAGGCGATGGATTCTTTAGTTGCAATTCCTGCACTGAGATCTCAATCACCCCCCCCCCCAGGTGCTTTTCCCCTTGGGAGGGAAACAATTGGGTGGGGCTGCAACCTTGCGCAGTGCTCCAAAAAGTGTGTCTTTGAGGCTCTGTGATCTCCCACACGTCACGTGACTTGCGAGGGAGCACCGGTGGGAAGATGTACATCCCGGTTTGGGACTCAAGATGTGAGAGTGTACGACAGTGATAGCATCTAGTGCTCAAATTATAAAGCAAAAGAAGGTGAGGTCATGAAATCCACAAGCTCTAGCCCCAACTTCCCCATACTGGGGGTGGGGGGAGGCTTCTAACAAGAGTGACCGAGAGCGCAGCACAAAAGGTCACACACATGTGCAATGTAAACGCTGATAACAACCTAACTTGAACAGTGTTAGTTGCTGCCTCAGAACAAAACTAGTTGGGAGCATTGTGGAAAGTTAATAGATGGCTAGAAGGAG
This sequence comes from Podarcis tiliguerta, assembly GCF_965153285.1. NCBI lineage: Eukaryota > Metazoa > Chordata > Lepidosauria > Squamata > Lacertidae > Podarcis > Podarcis tiliguerta. The sequence goes on from NC_139545.1 coordinate 7,900,325, forward strand.
CTTCCTTGATGCTCAGAGCGGCAGCCTGAAAACAATTTACGAGGAACCCAAGGGAAGCATCAGCCGTGGAGTCCACTAGGCTGGTCCTGATGAACATAGCAAATCTCTCTCCAGCTTATACATATTAAAGGCCCCCAAAAGCTTCTGGTCAAGAGTTGATAATCCTACATGCAAAATCTCAGGATAAATCAGAAGTTGGGTTGAATTCTGTTTACATCACTATAAGACTGTATGGAAAACGCACAATGAGTTTAGAATACCAAGTGATGAAATGGCTTCTATTGGAACTCAGATATGTCTGCAAGTATGTGATGGCAAGTTGTTTGGTTCATGTGTATCACTTGATTTCTCAACACTTGGTTAATCAACGTATGATTGCTTGCAGCTGAATTCTTAGAGAATTCTTAGCTGAATTCAAGACTACCATTGAAAATCTATCGCAAATGAAGGGGAGTGATATGAAAATCTCTCTGGCTGGTAATCTTGGATGGCCCACTCTGCCGTTATCCAGTGATGAACATGGCTGTGTCAACTGACTCTGGTTTCTACCCAAGAACAGTGAATTAATGAAGGCTAGTTCAATAAATATCTCTTTAAAATAAACTGGAACCCACCACCATCCAGAAGAGGTATTTCCCACCCCCCTAGTTTTAAACAAAGATAAATGAAAATTGTTTGTATATTCTGCTAAGAGGACACTTTGGCTTTTAACGATGCCTTGGCAAAGAACCATTAAATAAAAACAGAAATTGCTGTGTTTTCTCATACAGGTCTTAAGAGCTGTACAGTCATTGAACATTGTTTTTTTATATACATATAAAGTTGGCTTTTTAACGTTTATATGGTTTCGATTGTGCTTCCAGTGTTTCGTTTGGCACAAAGCGCTTGACAAGCACTAGCCCTGGACTGTGAGGTAGACAAATAAAGTTTTGTGGGAAGAAAATGTTCACTCAAAGATTCCATGGCTGGATCTTGTGAAAAACCGGGAAAGGAATGTTACAAGGAAGCCAATAAGAAATCCTTATTCTTCTCCCTTTCCAACATCCGTTCCAGTTTATCCCCCCCCCCCATTCCTTTTTTACTTCAAACGGAGATCTCTTCATTTTCAAATCTACTTCATCGGCAATTTTTACTAGAGTGCTTAGTGTCAGTAAGCCAAGTCAGTTCGGTCTTCTAAATTAACCCTATTAATACATAGCCCATTTCTGATTTTTTGTCACCATACCCCTAGAGTGAAGACAGAATACAGTAAACTGCTTGAACTATGAGCCACGGTTTATTAATTTGTATGTCTGGCCTGCAACTAGTTAATGTTGTCCTCCCTGAATGTGTATTTCTGTTATCAAGTTGAGGGTAGGAGATACCTTAAGGGTTTGTCGCCTGCGATATTTAGGGATGAAGAAGGAGTGCTTATAAACCACCGCTACCCCCAGTGCCTCCATCCCTGACTCCACCCTTGCTCTTTTTGAAGGAGGCATGTAAGGTTCAACAGAACACTCTTTGGTAGATACCACTGCATTGTGCTATTTTTGTGGCATAAAAATGACACGAGAAGACGTGGGCTATTTATTTGCATCATTGAATATTTCCATGATCCTTGTTTAGCCTGGCCTGACTGCACTAGCTGCCAATTAGTTTCTGGGCCCAATTCAAAATGCTGGTTTTGAGCAATAAAGCCTTAAATGGATCACGGCCACAATAGCTGAAGGACTTGTCTCCCCCCATATAAACCGTCCCGGACTCTGTGTTCATCATCTAAGGCCCTTCTTCATGTGCCTCCTCTCCTACACATGAGGTCCTAAGGTTGACAGGGTCTTTTCTGTAGTGGCTCCCCATTTGTGGAATGCTTTCCCCAGGGGGGTAGACCTATTTTTTTTTTAGGCACTAGGCGAAAACATTCTTATTCAACCAGGCCTCTTTGGCTGATTAATATTCTACAGTCTTTTAAACGTGTCTGTGTGAAGGGGGTGATTATTGTTTTGCTGCATTGTTGTACTTATTTACTTGCCTTGCACTTATTTACCGCTCTGAGATCTTATGATGAAGAATGGTATCTAAATCTTATAAATAAAATAATAAATTTTGAAAACCCAGTAAGAAGTTACAGTGGTGCCTCGCAAGATGAAACTAATTCGTTCCGCGAGTTTTTTCGTTGTGCAAGGTTTTTCGTCTTGCGAAGCACCACTGCATTTAAACACTGACAACAGCGGGGAGGGGCGGGGAGAAGCAGGACAGCTGCCGCAGCCGGTAGCTCGGACTCACCCGCGCGTTGTGGCCACCGCGCGACGCGGCTGCTGGAGGGCGGCGGGGGTCAGGAGCGCGACTCTGGCTGCAACGCTGGCTGAGGGGAGCGCGCAAGGGGGGTGGGCAGCGGCGCGAGGCAGCCGGAAGGTCGGCCGTCAGTCAGAAGGTCGGAGGGAGCCGGAGGAGCGGGGAAGCGAGCGTGCGTGCGTGCAGTGACCGTCGCCATGACACGAGAGGCAGGGCCGTTTCATCTAGCGAAGCAAGCCCTTAGGAAAATCCGTCTTGCGAAGCACCTCAGAAAACGAAAAACCCTTTCGTCTAGCGGGTTTTTCGTCTTCCAAGGCATTCGTCTTGCGAGGTACCACTGTATTTCCAAAAAAACATGCAAGCATAACGCTCTTTGAAGCCTTCCCCATGATCTGGAGCTCTCGTTCAGAACTCAGAAGCATCCTACTGATGTTGGCATGTCTTGTTCAGGTATACCAGATTTTTCTCAAAGAATCCGGGGACACTTTTTTTTTTTTAAAGAGAAAAAAAAATTGTTGTTGTTATATTAAGAAGTAATCTTTTCTGTGGTCTCCTATGTTGCATGGCCTTCCTCTGGGCCCCAGCCTGCTCTCTTGGAGTGCTAGCCGCCGTGGAGTAGACTCAGGCCAGGCCTGGGCTCAGCCATGTGTCCTTGCCCTCCTACCTCTCCTTCTCAGCGGTGGCAGCAGTGGTGCGGCAAGGTCAGGGCTCCACTTTTTTCTCCTTCCTCTTTGTCTTTCCTTCTCCTCTCCTCCTCCCTGCATCAGCTCCAGGGTTTTCCTGGCCTCGGACTGCCACTGGGCAGTTAGCCGGGTACTCTCACTCCCGGCTCGATTTGGGTCACGTGTGTGTGTGTGTGTGTCAGCGGTTCCCCCAGTTGATGCGCCGGGCATCCCCGGTTCCCCTTCGGCAGTGGCAGTAGCAGCAGCAGTCTCAGCAGCCAGGAGCCAGCCTGGTAGTGCAATTGGCTCTGGCTGGCTTCAGGAGCTGCTCGCTGCCTTGGTGCCCGCCATTTTGCCTCGCCGGAAGTCCCTATATGATGTGTCTTGTGCCATTGAACCAATCATGCAACATTCTTTCCCTACTAATAAATCTACAACACTTTAAATATAAATCTGGGGACATTAAATGAAATCTGGGGACATTCTGGGGACGGATTTTGTCCGGGGACAAATTTGTAAATCTGGGGACAGTCCCCGGGAAACGGGGACGTCTGATAACCATAGAATACAGAAGAATGCAGTGGTTTGTTCTCTGCTGTTCCAGATAGCAGGCCTAGATCTAATGGCCTTGAGCCTCCACACCATTGGATAGCCTGCTTTATCAGTCCCTGATTGGCTGAAGGATTCAACTCACATTCAAGCAAACGCAAGTAGAAGCCGTAGGCAGATCTTTCCTGCACAACACGAGGACATTGGGGACTGGAGTTGTGCGCATGCTCCTGTCTACACTTTGACCATTCAATGTTCAAATGAACATCTGAATGTGCCTTGTGAAATTCTCTCTTACAAGTGAGCCCCACTGAATTCAGGAAAACTCAGAGTTGCAGTCTCTCTAACATCCAGAACTCTAGAGCGGAATATTAGTATTCAGCTGCAGTGCAAAGTGTGCTTCAATTTCTTTCGAAATGGCTATTTATTTCAGTCCTGTTTTTAAGATGGATGAAGTGTAGCAACTACTCACCTCTCTCTCTCTCTTTGTTGCTGCTGTTATCACTGATTGTCAACCGGAGGACAGGTATCCTCAAGGGAACATATGTTCAACGAGGAACAAATATGTGTTATGTGTTACAAGATTGGTGAATAGTTGACAGTAAAACAAAGAACAATGAGTTATGCCAGAAGGAACAGGGAAAAATGAAAACAAACACTCAAGCATCAAACTGGTAGGGAATACCTGGAGGAAAAGGGATACTTAACCAGCAGAATGTTAACAAGTAACGTTAAAATGATAGCACATCTTTATCATTACTTATATATATATAATCTGGCTGTTTTATGTTGGAGTACAATTGTGGTACCAAGATGATCAAGGGTCTGGAAAGCAAGCCTGATGAGGAATGGTTGAGGGAATCAGGTATGTTTAGTCTGGAAAAGAGGAGATATGATAGCCACCTCTAAATATTTAAAGGGCTGTCATATGGAGGATGGAACAAGCTTGTTTTCTCCTGCACCTCAGGCTAGGACCCGAACCAATGCATTCAAGTTACAAGAAAGGACTAAACACCAGCAAGAATTTTCTGACGGTAAGAGCTGTTTGACAGTGGAACAGACTCCCAACAAGAGGTGGTGGACTCTTCTGCCTTGGAGATTTTAAAGCAGAGGTTGGATGGCCATCTGTCTTGGTTAATCTAGCTGAGATTACTGCATTGCAGAGGGTTGAACTAAATAAATTTCAAGGTCCCTTCCAACTCCACAATTCTATGACCCTCCCATATACTCCAGCTCCCTTCATCCCTGGCTGTGCTGGCTGGACAAATGGGAATCATAGAATCATAGACTCATAGAGTTGGAATAGACCACAAGGGCCATCGAGTCCAACCCCCTGCCAAGCAGGAAACACCACCAGAGCACTCCTGCCATATGGTTGTCAAGCCTCTGCTTAAAGACCTCCAAAGAAGGAGACTCCACCACACTCCTTGGCAGCAAATTCCACTGTCAAACAGCTCTTACTGTCAGGAAGTTCTTCCTAATGTTTAGGTGGAATCTTCTTTCTTGTAGTTTGGATCCATTGCTCCGTGTCCGCTTCTCTGGAGCAGCAGAAAACAACCTTTCTCCCTCCTCTATGTGACATCCTTTTATATATTTGAACATGGCTATCATATCACCTCTTAACCTCCTCCTCTCCAGGCTAAACATGCCCAGCTCCCTTAGCCGTTCCTCATAAGGCATCGTTTCCAGGCCTTTGACCATTTTGGTTGCCCTCCTCTGGACACGTTCCAGTTTGTCAGTGTCCTTCTTGAACTGTGGTGCCCAGAACTGGACACAGTACTCCAGGTGAGGTCTGACCAGAGCAGAATACAGTGGCATTGGAGTCCAATGATGTTTGAAGGCCACAAGTTTCCCATTCCTGCTATATATATAAAAAACAGAAATACATTATTTCGCTGAGCTTTTACAGTACTCCCAACTAAAATAGAACTAACTTAAACAGCTATACTCCAAGCAAGCTTGAGCTGGCAGATTATATTACATTTATAGGATGGGTCTCAAAGCTGCAGGCATCATTAGGGGCATTAAGAAGTGGGAGGGCAAATAACTTTTCTAGAGCAAAACAAATCTCTATATATTGAATATAAAGGAATTAATGAGGTTTTCTGTGCAATAAGGGTATGTCATTAACAGGTTAGTTCAGTGCCTGAAAACCTTCTAACCTACCTGATTATGAACCACCAGACACACAACATCTGGGTTGATATTTATCTTGTTAAATTAAACATCCACCTGGCCTCTTAATTATCAACTGTAATTGACAACTTCATCATCTCAGAGCACTATTCTGTCCATGCCGCACTGGTAGGTGTAATTAGACAATAATTAATGCCTGTTTAAATGCATTATTTCCTGGAAGTTGGGCTTTCTGCACTCGTGTTAGAAAATAAAGCTGGTTTAATCAGACATCAAGTCTTGTCCTGAACAATTAAGATATGAGCCTGATGTGTTACACGTAAAGCCTTAAGGCTGCCACCCTGTATAAACTAATCTGGGAGTGAGTCTAAGTCCCATTCATCTCAATGGGACGTGCTTCTAAAGAGACATGCATAGGACTGCAGTATAAGTTATTGCCTAATCCCTTGGTGTCATAATCCCAGTCTGCTAAGCATCAGGAGGTACTTCCCAGAAGTAAAAGGTCAACCCACCCTGAACGTCCCTGTATGCAGCTGTGCCATGTGGCAAACTGCCCAAATTGGCGACTGAAGCATTTTCCTCTGGAGTGATGTACTTTCAGGCTTCGCATTGGCCCCACCCACCCAGGCAGCTCATTGGACACTGAGAGGGTTTCATGTTTGGGCTTCCTGCCTCTGGTGTGTTATTTGAACTGATGTCTTTGCAGAACTCCCTGCTCTCCTCCAACTTAGCACCAACAACACTCTACCAGAACTCAAAGCAGCTTCTGCTTCTGTCTGAAAGAGGGTTGCCATACGCCATAGCCTGTATTCAGCCCTCGTAAACAGCATCTGGGTGGAAATCGCTAAAATGTCTGGGAAAATCCGGGCGTATGGCAGCCCATGTTGGTAGTGTGGATTTGGGTGGATTTCATTAAAAAAATAGCTCAAAAAAATATGATTCAGTTTTTGTAAAATAAATTGTGTCAGGATTTTCAGTTTTTGAAATATGGCAACCCTATCAGAGATAACCTTCCCTCTGTTCGTCAACAGTTCTGTGCTGCCCTTTGTTTTCATCCCCAGCGTATGCATTTAATTAATAAACATCTCTCTCTCTTTTCTATCCAAAGCAGCTCACAAGGAAACAAAAAACTTATCATAAACACACAAGACATCACATTTTCCCCTAGAGACAATTTCAGGCTACAAAATATTCATGTCTAGGAGACTGCTTCATCTAGAAAGCCCCATCTCTGAGAACAAGTTCATATTTGACAGATCACTGAGTGAGTGCGGGCACTGTCAAGCGGCAACTTGAATAAGTAATACAGATCAAGCACCATGCATCAGCTCAGTGAGAGCAGCTAATGTATTTCAAGCTGCCATACATGTTTGGAAAAAGGATATAGTGCCTCGCCCCTTTGACTGCTCAACTTCAGACCTCAAGCAGTGGTCCCACGTGCAAAAATGCCTTCCTACCTACAGAAAATATACTTAACTAGGAATGTTCTTCTAGACATGCAAGGACTTCTTTGAAGGAACATTAAGTCATGTAAGTGTCGGAACTTGTGTTTGGCCGAGCTGCTCCTCCGGTCGAGTCATCCAACGGTGATTCACGACCTGAGCCTTCAAGCAGCAGAAGTGACGAGAAATATGAGCTACATTGCTAAGAGTTTTATTTCTAACTACGCAGACAGAAAAGAATATACATCCTCTCTCTGTGAAAGCAGAGAGGCGACTGGTACAAAGAAACAGGAAACCAGTAACAACAACATCCGTCTCCCATGAGACTTCCAACAGTCTGGAATCTCTGGAATGTAAACAGAGTCTTGTGACTCCAAGCACTGTACAGTGGCACAAACAGAAACCTAACAGTAAGTGCCCTCGCTCTGCCACCTGGCACACAACGCAAGCCCCATTCTTCCCATACCGATTGACTGAATCCACGGGCATCATTTCTGAAGAGTCTCCAGATTGGTTCTCATCTACAAATCACTGAGTGCTAAATCTTTGAGAGGAAAGATCATATGATGTTCACCAATGGTTACTCAATGTTTTTTTCTCATCCAGCCCTTACTTTTTTCAGCAGCCTAGCAGCCAATCAGCCAACTCTTTTTGCTACCCTTTCCCTCTTTAAATCTTATTTCTCCAGGTGATAACGAGATACTTTAATGATGCAAGCTGAGTAACGGCTTGACGCCCTCCTACACTATGCATGTTTAATTTGAAGTAAGCCTGGGACTTACTCCCAGGCAAATGTGCATAGAATTGACATTTTAGCCCACGAAAACACAATATATAATTCTCTTTGAATTCTTCATAGAATAAAGTCACCTAGCCACCTACACCTTGTGAAATGACTTCTCATTTATAAAAGACACTTCAATTTATGCCAGGATCCCAGTGGTTAAACAAATGAAGGGAAAACCGATAACAGATGTGAGCTTTAAGTTATCTTGTGTGCCTCAGAATAACGCACAGCCTTTGAATTATGAGTACTGCATAGCAGTGTCTAGAGAAGGTAACAAGCCTGCTAGGCAGAAAGAGGAATGAGTTCAAAAGTTCAAAACCTAACAATAATCAACATTATGATGAATAATTTCACTGTAATCAATTGGGTTTTTTCAGGACTGGATACATGTTTCAGGACACATTTTTTAAAAACAGCAGACAATGAACAATGGCTCAGGGAGCAGTGAGAGCCACCTCTAGAACCGGAAACCTCCATAGATAAGGACAGTACACTGAAAGTTCAACAGATATAAGGCTACAAGAGTGAAACACAATGATTTGAGGTATGTAGGATATGTGTGGCAGAGCCCTGAAAGTATTTGTTACCAGACAAACTACAACCATAAGTCTGAAGAGGTAATACATGCATGGAGTCTTCAATGGAAGCAAAAAACACCTGATAGATTATTAGGGCTTGTCCTCACTCGCACTTGTCCCATTCCTAGAAAGCATGATCTGAGCAGTTTTCAGCTTGACCATTCCTATATTATTATTATTATTATTATTTCCCCCCTTGCCACTCTCCTTTCCCATTAAAAACCCACATTCTTGTGTGCTAAATTGAAGCAAGCATCAATTGGAAAAGAATCTGAATTGCTGTTGGCTCCAACTGAGCACTAAAGAGTGGTTTTTCCCAGGAGAAAGCTGCAGGACAAGGGGAACTGTGGTGAAGTCCTTAGCAGGAAACCTTTCTGTCACTTAAGGCTTGAGGGGAGGAGTGGCTGTAGCACATTTGAACATCTTCCCTGTACATAGAAAAATAGCACAATATTTCCAACCCTGCTGAACATGTTTCTGAAAAATGTCGTTTGCTTCAGTTTTATTTGGGAGACAACACAAATGTGCAGTGCCATCCTTTGCTTAGGGATGATGTGCCCCACAAGTATCTCTCGTCTTGTGCTTTGAAAGAGGAATGGCATTCCTGGGTTTGTGTCTGGAGGTGGTTGGAGGATGGATGGAGGCTTACAGATTCAGTCTGAATCCTGACAAGACAGAAGTAGTTTTTGGGGGACACAGGGCGGTGGGTGTGGAGGACTCCCTGGTCCTGAATGGGGTAACTGTGTCCCTAAAAGACCAGGTGCGCAACCTGGGAGTCATTTTGGACTCACAGCTGTCCATAGAGGCGCAGGTCAATTCTGTGTCTAGGGCAGCTGTTTACCAGCACCATCTGGTACGCAGGCTGAGACCCTATTTGCCCATGGACTATTTTGCCAGAGTGGTGCATGCTCTAGTTATCTCCTGCTTGGACTACTGCAATGCGCTCTACATGGGACTTCCTTTGAAGGTGACCCGGAAACTGCAATTAATCCAGAATGCGGCAGCTAGACTAGTGACTGGGAGTGGCCGCAGAGGACATATTACACCAGTCCTGAAAGACCTACATTGGCTCCCAGTACATTTCCGAGCACAATTCAAAATGTTGGTGCTGACCTTTAAAGCCCTAAACGGCCTCGGTCCAGTATACCTGAAGTAGCGTCTCCACCCCCATCATTCTGCCCAGACACTGAGGTCCAGCGCCAAGGGCCTTCTGGTGGTTCCCTCGCTGCAAGAAGCCAAGTTACAGGGAACCAGGCAGAGGGCCTTCTCGGTAGTGGCACCCTGTGGAATGCCCTGCCATCAGATGCAAGGAAATAAACAACTATCTGACCTATAGAAGACATCTGAAGGCAGCCCTGTTTAGGGAAGTTTTTAATGTTTGAAGTTTTATTCTGTTTTTAGTGTTCTGTTGGGAGCCGTGCAGAGTGGCTGGGGAAATAAGATTATTATGATTATTAAATGCTTCACCATAACAGGAAAGGTATTAACTGACCTTAATGCTTCGACCAATTAGTTTGGCTGCCGCTTCACTTCTTTCAGAAAAATCCTTCTTCTGAAATGAGGGCTCCTTGGGCTCTACTTTCCATACAGAAATGTGATATTTCCTGAGTGTGTTTGTGTGTGTTGATTGGCAAAGTTACACAACATTCAACTTACTATAATAATTTTTGCAGGCATTTTTATTATTCACCAAAAGTTTCTATCTCCCTCTTTTTCAAAACCTGAAATTTCCAAAACAGTGCAAGTGTATTAAAATAGAAGTGAACACACAGTCGGTAAATACAGGTGACAATGATAATAACAAGACAACATATGCTTCGGCCCAAATAAATCCATCAAAAGTTAACAATTTTACACTTGGAGTGAAATGTTTAGCGAGTGAGTGAAAATGGTACAATGGCTTCCCTTGTATTCAAACATGTGCTCCAAGGCTTTGACACCTCTCATGTCCTCTCTGCTATGTGCTGCACCACCAAGGATTGGCCATAAATGAAGGCACAAAATCAACCTGTGAAACCTTTTTTTCCCCCTTTGCAGCTTGTATTAGTTAAATACTAATACCTTCCCATCTGACGATGATGTTGGGAAAGATGGAGGGCACAAGGAGAAGGGGATGACAGAGGATGAGATGGTTGGACAGTGTTCTCGAAGCTACCAACATGAGTTTGAGCAAACTACGGGAGGCAGTGGAAGACAGAAGTGCCTGGCATGCTCTGGTCCATGGAGTCACGAAGAGTCAGACATGACTAAACAACAACAAACCTTCCCATCTAGTACAGAATGTGCAGAATTGCAATTTGGTAAAAATATGGTACTACTGAGAAGCCCATTTATAAGCAGAAAAAGCACATAGAGGAGTTCTTCCTGGAACATAGCTCTTCAGTTCAAACCGCATGTGGGGACTGCAATTTACAATACTCGTTCACATAAAAATCTATGCTAAACTGCTTCTTCCTGACATGCTAGGTTTTTATGCGCAGGGCAATGATTGCTAACATGAAGTGGGGAATTCAAACCTACCAAGAGCCTGTCTGGACATGCCGTGTGATGTTTCCTGAGCATTTTAATTAGCTTCAAGTCACACTTTAAATAGAAAAACAAAACCCACATTTCATTAAGGTCACTTGTAAATAGCATAGTGGCGGCAGACCAGTGGCGTAGCGTGGGTTGTCAGCACCCGGGGCAAGACAAGTAATTTGCGCCCCCTAACCCGTGGATTTTAGCACTCAGAGAGCAGCAAGTGCGAGCGCGCCCCCGCCAGATGTTGCGCCCGGTGCGGCCGGCCCCCCCTGCACCCCCCCCACGCTATGCCACTGCGGCAGACCAGACATTTGATTATATGGATCGAACCAGCAAAAGCGGTTCAATCTAACTACTCTTGGGAGAATTGTTTTTTAAGAGCACTTCCATGAAAAACAGAAGATGAGGACTTCAATATGAGAATGAATGCATTGTGTATTTTGATGGCCGCATTCTGAAATTGTGGAATGAGGATGGTCACTATTCTGGTGTCACAGATAACCAACAACTGTATGTGCATCACAGAATAAACATATATAACAAAACTACTAAAAGCTCCATTAAGTAAGGATTAAGGAGTGCATTAATCATAGGAAAATTTAGCGTCCACTGTTTTCTTGTTCAGCTATGGGATTTGGAGATAATGGGTGATATGTGGTTAGACATACACTGAGCTGACTAATTGAGATCAATGAAATTTACTTACTTGGGTGCACTCTTTTAAATGGGTCAACTCTAAGTATAAATAGCATTGATATCAACCAACAATCTTAATACATTTTGGAATGGCAGGTAAAATTCCCTTTTCACTGGGATTTGTAATGGGAGTGTTGGAAGGCCTTAGACAGGTACACACTTACAATCAAACTATAAATTGCATATTTCTTCAATTGCAGGGTAACATCAGGAAATATTTGCTGTGGCACCTAGTACTTTATAGATTGCAGAATGAGCCACAAGGAAGCAAAGCACAGATCATGATTTAGCTTCCATTAGCTTAAAAAAAAGGGACGCAGGTGGCGCTGTGGGTAAAACCTCAGCGCCTAGGACTTGCCGATCGCATGGTCGGCGGTTCGAAACCCTGCGGCGGGGTGCGCTCCTGTCATTCGGTCCCAGCGCCTGCCAACCTAGCAGTTCGAAAGCACCCCCGGGTGCAAGTAGATAAATAGGGACCGCTTACCAGCGGGAAGGTAAACAGCGTTCCGTGTGCTGCGCTGGCTCGCCAGATGCAGCTTGTCACGCTGGCCACGTGACCCGGAAGTGTCTGCGGACAGCGCTGGCTCCCGGCCTATAGAGTGAGATGAGCGCACAACCCTCTGGCAAGACTGGCCCGTATGGGCAGGGGTACCTTTACCTTTACCTAGCTTTAAAAAACCATGACCTGAAGTCATGGTTTGATTCTTGTCTGCAAAATTTGTACTGATCTGGAACCCATAAAGCCACTCTCTACACACTTACACACACACACACACACACACACACACACACACACACACACACAGAGTTCACACATTTGTGCTTACTTGAAAGACACCTTGCCATCGCATGGCGTCTGTTTACATTACTAGTGTTAATTAAAATCAATTGATTCTTGATAATAATAAATATAACTGTGAAAGGTTTAAAAAACGCTGAAAGTATTTATTCTTTGATATATCTGGGTGGATACCACTGTATAATCTGATTATTTTTTTTATAACTGGAACTAAAAAGCAATCACAGTAGAATTGCAAAGAAACCAAAAGCGAGAACCATAAAAAGGCAACATAGAAAACGGTTTGTGGCCTCTGAGCTATAAAATATCTAACAAACTCAATGCAGTGCTGGTGAATTTCCCTCCTCTCTTTTTTTACATGGCCAAACTACCTGTGCTACTCAGTCACATGTAATTGCCAAAATGCAGCCACAAAAGCTGCAATCTATAGCAGAAGACCGGCATGGGTGGGTGAGGATTCTAACCCCTTGCTTCAGACCAACCACTATAAAATATATACAGGCAGAATTAGGGTGGCCACATGGCCGACTGTACAGAGGATTGCCCTCTGTTGAAGGGCTGTCAGTCCAAGCCCTGTTTAAAAATAAAGGAACTTAAGAAGGGAAGGCAGGGGGTGGTGGTCTTGAAGTTGTCTGTCAACAGTTGGCACTTCGACAGCGGACTGAGCAGGCTCTCAGGTCATCTGTCACAATCTTCCTTGCTATGGTGAGATGTATTTCTATTTGAGTTACTCTGTAATAATTTCTAAATTCGCACACATGCTCTTTCTCTGTGCATGCATATATATGAACATCTGTGTCTTCTTCTATGCTCATTTTTGGCAATGCATAAGTGGCTACCCTACACATATTTTACACACACACACCTTTCTGCCCTGCACAATAAAAGAGGACGGTACTTCCACATCAGTTTTCTGCATTAGATTGCAGCCATTTGTAAACACAAAACCAAAAGCCAACAGATCACTGATAAACTACGCATAGCTGAAGATTTGTGTTTTTTGTCCTTAGATATAATCAATAATCCAGCCAAATTCTAGTTTTTGAGGGGCACTGAAATAACCTGGTGCCCTGTGGATATTTTGGACTATAAAGTCCATCATCCCTGGCTATCGACATTAGGCAATGTGAGGTGGGCAGCTCAAGGAGCTAATTTTGGGTGCCACAGAAGGGCAGCACATTGTCTATGTTTCAATTAATTGTTGCTGTTGTTTTTACAGAGACCCATTTTTGGCCTTTGGGGACAAATTCTGAAGATTTGCAGAGAAAGTGCAGAAAACAGAATGCAAACATTTCTGTGCTTGATTGTTACTTTTTATGATACATTGGCTAATAATATTAATAATATTTCAACATGTCTCTCAGCTTGTGAAAATAAGCAGACATGTGGAACCAAAGCCTCTCTGGCACATAAACAATCAAATCAGTAGGATCCTACCAGGATAAAATTGAATCTAATTCTTACATATAATAGTGCAACTGAAGGCCATTCTTTAATATACCAATTAAATTTGTCAATATTAATATTTGTCCATTAACAAGACCAGCTGGTGTTTAGAAGGGGCAGGTTGTGGTATTGCATAGCTCTTTCAATGTGCTGAGGTATATAACTTTGCTATATTGAAGCAGTCTTATTTTACTTCCTGGGTCGCTTAGCAAAGCCCTTCCATATCAGGCTGATTTTGAAGCAATGGTTTATTCCACATTAAAAACTATTTTGGTTATCTGCTCAGGAATTCATGTTACAATCATTGAGAAAACCTTCACACCGTACAAAAAAAATATTGCAACAGCAAATAAATATTTCTGTGGTTTTGTGTGAGTTTTCTTTGGGAACTACCATGATTTTAATTTCCTCCTCATGTCTATGGTTTGTTAGTATATGCAAATCATCAAAGAGATGCCATGTAACTGGATGCTGGAGGTGCTCTTAATCTTTTTAAACTTATTATTAATAATGCCACAATGTTTGCCTGCATAATCGGTGATATAAAGTGAAAGCTCACAAACCGAAAGTCTGGGCTGGTGGAAATTAGCAACAATACAAAGAGTTAAAAGCTGAATTGGAGCAATTTGTGTCTTCTGTGGATTGCTGTTTGCTCTGATTGAGCTTTAAAGAGCAGGGAAAGCTCCAGAGCAAAAAATTGTGGGCGGAATAAGGATTCCACATGCTTCTTACAAGTGGAATGAGAGGCATGACGGCCACTGATATGCAAAGAGCACATTCAAGCTAATCTTTCTCCTGAGTCATAAGGCCAGGATGCCACTTTGCGGTACATTGTAAAAGTACCACAGTTGAACTCGTAGCCATTCTCACATTCTTTGTAACATCCAAAAAGGTCACCAAACACAGCCTGCATTTCCCTTCAGACACTACGAAGAAGCTGCAACCAACTGAATGCACATGACTACGTGGTTGGCTATGTAAAACCCAATGCAGGTTTCAACTGAAGAGCTAATTTGGAAGTGCCATTGTGAAATAGTACAGACCTCAGAGGCAGAGAATATACCTGGCATGGAAAAAGCCACAGGTTCAAAAGATCACAGCTGTCAATCTCCAGCACAAAGGAGCTTAGGTAGGAGGGCTTGGGAAGAACCCCACTGGCCTTCTTGGTAAGTCACTCCTAGAACTTGCTGGAGTAGATGAACTATGATCAGCCTCATGTGTTTGGCAGTGCCACCTCGGCCAAACATAGCAAGGCATTCAGAAACTCGTGGCAGTTACTTGAAAACTGGCCTACTCTTCCACGTGGTTCCATAAAACTCTGAAATTTACACTGTATAGATATGTGTATATTGTTTCAGGCAATCTCATTCCCAAATGACACTAAGACAGTACAACCCCAAAGTGAGGACTGAGCTATTCCCAACAGTCACTTAAGAATTCACCATGTTATAATCCATTAGGATGGATCTGCAAGAAAACATGTTACAGAATCATTACCAAAGAGAAGGTTTTTGTTTTACCAAGAAAGGCACCTGAAATTAATACATATCCCATCTTAATGTAACGTGTGATTGCTTTAAACATTATGAGAGATGAATTCATGCGCTAAACATAAATACCTGTTTTCTTGTGCTGAACACCACTACCTCCTATTGTAATCTGTCAACAAACCTGATGAAAATTTCTATTGCCAGTGTATGCCCAATCTTAATCTAGCCTTATTTACATTGAGGGACACGCAGCAAATTCTGCTAACGAAACCTTACTGATAACCAGTGAGGTCCAATGTGTAAACTGCTGGACTTTCGATATAAATCTCAGCTGAACCATGGGAATATTTCTTTACCTAAGCCTAGGTTTCTGATCTGACCTTGGACAGCAGTCACAAGAACAAAACAAACGATAGGTGGTAACAGGGACAGAGAAACAATCATAAAATAACCAGCCATTAGATAATGGGAGTTTCTTTTGTTTATATTTATAAGATCTTGACTCCCCAGTTCCTTCCCATTCACAAAGGACTACATATTAGTGAAGTCAGGGTAGCCAAAGGAAGACATTCATTGCTGCTTTCTTCAGTGCAATATGCCCTATGAACAAGGGTACATAGAAGCCGAAATGAGCGACAGCCCCTGTCATTTGGTTGCAAGGAATAGTTTGTGATCTATAAAGCATGCCACACATCGAGAGGGGGGAGCAAAGTGATTTTGATAGACATGAAGCCCAATCATTTAGGCTGCAGTCCTAGAACCAGGCAGCTGGCAGTAATCCCCACTAAACTCCACGGGACATCTGGGTCAGGGCTGCCCCAGCCATGAGGCCGACTGAGGCAGCTGCCCATCCCTGCCGCTAGAGAAGAGAGGAGAAGCAGCAGCTTCCAGCAAGATCTTGCAAGAACTCATGGAACTTACATGCAATCTCGCAAGAAGTCCGCTAGTTCTTGCAACATTTGCCAGAAGTTGCCACCCTGCAACCCCAGTAAGTGAGGCTTGGGCAGAGGGGCAATGGAGCGGGTACAGTACCTCGCCGTCTTGCCTAAAGTGGTGAAATGGGATGAGCCACCCCTGGTGTGAGTAGACATGTACAGAATTGTACTGTTACAGCATCCATCTGAGGAACATAAGAATCAGACCATTGGTCCATCTGACTAATCTTCAATGAACAGAAGCAGCTCTCCAAAGCCACTCCCGAATTAAGGAGGGGGGGTTGCGGGCTCACGCCCCCATCCACACTCTCCCGGGGCTGGCGCCAGCCCCGCAGGACTCAGTGATTCCCATTCCCCATTAGTATTCATTTACAGCAGCGCCAGCCAATAGGCTGGCGCTGGGCCCGGGCCCACCTGAGGGCACTTAAGGTCAGGGCAGCCCGGGCTCGCCCCTTTTCTTCCTCTGCAGCAGCCGCGGTTGACATTTTTTGGGGAATCAGGGATTGGTTATAGGCTTGAGGGTATTGGCAGCGAGCTGGGCTCGTGTGGCGGTTAGGCATTGGCCGGGGTATTGTTATGCAAATGAGGTCGGGGGGAGGATCGCCATCACCTCCCCCAATTCTTGAAGGGTAGTTCGCTAAAGGACTCCGGGGGGTGTCGCCTCGTCCGAAACCTACGGAGGCCAGGGCCTAAAGCGCGCTCCCGAGCGGTAACCCCTTGGGGAGCGCCCAGGGATGTGCATCTCGGGGGCTCCCCCTGTTGGTGCTTAACCCTTCCTGGTTAGACCAGATAGTCTGTTAGGGCCAATGCCTAAGGCCAATACCGCTCTTACCTGTAATCAATAAAGTTGTGGCCATTTTTCACCCATTAACCTAAGTTCTGGTGTCCGGTGTCTTTATTTATTCCATCTATGGGATGGGGCGGGTATCGCCACGCAAAGTTTCGGACAGGGGCACTCCTGGCAGTTACTGAACCTAGGATTTTAGGCATGCGGGACAGATGTTCCGCAACTGAGCATCTCTGCCCTTCCCCATACTCTGCCATTAAATACAGTTTCTTTACATCCCTCAACCCATGCCTTCTTTTCCCATGACCTCTGATTTTCCTTCATCTTTGTTCTAGACAGAGGATGGTACATTAAAAAAAAATAGATCAACCATTTAGGGGGAGAAAATTGCAAAAAAGAAGAAAAAAAAACGTTTCTTATTTTATTCTAAATGGATTTTCTGAAATTGTCAGCCTGAATCCTGCCCTTACACATAAGGCAGGCTCCATATTCAACCCTCTTATAACTAAGCACAGCTCAGGAGCTGTCGACAAAGTTTCAGAATGCCTCCTGTCTGTGCTGCCTGCCTGAGACTGCAAAACCAGGAGGGGCTGTCAATCAAGCGGTATTCAGTTTGGTGCTTCACTCGCTACCCAAGCCATGCTTGAAGTGCAAACAAATGGTATCACTCAAGTCCTACCTAAAAACACTGCCGAGCGGTTGTTCTGGAAACAGTAAAAGTGCTGCTTCTTATTTTAGGAAAGGTCTTCTAGGGAACGATGGTGTGACATATCTGTATCCAAGTGGGAAGGGAGATTTAAAAGGGCAGTGTATTTTCAAAACAAACCCAGAATGTGACATACTTTATAGACAGATCCCTGAAAAGCAGACACACACAAAATCCAATGTGAGCAGCATTTATGGTTCTTTAGCTCCCAACTCAAATATTTTCCTTCCCTCCCCCCACACACCTTTTTAATGAAAGGATTTTGGCTTAGTGCCACTGAAGGCTTTATGTACAACATCACCAAGGCTAGTGGGTTGCGTCCGTAGGGTGTTCCATCTCGTTTCATCTGCTTGCCTCTTCTGCGCTGAAGTTCAAACGTACAGTATGGATGATATATGCATGTCCAAGGCTTCAGCTGGATATCAGTGCTTTAAGCTGCGGTCCTATACCCGCTTACCTGGAGGGAAGCCCCATTGAATTCAATGGGACTTACTTGTAAGTAGACGTGTACAAGACTGCGCTGTTAGTGAACTATATATATATATAAAGCTATTCAATAGAAAACATAAAACATTGATACAAATATATAAAAAGTCAAAATCAGTATAAAAAGCTTATATTTATAAAAAATACTTTTCTTAGGCAACAGTCTTCCCCTGAGGGTATATACCACAAGTGTTGGATTCATAAATATTGTTCTGCACTGCAGCTCAGTTATCAAGGTTCATCTCTTCCAGGAAGTACAAATTGCTCCAGTCACCTGACATGCCTGCAGTGGTTGCCTCAGGATACATCCCCTAGCTTAAGATGATGATGAACAACAGCGTCAACAGAGCCTCCGAAAAATCTGGAGAAGATTCCTTCTTCCACATATGGAAGATACAAGAGCAGGATCAATAGGGTAGCGAGTGTGTATCACATGAACGGGCTTTCAAGGTTCCCCTCCAGAAGTTTACTGACTTTTCTGCACCCAGTCCCAGCTGTCTTCATTCTCTTGCCTGTTCTTCTCAGCCTCAATTATCTCTTTGTATTTTCTGCGGAAGAAGCCCATCTGCAAGTGAAAAAGAAATCTTTGTGAAGAGTGCATTTCTGATATACACACATCGCAATTTGCAAAGTCCTTAAGATGAATTTTTTTTGGACTCCAGTAACTTGAAGGGGACTTGAGGGACGATTGGATGGTACAATCCACAGATGTCCATGGGAGCAGATATCTCAGTTGGCTTTGGTCTGAGGGATCCACAGTATCTATTTCCCCATTCAGCCTTCCGCCTCTGTCCCGTAAAGCTGTCTGTGGACAAACAGCGGCTCCCTCAGCCTGAAAATCGAGATGAGTGCAGCACCCTATAGGTGCCTTTCACTGGACCTAACCGTCCAGGGGCGTTTCACCTTTAATTTAATTATTCTTGGTTGGCCCACCATTTCCAGACGGCAACTGCTGCTCATTGCCTTTTTAATTTCACATGCATGTGCAAATAAGATATATATGGTCATCGTGTTTGCATATGTGTGGTGGTGTCCGGGGGGGGGGGGGAATTGGATGGTTGTGGTCGCTAGCGTGAAAAGTGGCGGAGGGGGCTGGCAACAGTAGTAGTATCAGGAAAATAGCTAGTACAGAAGAAGAAGAAGAAGAAGAAGAAGAAGAAGAAGAAGAAGAAGAAGAAGAAGAAGAGGAGGAGGAGGAGTTTGGATTTGATACCCCGCCTTTCACTCCCTTTAAGGAGTCTCAAAGCGGTTAACATTCTCCTTTCCCTTCCTCCCCCACAACAAACACTCTGTGAGGTGAGTGGGGCTGAGAGACTTCAAAGAAGTGTGACTGGCCCAAGGTCACCCAGCAGCTGCATGTGGAGGAGCGGAGACACGAACCCAGTTCACCGGATTACGAGACTACCACTCTTAACCACTACACCACACTAGCTCTAGTACAGCAACAAGAAGAGTTGCTGTTTCTTTCCCTGCGAGCATGTTGTATATTAAGATCTGAAAGCTGAATTCAGGCACTCTGTACTTACAGCTAATCCTCAGAGCAAGGCCAGCAAGTAATTGGTTAGCAATTACCTGCCACACCACAATGCACAATTCCACCAAGTTGCTGCTAAACCCAACTCCCTCAGCCATGAATCGTACTAGACCAGTCACCATCTCCCAACCTAACCTATGTTACAGAGTTGCTATGAGGATGAATTGGGTGAGGTAAGTGCGCTCACCTCTCTTGGTGCGGCAGCCCTGCTGGACGGAAGAGGCTTCACTGGGGCCGTGATGGTGGAATTCAAACAGCAGTGCCCTTCCTGGTAGGATCTTAGCCTGCACCCTGCACTGGCAAATGGGGATGCAGGCTGGGGTGTGGGCGGAGCCAGAGGCGGAGCCAATGGAGCCAACTGTGGGCTTGCTTCGGATCCGCCCCCTGCCCATTTAAGCAGCCAGCACCTGGGACACAGCCTGTTTGTTCCTGCGCTGGGTTTTCCCCCATCCCACCCTCAGTTTACACTGATAGGCAATGACTTTGCTGTGGATACGGTGGTCACCGTTCTTTACAGGGGCGGGTAAGGATTTGCCCACCAGGATAATTGGATCTTACTCAGTGGTTTTGCCTACTTCGTAGCAATTCATCACTCCTGGTTGAGCATTGGGGCAATCCCTTGTTTTGGGTGGAGGGGAGGCTGTAGTCTCTGCCTGCCCCTCCAAATGCTAGGGTATCCCGTTAAAGGGATCCGGGGGGAGTGGCCATGCCCAGGGGGGCCGGGGCCAAAGGCACTCCCCCAGACAGCAGTCCCTGTGGGGGGTCACCCTATTCGATGTAAGTCTTAGGAACCCCCACCTGAATTGACTACGTGCCACTTCCGGCAGGCGGGCCGGAAGTATCTAGATTGCCCCATGCCCAAGCCAAACCTCTTGCATCTGTATTCAAAAAAGTTGTGGCCTGTTTTGACCCCAAACCCAGTCTTATTGGTCTCTTGTTTATATGGGTTGGGGTATGGGAAGTCTGATGCCTTGTCCTGCAGAACATATGTACCACCTTGTGCCCACTTTTCTTCTGAAGAAACAAACAAATGCATAGAAATGAGAGGAGTTTCTCCACACACACACACACACACACACAGCTCAGTCCAAAAATCAACCTGAGTTGAGAGGCACTCCTATTAGCAGAGGCTTCTCTTGTCAGTGGTTCAAACCAAATTTCCCCTGAATTTGCATTTGGAGACGTTTAAAAAACCACTGAGAAATGTTGCTAATCTGACAGATTCTTCCCTTTCAAGTTCTTCATGATGTTTCCACATTCTCACTAACTCCTCACATTTTGCTTTAGGATACATTTGGCAACAATGCTTAAAAGTGAGTATGGGGAAAACGGGGAGAGGTTGCTACACACATTGGGATTTATTCATTTTTTACACTTCCCTTAGAGATTCTTGCAGATCTTTCACCTCAACAGGACCTTCCAAAATGACTCCCATTTTCATTTTAGGGAAAAAGTCAAGAGCACTTCTTATTTTAGAAGAGTGATGTTGAAACCACTTGTATCTAATGATCCCTTGCAGCAGGCTTCCTCAACCTCGGCCCTCCAGATGTTTTTGGTCTACAACTCCCATGATCCCTAGCTAGCAGGACCAGTGGTCAGGGATGATGGGAATTGTAGTCTCAAAACACCTGGAGGGCCGAGGTTGAAGAAGCCTACCCTATAGCTAACAAGTTTTGTACTTCGCACGTGACAGTAATTTGGGGTGAATTGTCCAGGACGAAAGCACACTTGTATGACCATAGACTTGTGAGTGCAAACACCAGAAATTTCTCCTGCCCAATGGGAGCTACATAAGAACACAATTTTTGTGCCTTCTCTTTCTAATGGGATATCATGTCTGCTGCCTTTAAGGGAATTTCAAACCCTTCTGTTCAATGAAGAAGTTGCAGAGTTGCCATCTTTGCTGGCCATTTAATATTAATCAGTAGTTTTACAAGTCCCCACCCCTGACTAAAACAATTTGATTTGCGTGAACATTTTGAGTCTTCTCTTCCTGACTGGGATTTTTATGTCCTTCCCATAAACCAAAATGATTGCAATAAAGGGGTTTGGGTAACCGTTCAGGAGTAATTACTCAAACATAGCAGCATGCCATTGCGATCATTAAGTCAATATTTTGTTCATTGTAATTAAACATTTATGTTATTCCTACTGTTTTAAACCTGCTCTCACCCTCCTGCAGGGTGTGATGTTCTCGCCTGCCTCCATCAGTCAGATGTTATTACCCTCTTCCCCCAACATGGAGCATATTTAAAATGCCTTTGTACATTAGATTTGATCCAGCTACGGTTCTATGAAACATGACTTTGAAACTGAAAATCTTTTATCAAATCAGATACCCAGCAAAAGTCCAGAATTCCCTTGTCTGTGACCTGTTTCAGCTCTTTTTAATATGATGCTGGACATTTGGGAAGAGGTTATTCATATGGTGTTCCCCACACCAGTGTCTGCTTTAAACTATGGAACATGATTGTTAAAATTTTGTCAAAAATGTATAAATTATTACTTGAGTGGCATACAAAGGATGAAGAAGTAAAATCAGTTTTGATTCAGTGGGCCAAAGATTGGTTATAATATAAAATTTGATGAGTGGATAAAATTGTAGAAAGAAGGAATGAAATTCACTGCATGCACCACAATAAAAGAAAATGTAATGAAAATGATGTATAGATGGTATGTAACACCGGTGGAACTTGGTAAGATGTATAAGCTCAGTAACAAATGTTGGAAATGTCAGGAAAAAGAGGGAACATTTTATCGTATGTGGTGGGAATGTAAGAAAGTAAAAGGTTTCTGGGAAACGATTTATAATGAGATGAAGAAAATGTTGAACTATACTTTTATTAAGAAACCAGAAGCATTTCTATTAGGAATATTAGGGAATGAAATTAAAAAGAATGATGTGAAATTATTTAGGTATGCAGTGACAGCAGCAAGAATTTTGATGGCCCAGAAATGGAAACAGGAAGAAATGCTGACAAGGGAAGAATGGAGAATGAAACTGATGGAATATGCAGAAATGGACAAATTAACGGGAAAAATTCGGAACCAACGCGATCAGAGATTCACCGAGGACTGGAATAAATTTACAGAGTATATAAAAAATGTATGCGAGGAGCAATTAACGCTTGTAGGCTTTCAAGAAGCTCCTGTGAAAATGATTGATAGAAATGTTGCTTAAAAGATATGATAAGATTAAGATTGTTAAAGCGCAATATAAATTTAAGAAATGTGAGTAATAGTGATAATATGGGAAATTGTCAGATAGGCTGAGGGAAGTCTAAAAGATGTATATGTTAGAAGTGGATGTTAAACATAGATGGAATGTATATTGGAAATTGAATAAAAATTAATTATAAACAAAAACCAAAAAAACCTATGGAACATGATGTAGTGATGGCTACCAACTTAGATAGCTGGGAGACACAAAGGGGGAGGGGAGAGATGCTGTCGTGCTAATGTCCTGCTTTTGGACTCACCACTGGGAGAAGAGCAGACTGGATTAAATGGAAAACTAGAATGTCAGAGAGAAGGTTTCTGGCTTCCAGTTCTCCCTAAAGTGTGTGTGTAGGGAATGTAAGGGTGCACTCTTCCGCCCTTGGATCAAATCTATGCTTCCAGGTGTCATAAGAAAGCTGCAGAGATAGCGCAGGATAGTGCGCACCCCGGAAATGATCTCTTTCAGCTTCTGCCTTCTGGAAGAAGGTGCAGGGTTATAAAGATGAGGACTAGCCTCCTGAGAAACAGTTTCCATCCAAATGCGATTTTGGTTTTAAACTCAGTCTAAGGTAGTCTCTATGGGAGTATATTGTATTTAATTATGGGGTATCAGAGTTTTTAGGAGACTAACCAGGCTGGGATAGCAGGCTTGTTGGTTTTTGAATGTCTGGTGTAGATTTTTTCAATTTCGTTGTTCTGTATGCGACAATGAGAATAAAGATTATCGTACTGTAGGGAATTCCCACCCACTCTCACAGGGAAATTAATCATGAAGTTCTCTATTTGCCGTCTAAAGTGTCACCCTATACATCAGGGCTGCATAGACATCAGGTGTGCAGGATAAAATAGACTCCAGAGACCCAAGTACAGAAGGCACACGGTTAAAGAATTCAGAGCCCAGGAATTGAATACCAGGACTGAAATGGTCGGCCAATTGGTGCTGAAGAGGGACAGAACTTTCTTTATGTATGCTACAGCAGCAACAAGAATACTCATCGCAAAGTATTGGAAGACACAAGAACTACCCACCCGGGAAGAATGGCAGATGAAGCTGATGGACTACATGGAATTGGCAAAAATGACTGGCAGAATCAGAGACCAGGGAGAAGAGACGGTGGAGGAAGATTGGAAGAAATTTAAAGATTATTTACAGAAATATTATAAAATTAATGAATGTTAGAATGATGTTGGATGGAGGTTAAAGCGTTATTAGTAATAATGTGGTGAAGGAGTATGGAAAATTCGAAGGTTAAAAAGATGAAGAATTAAAGGTATAATACACTAAGATAAAGACAAGGATAAGACAGAGGGAAGGGATTTGCTGATTAAATATTCGAATTGGAATACAGAGAGGGGAGGTGTGGGGAAGTCTGGGAAACAAGCGAATGTAAGTAATACTATGAAAATGGAATTGTTTTTACTTGTTTTTCTTTTTCTTTTTGTATTTTTCTTTTTTCTATGTGAAAATCTTAATAAAATATTATTTAAAAAAAAAATGAATACCAGGACTGAAATGAGCTCACAGTCTGTAGCTATTATGCCCCCACATGACTTTCTTCATTTCAGCAGTATGGTTTTTTTTGGGTGGGGGCAGTTGTTTGCCATGTTGTTGCTACTGTTGTAAAGAAAGCGTGAGTCAGAAAACTTTGCTGACCTACTTCAAGGACAGCTCAATTGGTTGGAGTGTGGTGCTGGTAATACCAAGGTCGCAGGTTCTATCCCCACATGGGAAAGCTGCATATTCCTGCACTGGAGAGGGTGGACTAGATGATCCTCAGGGTCCCTTCTAACACTACGGTTCTAAGTCACTCAGAGATCTCTACAAGTAGATTCTGATTAAGGTTGGCTCTACCATTAGGCAAAGTGAGGCATCACACTTAGCTACAGACTTCTGAATAAGGAACAGTGTGGACACCATCTTGAAGTTTGCCTCAAGGTGCAAAATGTCTTAGGCAGGCCCTGATCCTGATGCACCTCCTGCCAAGTCATGTTAGATAAGCCTACTCAGGAGTAAGCACCACTGAGTACAATGGGACTTAGTCCCAGGTAGGGATGTCAGACAAGTCTGATGAAAACAAAACAGCGTGGAGACTGCCCATATTCACTCATTCGTCTGATGTCTGGGACAGAAGTCAATCCAGTGAATACATTTGGTATTCACTGTTGTTGTCTCAGTTCTCAAATTATACATTACACCTGTCAATGCACACACACACCGAGTGAGAGACTTCCATTGCATTTAACTCTGTATCGAAATGAATGGGGTGGAATAACATAACAATATAATTTATATGAGTTACATAATTAATTACAGTGGTGCCTCGCAAGACGAAATTAATTCATTCTGCGAGTCTCTTCGTCTAGCGGTTTTTTCGTCTTGCGAAGCAACCCTATTAGCGGCTTAGCGGATTAGCGCTATTAGCGGTTTAGTGGCTATTAAAGGCTTAAGGGATTAGCAGATTAGCTGCTAAAAGGCTATTAGCGGTTTAGCGGCTTAGAAAAAGGGGGTGGGGAGTGGGAAAAAATCTCAAGACTCGCAAGACATTTTCGTCTTGCGAAGCAAGCCCATAGGGAAATTCGTCCTGCGAAGCACATCGAAAAATGGAAAACCCTTTCGTCTAGCGGGTTTTCTGTCTTGCGAGGCATTCGTCTTGCAGGGTACCACTGTACTTAAGCTAAGTGAGCTTGCAACAGGGATGAATAGCGCAGTTTGAGGAAGAAGAGAAATTGCAGGGGGAGAGAAACAGGGCTGCGTATGATGGGTACAGCGCAGAATGGGAAACAATGCCTTCTTACATCCCTACTCCCAGGTAAGCGTGTACAGGATTGCAAGACTGTGCATATTGGGAATATCGTTATTACATAGTTACTTTTCAAAGTACTGAAAGACTTCAACTATTGCATAACACAATTGCCATATTACTTGCGTTCCTAAAATATGCAAAGGCATTTGATTTATTGTCCTTTAAAACTGCTTGCGGAGCCCTAAAGGTGCCTGTTCTTCACGCAAACCGCATACTTTGAACATTAAAATCTACACTTGTAGAAGTTATGATCAAAATTACAGAAATGCATTTTAATTTCCTCCAGGGCCAAACAAGCAAGAGCAGACAATTTCCTACTGTTCTTTTAATAAAAAAAATATGTCTCTTTGCAAAACATCTGCTTCAGGAATTATCTTTAAAAGTTTGTTGCAACAATTTCAGGCGCTTGTATTATTTCACAACTGGATCAAGAATATGTGCGCAGGGCTTCCCACAAGCATTAAAATGAACTGGAAAAGTTAATAAATATTAATGAAGCATGAAACCGAGAATCTACAGGTGATCCTGCTAGGAAACCAAAGATTTGCTGCAATCTCTGCTGCTGTTGACTTTGCTGTAATCTCTGTTAAGTGCTCTGAAACAAGGCCAGAACAGAGGGAGATCAGCAGAGATAAGGCACTCTCATATATGCATTTAATTGAAACAAAATTCTTTAAAGTGAGCGTGTTTGCTTTACCATTTACAGCTAACGCGCAAAATTAAGGGACAGCTCCAATATTTGTCCTGTGATCCATTCACAACATGCAGATTCCAAAAGATAATGAAAAATTGCACAGCCCAAGAAAAAGCAAGAATCTTGGTAGCATAGGGAATCTCCTTTAACTTGAAGCCTTTGGTTCGAGTCTTACCCTCCAGAGCAGGAGAAAACAATATAATTAATGGATGGAGATCTGGGCTTGTGGATTCCTAACCTTCTGCCCCTTGTTCATATAACATCTGAAAAGTGCTCGAATCAGTAAAAGATAAGACGATCAAGGCCGATTAATTAATTATGCTCAAGAAAGGGTCTCTCTTCTCCAGTGGTAATTTGGGTGGCAGAAACTATGTGTGGGATGTATCTTGTTTTAGGGGTGGGCCTAGCTTATTTTTGTAGATTTCTTTGTAGGTTTCGGGGATGGAACATTCCTCAAGGCTTTTTGTGATCTTTGTGAACTTTTTAACATTTGGAGGGGAGGGGGCACATAAATGACAAATACAGGTCAGAAGAGGGCTTGGAAAAGCAGAATTTTGAAAAGAAGCCCACAATAAGCCTGCAATAAGATACAGCAGTGTTCTTCCTTGAGACTGGCCCAGCAGGAATGTAATGTCTTTCCCCCGAAGCTTTTCTGATTAATTTAAAATGACTGGTCCCACATGAGATGACTAAACATGGGGCAAGGGGCCAGCATTGATCCTATTAGCATTGAATATATTCAATATATTCTGTTGTTTTGGGTGAGCATAAAGACAAAACAGATCAATATGGAGAATATAAATAATACAATTTTTTTTGGGAAGCGGGGTCAAAAAGATAAAGGGAAAGCAATTTTGGGGAGAAAAAGCATCAGATCAACAGCAAGAACAAAGACTGCTTTTTTGGCTGTTTGTTCCCCCACCGCGAAAAAGTGTGTGTGTATCTCACCATGCATCTATTAAATATTTCTAGAGAGATTTCCATTTCACCAGTAATCAACACTGTACATTTGGGGTGTTTACTTGCAAAAGTAAGAGCATCTATTACAAAATGGGTTGCATTTTAGCTCACATTCCAGAACAGGCACCATTCACTGTTTCAAAGTACTGCCTAACAGGTATTCTAACTGCTTCCAGGCTTGCAAGTACATACCTCTCTAACTCAGTTTTAGCTCAGCTCAGCTTGTTAGTGTTTACACTTTGTCTTCATTTATGAGTTTGCAGTTATTAGTTATTATAATTTCTCCCCGTCTAAGAACTGGACAATTTGCCAATGCTTATTTCTGTTCCAGGTGAAAGTGATGGTCAGGCTCGTCACTGTAAAAAGTGCACTACTTCTGAATATCCCCCATTTGATGCAATTAGCTTGATTGTACAAAAAGTCACTACTCCCATATTCACAACATGCAATCTGTGTTAAGTGTTTGGCAACGGTTCAAAAACCTGTTGCTTTATTCTGGATAATTCTTTCCATCTGCAGATTATTGCTCTATGAAAGGAAAATAATGAGTGTTAGTTGCCTCTGAACCACCAATCAATGTCAAGAAATAAGCAGGGGAAAATCAAAATAAAATTTGCAAATAAAAAATTATTAATAAAAAAGAAATCAACAGGATGGGCGGGGCAGGGGGGAAGAGATTTGGACCCACTTCCAGAAAAACGAGCATTATAACCTGAAAATGAGCATTATAAACTGGGATAGAATTTTCTGAAAATCACAATGTCATATTTTTCTGCACTGATCTTTCTTTCCCTACTGCGACCTTTTATGATATTTCCTATTCATTTTTCTTTTATTCAAATATTAGATGTGTGCAAGAAAATGAAGTCAAAAGCAAACTACAATGCTACAAAAATGTTGCAGTACTATAACAATACATTTTAACTAGTTTTCACCACTACAGCTATTTTTTAACTATTACTATAATTATTACTAATTACATTTCTATACTGCCCTTCATCCTAGGACCACAGGGCAGTTTACAATATCAAAACACAAAAAATATATAGCATAGTAAAAATAAGCATAACCCCCCCACAAATGAAGATTAAAAGGCCATTGATTGTTTAATTATCATCAATTGCTTCCAAGCCTGCCTTTTTAAATTATTGTCATTTAATCTAGTTGGTGCCATAAGCTTTTTCGTCATTCACAACTCCTCTTTAAAATTCATACATACAGTAGAACATGAGACATTCTTCCAAATCTAGACATGTTTTCCCTCTGAAATTGTCATCAACATATCTCGTTTCCATTCTACCCGGCCATTGTGCCCTGATGATTTCAAATCAGTTATAATCTCATATATACTACTCAGAGTAACTTTAACCTGATTATCAGATGCAATTGATAACTCAAACTTTGTTGGGTCTCTTAGAAGAGTTTGGATTTGATATCCCGCCTTTCACTCCCCTTCAGGAGTCTCAAAGCGGCTCACATTCTCCTTTCCCTTCCTCCCCCACAACAAACACTCTGTGAGGTGAGTGGGGCTGAGAGACTGTGACTGGCCCAAGGTCACCCAGCAGCTGCATGAGGAGGAGCGGAGACGCGAACCCGGTTCCCCAGATTAGGAGTCCACTGCTCTTAACCACTACACCACGCTGGCTCTTAGTGAACTGAATGTCCTTATGTGTGTGTAGAATATACATATGTTTGCATATGACTGTGCATACAATTAGGTGCTCCATCTATAATACCATGCTACGCTTTGTGTTGTACAGAAACAAAGCCAAGGGAAAATCTGTCCCCTGGCTTTAACATAGCATGATGGTCACTTTCCATGCTTCCGGGAATCAGCAAAAACCACCTGACAACTTCTGCTAACAATTTCCCATGGTTCCCAGTGAAAATTGAAAAGCAGAACTGAACATTGTCGCCACATAGTACTAGCAATATAACTGAGCTCCAGCAGAAAAGGCACTAATGCGAAGTTTGAATGCAAAAGTCAATTCCCAGATCCTTTAGCTAAGCAAAATCAACATCATCCAGTATAGTTACACTGCCATCTACTGCATTCTTTAAATATAACTTTTTAGAGGTGGTAAAAATTGCATTTCTGTTTGAAGCGTAACTAAAGGCAAGTTGGGATTTAATTTGAAGGCATTTCAAAGGCGGGAAATAATGCAATAACTAAAACGCAGATTTTAGTCTTTGAAATCTCTCTCCCCCTTCCTTACAAAAATAGATGTCTCAAACCCAAAATAGGCGGCTGGGACTAAACAGCAATTAATCACCACAACAAGAACAGGCAACGAAAGGCTTAAATATCCACTGAACTGCCAAAAGAAACAGCACAGGAAAAGTTAAAGGGAAGGCACTGTATAGGGGAAAATATCCTTTCCATTCACAGATTCAGACGATGACCAAGAAGATTAAACTGTTGAAATACTTATATGCCAACAAGGTGAATACTTCCACTTTCTTGGAGTTATTTACTGAAATTTCAGTAGTTACAGATACAGATAATTCTGGAGACCCTTCCATTTCCTATGTATGATTGTCATATTTCTACATGTTGGGATTATAGGGTTGTATTCAATGCAGCTGAAGCAGAGTTCTGTTGGTGCAACAGGACTTCTGCTTCTTCTGCTCTGCCTAGACCTACAAAAAAATCTACTCACTCCTCTGGAGCTGATTTTTAGGGTGCAAGGTGTGCTGGGAGGGACAGGAGAGGAAAAGGAAGTTCCACTGCATGAAAGGAAGTCTGTTGGATGAGTATAACTGCAGCATTGGAAAGAGTCCTTAGTTAAGGTTGGAACCTATGCATGTTGACCGGACAATATTTCCTATCCGTGTCCCTTTGTGCACATTCCCTATGCCGTGAGAATGTGCACAATCACTGCCGCATGTGCACATTCTCTAGTCAGCCCATATTAACTACAACAACTGCACAAAAATAAAACATGGCCCCTTCTCCCGTTCACCGGACACTCTTTATCTATGTCAAGAGAGTACAGGGAATGGGACGGAGCAGTCGTTCATACAAACAGAATAAAGATGAACTATTTTTTAAAAAATCTGTTTCGCTTAATATTACACATTTGGAGAGTCATCTGCATCTTCATAAACCATGGGTTGTGAAAACATGGATGAGTTATGGCTGCACACTCCAACCCTGCCTGCCTTGCTGCCACTGGCCTTGGTATAGAAATCTTGACTTGCGTTAAGCTTGAGTTCCCAATTACATCCAAACTGGGAAACTGGCTTAATGTCGGTTAACAAACCAGGACAAGAAGCTCAGACTAGATCATGTGATGGGGGGGAGGGAGGGAGGGAGGGAGGGAGGGAGGGAGGAAGGAAGGAAGGAAGGAAGGAAGGAAGGAGGAATGTACAGCCATGGTGCTCATCCACAGCATTATAAACCATGGTTTACAAGACCACAGATAATCCTTCAAACACAGCCATAGTTTGAAAGTCATGACTTTGAGATCATATTGCTTTCTTCATCAATTCCATTTAAAATGAATGAGTTTAGATAAACATTTTAGGCCTTAAGTATGAATCTGTATTAACAAAAATGTGTTAACACTGAAAGTTTTAGGTTTTAATATTTTTTCTGGATATCAGACATGACTCGCACAAACTGAAGCCCTTTCAAATTATCATTGAGATTAATGGGAGATACATAAGGACACAATTAACATGATTACTGAAATCAGTGGGAGTTAACTATTAGTTGACAAAATCCTGCCTTTATAATGAAGGTGATAAACCCCAGGAAGTGTTTTGCCCAATTTTTACTCTTCAGAAATGAGAAGAGCAAAATATAGTTGAACAACAACGTAAGTACATTCATATTTCGCAAAACCCAGCTGGAACACGGTAGTAGCTAAATGCTGTATCACTGTCAGGCAAATGATTTATTAAATATGCTACTCTTTTTTTCCTCCAAAAGGATACAAAAAAATTACAAAATTTCTGGCACTGCTTTAAAAACTCTATATTTAGGCTAAAGTTAAACTAGTATCACTGAGCTCAATAAAAGAGTAATGTAAATGGTTCATTTTGCCTGCCAAAAATACAGAATATTTGACAGAAAATTGTATCTTTTCCATAATTACTAGCATAAACAATTGTTCTGTGCTTGGTTCAAGCAGGGGTAATGCATATCAAGGAATTAATACCTCCCAGTTCTCAGAACGATGGACCTATGGAACAGTTGTTTATTTTTAAAATGTATCTGCTCTTTTAAGTTTATATGTCTGAGAATTTTATAATCATATGCGCTTATTTGCAGTTTTAAAGTTGGCATATATAGTGTGTCTTGGCTTGGGTTCTTAAGAATACTAGATATTTTGAAAGGTCTGCTGCACCACAAAAGGACTTCTTGCTTGCCAGTGGATTAAATATGTTTATCTGGTGCCAAGATAAAAGCTAGACTGTGTAACTGGTTTTTGATGTATGCAGTGTCCCCATTGGACAAACTTTAAAATCAGATAGGCTGTTTACCCACATGATTGCAGACGATGTGTTGCCTTTGCAAGCATATACCCAGACCACCAACAAAGTGCAATTACTTGTGAAGGACAAATGGAAATACAGTGAAGAATTAGGAGAGGCTTGACCAAGTTCCTATTTCTATGAAGTGGCAACTGTGCATAATCCATCTCGTTTCTCTACCGAATCTGTCACAGTGTTTGTACATACAGTAAAACTGTCAATGCTCATTCTAGCTCATTTGTGAGTTAACTTCCTATGCCCTGGGCATGGTAGATGAAATTTGCACAGCCTTTTCCTACATGGACCATAAGCTCAGACCTTCATGGGTTTAAAAAACTGAGGCTTAGTGCACAGGTTTCTCCTCTCCTTGAATAGCAAGTCTCACACTGCCTGGAGTGCGAAAGGACTTCTGATTTCATGCAGGTTCATCCAATGAATGACAACAGATTTGTCACCCCCAAAATAATGCATTTCAATGGAGTCTGTTCACACGTTCAGCTGTGAGCTAGCCAAAGCTGAACAGTGATGCAGCTGCCTGGGCCTTTGCACTTAACCTTGTACATGTCCACATCTCAGCAAAAGGATGGAAAGTCCATGCCTGCTTGGAACAGGCTTTGGACTAGAACATGGGCTGTTCCGGATCCAGCCCAATCGCCTTCTAAATCCAGCCCGCGGACGGTCCGGGAATCAGCGTGTTTTTACTTGAGTAGAATGTGTCCTTTTATTTAAAATGCGTCTCTGGGTTATTTGTGGGGCCTGCCTGGTGTTTTTACATGAGCAGAATGTGTGTGCTTTTAAAAAAAATGCATCTCTGGGTTATGTGTGGGGCATAGGAATTCATTCATTATTTTTTCCCAAAATATAGTCCGGCTCCCCACAAGGTCTGAGGCATAGTGGACCAACCCCCTGCTGAAAAAGTTTGCTGACCCCTGGACTAGTAGATACTGGAAGATGCCCTGTTCTGGAGAGCTCAGCAAAGTCACACTCCAATTACCAGTCATTCACTGCATGACTTCATGGTGACCGCAAATTTCATAAGCCCATCCTCCCCATGGATGCTCCTAATGGATATCAGGAGTATTGACTGTGAAGTCACATTTTCTTGAAGGAGGAAGTTGCAAGTATTAAGCATGTTTGTAAAGAGCCGGCTTAATGTAATAAACTTCAACTGTACACGTTCATGCAGCTTGCCGAATCTAAACATGAAGGAAGCGGATGGGAGTTTCCATCCAATTGTCCCACAAAGTTCATCTTCTGAGGTTCTGCTTCAAATCCCTTGATCTCAGGAGGCAAAGTTGGTATCAACTAGGGTCAGTTAGCAAGGCCTTGCCAAGCAAGTTCTGCCAGGCCCCATTACTCTATTGCTTTAGTGGCTGGTGAAGACCTGGCTTCTTAAAACAGTCTTTGATCAGTTGTGTAATTTTTGCTGGCTCAGTTTAATAGATGTTAAATAGATACTATTAACTTATTAATTTGAATGTGTGTTGGGGTGTAGAGGAGCCAGGTTGCCCTAAAAACCGAGGGGACCTGTCACTTTGTCTGGAGGAGGCCAAATGCTCTGGAGGAACTGGCCACTGAAGCTACAACGTGTGTGACACTAGGCCTCCTCAACACTGAGTGGGCCCAGCCCCTTTCTAACAAATATTGAGGGGGCCAAAGACACATCAGCCCCCTAGAGGTGTTGTGTGGCTGTCTAGTCTCCTCAAACCTATTTGGAGAAATAGACAGGACAAAGACTTCTAAAATAATAATAATCTGCCATCATTCCTTCATGTGTGTGAAGTGATTTTGACAGCTCGCAAGAAGTCATCCTGTACTGACTTACACCAGAGTAGTCTTCTGCCTGTTCCAATTGATTTCCTCACTGTGATACACAGTTCTGAGTATGCAGAATAAAGCCTGTGATTCTAACCTGAACTCATTTGGAGCAGATGAACACATTTAAACGTCACTCTTGGAAAATAAATGAAACATATGAATGCTGGGTCAGAAACTAAACTCCCATTATATTTATCCAAAAGATTTGCCAAAAATAAAAGCTACATTAGAAATATGCTACTATTGTGTTTCAAATACCATGTCGCAGTAAAAGGGGTAAGGAGTATTTTGAGGTGAACATACCTGGATTTATCAACTATGAAACAAACTGCAGCTCATAAAAAGTTATGAGGAAGTTAGAAAGCTGCTAAGTGACAGCTTTTAAAAAACACACATACCACAACTTTTTTTTTTGTGATTTGGGGCTCCAGCTTTTTATTTGTTTAGTTTGGACAGGTTTGCTTTAAAAAAATAAGTATTTTTAAAAAGATGTTGGATAACATGGGAAAATGCAACCTTGTATTATTTTTGCTCTTTGTAAACTGCTCTGAGATACTTTCCTGACTGAAGAGCAGGGTAACAAAAAAATGTAAATAAATAAGCAAAACAATCCCAGGAAATCACAAAATGAGCACTCAAATCATATATTGTGGGTGCCCTTTGCGGGATTGCGTGCGGTGCTACAGTTCCCAGGGAACTTGGGCTGGCCAGCTTCTCAGTGTATTATTCAGAGGTTCATGCCCAGCCGCAGTATTCAGTTTCATTGCTGGGAGGTGGGGCCAGCCCCATCATAAATAGGGGGAGGAGCCAGTATTAGCCAGGCAGATGGCTCTGGAGATTCACCCTCCCTACCTTCCCTTATTTAATGTTTTCTTGTTTGCTGGTTAACTTTTGCTCCCTGTTTAACGGGCGCTGCTAGGTTCTATGACTGGTTGCTGTTGAAGGACCGGGAAGAAATTTTCCTGCATTGGCAGGTTTTGTCTTCCCCATACCAATTTGTCACAACTTTGGTGGTTATGGCCTTGGATGGAATCCTTTAGTATTTTCTCCCCTATAATGGGGGGGGGAGTGGTGATTCACCCCCCTGCGGCGGCGATTCCAGGGTCCCCTCTTAAAGGGGTTATATAAATGGGTGTCACTGGTCATGCACTGAAAGCCATCCAATAAGCATTAGATGATCACCAGGGCTAGCTGGCTAAATTAGTCCTATTTGGGCCAGCGAGGAGACTGGGGAGAATTAGCTGTGGGATCCCAGAGTGGGTAATCTTCATAAAAAGGGGAGGGGGAGGGAAGGAAGGGGAATAAAAGATCAGGCTAAGTTCAAATTGAAAGCCAGGCGGAATCGCTCTGTCTTACAGGCCCTGCAGAAGGAAGTTAAATCCTGCAGGGCTCTGGTCTCGTGGGACAGAGCATTCCACCAGGTCGGAGCCATCACTGAGAAGGCCCTGGCCCTGGTGGAGGATAGTCTGACTTCCTTAGGGCCCGGGACCTCTAAACTATGATCCTTCATAGACCTTAAAGTCCTTAGCAGGGCATACCAGGAGAGATGGTCCCGTAAATACAAGGGCCCTAAGTAGGCAGATAACAGGACCTCCCTCCCACTTGCCCCTGGTACTTCAGCCCCTCGTATAAGAAGAAGGATCACAGCTGGAGGCAGCAATGCTTCTGAATAGCAGCTCGACTCCCGCTTGTGGGTTTCCCACAGGGATCTGGTTGTCTACTGTGAGAATACGATGCTGGACTTCCTGGGCCATTGCTCTGATCCAGCAAGGCTCTCTCTTATGTCCTTTTGATCTCTGGACTGAAATGACAGGCTAGGCAGAAAATCACTGGCAAAGGATTCATATATATATATTTTCCTGTTAGAAAACATTCAGCTGTGCATTTTAGCCAGCAGAATAAAGACGAATAACACACTGTGAGGCCACAGAGAGGGAACAGGGGATATGTTGCGTTTATAATGGTGCTTAGCTCCCAAGCAATTTCAAGCTCTTCTTTTACAACATCACAACTGCTTTTCAACTGCACAAATAAGCCGTGGGATATTTACAGGAAGGCTGCTTTCAACATCTCCTAAACAGGGCCTGTGTATCTGTGGCCAACACTAAGCAAGACAGTGATAAACAAGGTATTCCTTTTGTGAAAGAGAGCTTTGTATGTTAAAATTGCGTTATTAAGAAGGGACTGAAAAGCTACTGTAATGGAAAGCATGTGATATTTACATTAGAGTCTGCCATGGCAGCTGTGAATTAGCCTGACTTTATGCTTCAAGGCCTATCTCTGAGGCAGGGGTGTTAGGGTAAAAATGGCTAGTGTCTTTTAAACTGTGGCTAGCCGCCTTTACCCTCTTGAAAGAGACCATCTTGGCTGTGAGTCCTGGAAGACCAGCTCCCTACCTTGCAAGTGTTTTTCCGCCTGGCCTGGGAGGACGGAGCCTGGACTGACTCCAGCTACAAAAGCTCAGGCTGTTAAACAGAATCTTGGGCTGGGGGGATGTTTGACATTTGTTGTTGTTGATGATGTTAATTTTTAATCTTTATTTTCAGACCTTATTATTTATGAGGAATCTGCTCAGTTTGGTTGTGTACTTTTTGAAGTGTTTTATTTATTGTTTATGACCTCCGAAGAATTGATGCTTTTGAATTATGGTGCTGGAGGAGACTCTTGAGAGTCCCATGGACTGCAAGAAGATCAAACCTATCCATTCTGAAGGAAATCAGCCCTGAGTGCTCACTGGAAGGACAGATCCGGAAGCTGAGGTTCCAATACTTTGGCCACCTCATAAGAAGAGAAGACTCCCTGGAAAAGACCCTGATGTTGGGAAAGATGGAGGGCACAAGGAGAAGGGGACGACAGAGGATGAGATGGTTGGACAGTGTTCTCAAAGCTACTAAAATGAGTTTGACCAAACTGCGGGAGGAAGTGGAAGACAGGAGTGCCTGGCGTGCTCTGGTTCATGGGGTCATGAAGAGTCGGACACAACTAAACAACAATGACTATGTTCATTTGCAATTATGAGTATGGTTAACTATGGAAAGGCGGCATCTCTGAGCCTCTGATGTAAGGCACTGAAGTTGCAGCTTGTAGGAGTGCTAGCCTGTCTGTCCCATAGAATCAAAGAACTGCAGAGTTAGAAGGTACCTTTTGGGTCATCTAGTCCCTGCAATGCCGGAATCTCAACTAGATCATATTAGAATCATAGTCTCTTCCTATGCTTCACTTGCATATTTGTAAATAAATCTCAAAAACTTCAAAAAGGAAGCCAAACTCAGGTATATGCTTTCCCCAGAATTTTTGAGTGCTTGAGGAAGTAGGCTGCATGTGTCACTGCTGTTTGTATTGGGAATTACGTTTCCTTGAGCTGGTGTGACCATGCCAAAATGGAGGGTGTGGCAGCAACAATGCATTTAATGGCATTTACATGCCTTTGTCCCTTGTATCTCCTTTTGACTCCCCTCACGCACCCGCAAGCTTAGATTGCAAGCTCCTAGGGGCAGGGATCTATCTTTTGGGTGTGTAACTAACAGCACCATCAAAATGCTGGCCACACTTCTATGCAATTTCCTTACTGGTGGTGATGTGAAAACTGTGGGTTGCACAACAGATATAAATACTG
Source organism: Podarcis tiliguerta (assembly GCF_965153285.1). Lineage (NCBI taxonomy): Eukaryota > Metazoa > Chordata > Lepidosauria > Squamata > Lacertidae > Podarcis > Podarcis tiliguerta. The sequence continues at coordinate 7,937,739 of NC_139545.1, forward strand.
TTTACTGGAGGCAGGGAAACATTTGCTTTAATTAATTAATTAATTAATTAATTAAAACAACAACAACAACCAAAACATCCAAGTTTTATTATAGTGATGAATAAAGAGCAGAAAATGTCCTGAATAAAAAGCTGCCTAAAACATCCAACCAAATGACTCTTTATAATGGACAGTGGCATAGCGTGGGTTGTCAGCACCTGGGGCAAGGCAAGTAATTTGCGCCCCCTAACCCGTGGATTTGCGCCTCCTAACCCATGGATTTGCGCCCCCTAACCCTAACCCCCAGATGTTGCGCCCGGTGCGGCCGCCCCCCCCCCCGCACCCCCCACGCTACGCCACTGATAATGGGGAATCATGCAGAAGACACTACCACGTTTTGATGCTAAATAAGTCACGGAATTAGGTTCAAACTAAAGGAGCTACTTGAATATTGACTGGCAGAAAATTATATGGAAGTGGCTTCTTGTTATGTATCTTCCATTTTCCCAATAAGGGGAATGAACTTTTTTCTGACATTTTATGTCCTCGGTGCGGAACACTGTTTGCTCATTAAAGCTAATGGATGCTAAATACTTACCAGGGACTGAAAGGGGGCCGCGGGGGGGGGGGGGATGCACATTTTATGCCAAGGCCGTGCCTAATCCTTGTGTCTGTGTTGTGTCTGACAGAAAGCTTACCTTCCACAGCAGCACAGCCAGAAACAGGAAGATGAGAATTCCCACCAGCAAACTGATAGCAATGATCCATCCAACCACATAACCACGAGGCTCCAGATTATGCAAGGCCTCAAAGACCACCTACAAAGCAATTAGGAAAATATATATATATCATTTACACAACAAGTCTTCATTATTTCGTATGACAGACATGCTACACTGAATTCCCTATTAACATTTCCAAAGCATAGCACAGTATAATAATGTCAAACACATTTGCAACTTTCAGCTGTCAAGGCTACTTTTCCTCAAGGGTTTTAAAAAAGCCTTTCCTTTAAAAAACACACACACAAGAAACAAAATCAGATGTAAGCACTGATAAGAAGAAATGTCTCATTCTCTGAAATTCCATCTTATTGCCATTCCTCCCCAGGCATAAAGTTCCCTTCACTGTCAGCTATCACAAGGGTGTAGCAGCTGGCACGAAGATGCCAATCTCCTCTAATTTCCATTAAAACTTCTAGAAACTCATTCAAAAAAAGAAAGGACAGAACAGAATGGGTCAATTTTCATTGAAACCAGTCATCTGGTAGCAAAGCTTCAAGAGTTGAGAAGTGCAACCTTCCCAGGCCAAAGGGTCAAATCAAATTCACCAACCCTCCAGGCAGGATAAAGTAATATAGTCTTAAGTTCCATGAGCTATAAAGGTAAAGGTAAAGGGACCCCTGACCATTAGGTCTAATCGTGGCCGATTCTGGGGTTGCGGCGCTCGTCTCGCTTTATTGGCCGAGGGAGCCGGCGTACATCTTCCGGGTCATGTGGCCAGCATGACTAAGCTGATTCTGGCGAACCAGAGCAGCGCACGGAAACGACATTTACCTTCCCGCAGGAGCAGTACCTATTTATCTACTTGCACTTTGACGTGCTTTCAAACTGCTAGGTTGGCAGGAGCAGGGACCGAGCAACAGGAGCTCACCCCGTCGCAGGGATTCGAACCGCTGACCTTCTGATCAGCAAGTCCTACCCACAGCGCCACCCACATGAGCTATACATTAATGCAAAACATTATTTCCCAGCATTTCTGTTAATTTTGCACTGGCTGGATTTCTTAAGTGGTACGTTGGTACTAAAGACTATTACTAATTCAACAACTACTACTGTCATTTATTATTGTTGATATTATTTAAAAGCCAAGGCAAAATGTCTATATGTCATTTGTGCCTACTTGGAAAGATATTCCAATGTATCTGTCCGCTGATCAGGGGTTAGAAATACATATCTGCCTTCCAGCAATCTACTCAAACCAGCAGATTCGTTTTTCCAGAGAGCTTTTCCAGATATAACCTTCCAAAGTAGACACATACATATTAGTGACGATGTTTCCCCGCTCTCAAATTCAAAATGAAATCAGATCACTCAAAATCATTCAATACTCCTGTATACAAGCTTCCGGTTGGAACACAATATTATGGTTTCACAGGTATGGACTCAAATACCACCCAAGGCTATGCCAAGGAAGAAGAAAGAAGGCTTTGCCTTAGACTGTAAGGCCAACTGTCACTGACTCTGTTGCCATTACCCAATGCCACTATTGAGTTGAGTAGTTGAATCAGAACAATTGTAGCGTAAATTGACATAATATTTGCCGGGCATGGGATGGTTGGGGGTTTTTTTTAGTAATGGAGTAGTAGGGATCTATTATTAAAATATTATTGTCATTGTTGCTTTTATGCATTTGTGATGTTCTTTTTATCCCTAACCTCAATAAAACAATATGAGAAAGATACAATGGTAGCCACTTAGATCATTTTATAAATTAAACTCTATTAAAATTAAATTAAATTAATTATTATTATTATTATTTCCATAGAATTAAAGCAATGACAAACCTAGACAGCATTTTAAAAAGTAGAGACATCACCTTGCCAACAAAGGTCCGTATAGTAAAAGCTATGGTTTTCCCAGTAGTGATGTATGGAAGTGAGAGCTGGACCATAAAGAAGGCTGATCGCCGAAGAATTGACGCTTTTGAATTATGGTGCTGGAGGAGACTCTTGAGAGTCCCATGGACTGCAAGAAGATCAAACGCATCCATTCTTAAGGAAATCAGCCCTGAGTGCTCACTGGAAGGACAGATCGTGAAGCTGAGGCTCCAATACTTTGGCCACCTCATGAGAAGAGAAGACTCCCTGGAAAAGACCCTGATGTTGGGAAAGATGGAGGGCACAAGGAGAAGGGGACGACAGAGGACAAGATGGTTGGACAGTGTTCTCGAAGCTACAAACATGAATCTGACCAAACTGCGGGTGGCAGTGGAAGACAGGAGTGCCTGGTGTGCTCTGGTCCATGGGGTCACGAAGAGTCGGGCACGACTGAACGACTAAACAACAACAACATCCATAGAATTATTACCCACAAAGCGTGTCTATGTAGAGAGTCAGGACACTAAGTGCTGGGAACAAACAAAGACAAAGGCCAAAACCTCCATTCCCTGTTACTGATCACCTAGAGAAATTTGTCTGGTCCCTTCTGCAAACAGAATGCTGGACTAAATGGATCTTGGTCTGTTCCAGCAACGCAAGACTTCAAAAAAGAAAGGATGTCACTTTTATAAACATTTCTTTCGTTTTTAAGCAGCACAATCTATCAGCTCCAGTGAAAATAACAAAAAGGGTTTTGATCTAACATGCATCATGACGTGGCCATTGAAAGCATGAAGAAGTGGAAGCAATTCATCTTCTTCAGGTGTTGGCAAGGATGCTGGTGAAAAGGAAATGTGCCAGCCAGACGCCATGCTCTTGAACCACTTACATCTTCACTGCTAGCTAACAATCTGTTAAAGAGCAAATCCTGGTCTTGCCTTTCTTGGCTAGCTTAGCAGTAACATCTCCTTGTACTTAGCGCTGTCTTAGATCTGAGTGATCTCCAACGGCGAAACATATATTATGGTTGATACAGGAGAAAGGAAGACTGGGTTGGGAAAAGGCTGTGGGCCTAATTGAAATAAAAGGGTTATAAAAACGTGGAGTGAATCAGAGACTCATTTTTCATGCTTTGAACCAGATGCCCAAGAACCTGAGCGCAAAACTGGATCCATGTTAGAATGCAGTTTGAGTTCCAGCATTATTTCGCTCTTACAATTCTCAACATATTGAAAAGCTCTTGCTGCAGTTTATTTAGATTCTGCATTTCACACTACACTAAAAGGGCCCTTCCAGGGGAATTTAGAGTTAAATGACTATTCCCCACCCCAACCCCGGGATTTGCTTAGAAATAAATTCACAGTGAGGTTTGGCCGGTGGCACTGTGACAAGGAGAATGCCTGCTGAACCCCCTCAGAAGATTGCCTTTCCACATGGGCCCATACACAGAGTGACCACAAAAATCATCTTGGGGGGAAAGTAACAACCACTTTGGTTTCTAATTTAAAGTGAATGACAGGTCGTTTCCACAGTTGCCATACATCAGAAGCATGTATATTTACCACTGCTCTTTGACGGATGTCTCATACTTAAGGTCCATCAATAGCAACACCCTAGAGGTCCCGGGCCCTAAGGAAGTGAGATTAGCCTCGACCAGAGCCAGGGTCTTTTCAACACTGGCTCCGCTCTGTCTCATGAGACCAGCGCCCTGGGGAATCTGATTTCTTTCCGCAGGGCCTGTAAGACAGAGCTGTTCCGCCTGGCCTTTGGCTTGGAGTCAATTTGGCTCCCTCCCCCTCTTTCTTTTTTTCCTTTCTCCTCCTGTGAAGAGGCTGCATTTTAATGTTTTAATGTTGTCTTTTAATCTTGCTTTTTAAGTTGTATTTTAATCAACTTCTTTTTATTATTGGTTGTTAGCCGCCCTGAGCCCGGTCTTGGCTGGGGAGGGCAGGGTATAAATAAAATTTATTTATTATTATTAAGCAGTAGCAAAGGATGGCACTTATCAGACCTCCCGACAGGTGGGCCGCTACTAGTGACGAGGAGAGAGAGGGGCAAGATGGCAAGGAGGTTGGCGCTGGGCAAGGACACAGGCAGGGCCAATATGGCACTCCTGATGGTGTGTTTGCACAGCACTGATCTCCCCACCATCTTGTCCCTCCCACTCTGCCTCCTGGTCACCAGTACTAACTCACCTGTCAGGAGGCTAGGTAAGTGCCCTCCCGTGCAGTAATATTAGCAAGAAGTAATAATAAACTCATTGGGTTGGATCCGAAGTAAGTTAGTTGCACTTAGTTCTCACTGACACCAACTAGACTCGTGTTGGTCATGACTAACTCCTCACACTGTCATAGTCACCTACTCACAGGGCTTCAGTGCAAGTTAGATCCAACCCTTTTTTCGTTAAACTTGCAGGAAACTTAAGCATCTCCCTTGCTATACATATAAATATACAGTAGTTCACTAAAGTCGGTAATCTGTGCTTACGAAGGAGGAAGGGAAGAGAATATTTAAGTGAAGAGAAGTATGCTGCTTATGTGATACTTGTAACACAAAGATAAATAATCTCTCACACAATTACTGTCCTGCATGAGGTAAGGTAAAGGTAAAGAGATCCCTGACCATTAGGTCCAGGTGTGTCCGACTCTTGCGTTGCGGCGCTCATCTCGCTTTATTGGCCGAGGGAGCCGGCGTACAGCTTCCGGGTCATGTGGCCAGCATGACTAAGCCGCTTCTGGCAAACCAGAGCTGCGCACGGAAACGCCGTTTATCTTCCCGCCGGAGTGGTACCTATTTATCTACTTGCACTTTGACGTGCTTTCGAACTGCTAGGTTGGCAGGAGCAGGGACCGAGCAACGGGAGCTCACCCCATCGCGTGGATTCGAACTGCCGACCTTCTGATTGGCGAGTCCTAGGCTCTGTGGTATAACCCACAGCACCCCCCGTGTCCCCGCAGTGTGGTGCAGAGCCAGTGTGGTGCAGTGGTTAAGAGCGGTAGTCTCGTAATCTGGTGAACCGGGTTCGCTTCCCCGCTCTTCCACATGCAGCTGTTGGGTGACCTTGGGCCAGTCACACTTCTTTGAAGTCTCTCAGCCCCACTCACCTCACAGAGTGTTTGTTATGCGGAGGAACTCCTCCTCCTCCTCCTGCATGAGGTAAGGTAAAAGTAGAAGTTAAAGGACCCCTGGATGATTAAGGCCAGTCAAAGGCGACCATGGGTTTGAGGCTCTAATCTCGCTTTCAGGCTGAGGGAGCCGGCGTTTGGCCACAGATAGTTTTCCAGATCATGTGGCTAGCATGACCAAACTGCTTCTGGCACAACAGAACACCGTGATGCAAACCAAAGCGCACGGAAATGCCATTTACCTTCCTGCCAGAGAGCTACTTATTTATCTACTTGCACTGGCATGCTTTCGAACTGCTAGGTTGGCAGGAGCTGGGACTGAGCAACGGGAGCTCACCCCGTTGTGGGGATTTGAACCGCCGACCTTCTGATCAGCAAGCCCAAGAGGCTCAGTGGTTTAGACCACAGTGCCACCCGTGTCTCTATAGAAGAGGTGAGAATGGACTGGCTAGCACTCTAGATGGGTAACTACCGTATTTTTCCATGTATCACTAGGTTTTTTAACCAAAAAATTGGGGCTCGTCTTATACACGGGTAATGCTGAGAGGTGTTTTCTTAATTTGGAGTCCCCCCAAAAAGGGGGCGTCTCATACACAGAAAAATATGGCAATTTCCTTCCTCTTTGGCATGCGGCTTGGATCATAAACCAGTGCCATCTGGATGGGATCCTTTTACCACATTCTTTCTTATGCTGAGCAAACATCTCTGACTTGCACATGTAGCTTTCTGCCACTTTCCGCATTATGATCAGGATGCTAGTTTACCTGTATGCATGTGTCGCAGCTAAAGTATGCTGGGCATGAAGTTTTAGGTGGCAACGTGTGCCTCTATCTGAACAAAACATTTCAAACAGTTGTTTACAACCGTCCTTTTTAGGGGCAGCCCATTTTTACCAATATGGATAAACAAGGGAGGGTGAAAATCATAATACATATGTAAGACAGTTGTTTAGGATTCTCTTATAAATTGCTTTTTAAAACAGTTTGTGACATCCACCCTACTGCTGAAATGCAAGACTTTTAACACTGAGGAGTGTGGGATACCCAGCAACACTATTTTCAATGGTAAGAAATCTCATCAGCTGTTTCACGTCCGTGTCCATTAGATAGCAGCTCAAAGAGAGGTATGGGGAAGATGAATTGATGCTACTCAAAAGTAAAAAAAGGGGGGGGGGGACTGACAGGGGGCTGTTTCAGAAGGAAGAGGAAGGAGACAACCCAAAAAGTTGTTATGTATGAATAACTGTGGTTGCAATATGCATTATTTCCTCCTGAATTCCCATGGCCAGGGGGGGGGGGGGGTGGAGAGAGAGAGAAAAGAATGAATATTGCGAGCCAAACCACATGTCTTACATTTTTTTCCTGAATATGACCCAACACAAAGCATTCAAGATCAGAGAAGCCAAGAGCCATATGGAAATTGCACGGACGAAGATTAAAAGCTAACATTCATATTAGAAAAGAACGAGATTGCAAACTGATGCTTCAAAACTAAATTCTGTCCAACTTGTCCTTTTCCAGCCAGTGCTTCCCCAAAGCCTGAGGCAGCATCCTGATTAGAGATTATATGTGTCTTTCTTTCTTTTTACAACATTAAGATGAAATTGTAAAAACTGTAACCCAAAATGATTTTTTAAGAATCCCACTTTGGGCAGTAGGAAAGTGTCATTTTAAGCAGTAAGGAACAACTGAGAACAATCCGCTCTGATTACACTTACACTTATCATTCTGGAGAATTACTAAATCCTTTACTTCAGGAGTGGGGAAACTTTGACCCTCCAGATAATGTTGGCTGATGGGCCAAAGTTGGTGGGAGATGTAGTGCAAACATCTGGAGGGCCAAACATCTGGCTTCTCAATGAACAGGAGGTGCTTCTGGTCTCCTCCCACAGAGAGGAAATGGTGAGGGCTGCCCTCAGGGGTCTCTTGGGCTCTATACCCCCCCCATGTGATTCAGAGTGGGGCCTTCCAACAACTGATGGCCTCTGATTCCCATTGTTGGGTAAGACTGATCTGATCTGCCCCCTTGTCCCTGTTGTATATCTTCTTCCCTGGCGGGGATGGGTCATCATTTTGTGGTTTGCCTCAGGTGCCAAAATGTCTTGGGCCAGCCCCAGTGGCGTTGCGTGGGTTGTCAGCACCCGGGGCAAGGCAAGTAATTTGCGCCCCCTAACCTGGGGCAAGGCAAGTAATTTGCGCCCCCCGCTGCACTGTCCCTCCCCCAGATAGTCCCTCGCTCTCTCTCCGCACCGCACCACACGCCTGGCACCCCCCCCCTCCACAGTGGGCAGCGACCCGGCGCCTCGGATCGGATTCGCACAGCCAGCACTGCAGTGAGAGAGATTGAGTGAGCCAGGTAGGGGCAGAGAGCTGCGAGTGCGAGCGCCCCCCCCCCCGATGTTGCGCCCGGTGCGGCCGGCCCCCCCTGCACCCCCCACGCTACGCCACTGGCCAGCCCTGATTCAAAGTGTGATAAATTCTGGTCTGAAAGATCTCTAAAGACATTTAGGATTGTTAAACCTTCGGGGATGCTTCTAATTCCTGGTTTCGTCCAATTTAATTGGATTTGTGGATCTAAATTCCTAGAATGCATTCAACATGGCAGCCAAATTGTTCTAGGCTGTGATCCCAACCTCATTTGCTTGGATTCATGTTCCACTGTAAGCAATTCCAAGTAATGTATTCAGGATTGGTGTGACAGCCGGTATCAGGAAGCTTGGAAATAATTTTGCACGATGCTTAGCAAAGATGTTTGATATCTAATCCAATGAAGCCAGAATGGGTTTTTCCACACAATCCTTCTATGACATGCAGAGAATGCAAGCTGGGTTTCAATGGATTGTGGTCATGCTTTACAAAGGCAAATACCGAGAGGGAATAAGCTGAGGGGAAAGTGGCACAATTAGCATCAAATTAAGTGTTACTAAATATTACAAGCAAACAGGCTCTTTGGGAAGGGGTGGTTCCGAGGAACGGCGTGTGCAGGTATTTTGCTCACTACTCCCCTTCAAAGGTGTATCCACACACCACCTTTCTTCTGTGGGGTTTCAAAGGCGTGCTTAGTCCCACAAACACAAGTGAAACCCTGTAGCAGAAACATGGCTCTTTATGTATGCCACAACAGCAGCAAGAATACTTATTGCGCAGTAGTGGAAGACACAAGAATTACCCACTCTGGAAGAATGGCAGATGAAGGTGATGGACTACATGGAATTGGCAAAACTGACTGGCAGAATCAGAGACCAGGGAGAAGAGACGGTGGAAGAAGATTGGAAGAAATTTAAAGACTATTTACAGAAATATTATAAGATTAATGAATGTTAGAATGACATCGGATTGAGGTTAAAAGGTTATTAGCAATAAAGTGGTGAAGGAATATGGAAAATTTGAAGGTTAAAAGGTGTAAAATTAAAAGGTTTAACATATTAAGATATTAAGAAAAGATTAGGACACATTAAGATATTAAGATAAAGATTAAGTTAAGATAGAGGGAAGGGATTTGCTGATTAAATATTTGAACTGGAATACAGTGAGGGGAGGTGTGGGGAAGTCTGGGAAATAAGTAAATGCAAGGAATATTATGAAAATGGAATTGTTTTTATTTTTGGTTTTTTCTGTGCTGTTGTTTTTGTCTTTTTGTACTTTGTATTTTTCTTTTGTTTTTTCTTTTATGTAAAAACCTTAATAAAAAATATTATATATATATATATAAAATTACAAGCAAACAGGCTCTTTGGGAAGGGGTGGTTTTGAGGAATGGCGTGTGCAGGTATTTTGCTCACTACTCCCCTTCAAAGGTGTATCCACACACCACCTTTCTTCCGTGGGGTTTCAAAGGTGTGCTTAGTCCCACAAACACAAGTGAAACCCTGGCAGCAGAAACATGGCTTGGGGGGAGGGAGGAGATTTGGAGCAGAGAAGAAGCAAGCAAATCAGCATCATGCAGGGCCAATTCAGAGCAAAGAAGCACAACACCTTATCCCTGCTACTTCTGTATTCTAAATTGCGTTTTCCTAAAGCATCTCTCTCCATTTCTCCCTCCCTCTGGCCTTATGCTGGCCTTTGGCCGTACAGTCATACCTCGAGTTGAATGCGCTTCGGGAGGAGCGCGTTCAAGTTGCGCTCCGCCGCAACCCGGAAGTAACGGAGCGCGTTACTTCTGGGTTCCACAGCTCACGCATGCGCAGATGCTCAAAATGACGTCACGCGCATGCATGGTAGCGGCAAAACGCGACCCGCCCATGTGCAGACGCGCCGTTGCGTCTTGCGTTCCATTTGGAATGCAAACGGGGCTCCGGAACGGATCCCGTTCGCATACCAAGGTACCACTGTAATAAAGATTCTCCTTCTAAGGCCTTTGGCTTTGTTGTATGTGCCCTTACCATGTGGCATATAAGCAACAACACCTGGAGCCAAAAAGGGTCATGGCAGATAAAGGGGTATCTTCCGTCCTAATTACTGTACCTTCTTGCCTGTTCGCTTTAAGCCCCAACGTTATTAACACATTTAAGGTAACAGCCCAAAACACACTTACTATGGCGCAAGCCCAACTGAACACAATGAAACTGGCTTCCAGCGGCGTGCAGTGATTTTTTTTCCACAGGGGAACAGTTAGGGCCCGAGGTGTTGGCTTGCGAGGGGCATCAATGTCATGTGTGCGACAGTGCAATGTCCTGGCGTCGCACACGTGAGCATCGCGCCTCCCTCCCTAAGCCAGGCAGAAGCTTCTCAGTCTTTGGGAAGGAGGCACCAGGGGAACATTTAGGTGACTAGTCTAGTTCCCTTAGTCCAATGACCGCGCACCACTGCTTGATTCCATGCACAGGATTGTATTGTGTGCATTTTATCATCTCATTCTGATAAATCCAGAATGGGAGACATCTCCTCGATTTTGAAAAACCTGAATTTTTAGATTAAAGCAGGCTTCAACAGTGTGAAACGGAGCTCACTGCTTAGCAAAAGGCACAGTTGAGGCCTTTACAAGCCGGTCTAACTGCAGCACAACGTGCGTTAAAGTATTCCAAATAGCATCATTTGCTACAGGGCCAAAGCTTATCACAGCAAGCAAAACCACAGGAGAATTGCAAGGCAGCAGCACCGCTGTTGCATTCAAAGAAAGGCACGCTCGTTCATTTTTGAAGTCGAAGCTTAGGCTTGACCACAAATTCCTCGCTCAGTGTAGGATTCTCTAATGCATTCCATATGAGCAGCACAAGATATCCTTGCTCTTCAGATTCATTCACTTACTGTTGCATCTTCTGAATTCCTATTGGGTACTTCTACTGCCCGGAGAGTTGTGTCTACCCTGACCTTTGCCCTTGTTACAAACTGGATGACGGATGAACTGTCCTAAGGAATGAAAAAAACAGTAAAAGTTGAGTAACTCTGTCAATTCCACAGCCTTCAAAGTCTTTTAAGCACCAGCTCTTTTATGGCCTCAAATCAGATGCAAGGTCCACAAAGGTCCAATATTCCAGATTTAAATCCAACACATCCCATTAAATTTGATATACAGTCCTTTTTTTTGTTTTCAAACTCAGATCTGATATGCGTAAAAAGCTCTTCAGTCCGGATACATCGCCCAATTAAAAGAATGCAACACACTGCCAAACATCACCAGCAAAGAACATCTTAACCTGAATTACTTCCACATAATTAGGAACAGATATTTAGATACAATTACTAAATTGCAGTTGCACACAGTACTGGTTAAAACATTGCATTATCAAAATATATCCTAACATGACTCACTGCAAAAAAAGCCTAAATATGTGTATGGTGGTGTGTGTGTTTTTTATTCTTCTTCTGCAAAAATGAATTAGTCTTGTGCTTCCTGTGAAGAGTCTGAGCATGAGGAGTCTCATACACAAGGAGCCTTTTTAAGTCAATGGTTCTTCTAGAATGTCAAATTATTTGAGGTTACAATCAAGCGGTGAATAAATTTTATGAAATACATAAATAAAACTGCATCCTATGCCCTCAAGAATTACAGCATCCTAATCACATGCCTGTTATATGGTACTGCAGGACCATAGTGGCAAATTAGAAAACACAACTGGAGTTATAATGTTCTTTGTTATTTCCTCCTGGCTATAATAATTATGTTTACCCTGTGGCTCTCACCTACACAGTGTCTATGGTCAAAGGGGGCTCCTAAATGTGCACTGTGGACCTGACACTTAGACTGAAGTCCTCTGGCACCAACTACATAGTCCAAGGGTGCGTTGTGTACCACCCCACACAGGGCCAGCCCTACCCTTGGGCAAAGTGAGGCAAACCCCCTGACATATGGGGGCAGCCGTAGCAGGCCCCTGGTTGCTATTCCTTTCTACACCAGGAATACACCACTACACCAGCGTGGTGTAGTGGTTAAGAGCGGTGGACTCGTAATCTGGTGAACCGGGTTCGCTTCCCCGCTCCTCCACATGCAGCTACTGGGTGACCTTGCGCTAGTCACACTTCTTTGAAGTCTCTCAGCCCCACTCACCTCACAGAGTGTTTGTTGTGGGGGCAGAAGGGAAAAGGAGATTGTTAGCCGCTTTGAGACTCCTTAAAGGGAGTGAAAGGTGGGATAAAGTCCAAACTCTTCTTCCTCTTCTCTACTGGAGGGCAGAATTGTGTCTATTACATGGTTTGGCCTGTCCCACCCCCATGCTGTTACCTCTGGAGCAGTGGAAGGTGCTGCCCCATCAACAGGGTGGTGGTGGGGAATAAAATATATATATTTTCCATACATTTCACATATAATTCCAATACACAATGTATTTTTCCCCCCTTTTGCTTTATCAACTTCCCATCCCATTCACAGCCAGCGTTCAGAAGTCGGACGATGGGCTGTGAGGAGGTCGAGGAAATAAGTTAATGAAAGATAAGGATAAAGATTGGAGGTGTTTTTAATTGTTTTTGTGTTTTTTGTGTTTTGATGTATTGTGCTTTTGTTTTTGCTTTTTTATTATGTAATTTTGTATTTTTCTCTTTTTTTCTCTTTTTCCTTTTTTCTTTTCTATTTTGTGTAACTTCTAAACTTTTAATAAATATTATTTTTTTAAAAAAAACAACAGAAGTTGGACGATGGGAGGCATGAAAAGATGTACAAATTTAAAACGCATTCTGCTTATGTTTGCTCAAACCATTCCAGATAATTCCATCGTAATTCCCATGGTGTGACGGATCCTGTACAGGCACCTTAAGAGTATAATTCAGGCAACGATGCTCACCTTTTTCAATATCTCGGTATTCAACAGCATATGCACATCTATGCTGCGGGATTCTGCTTTAGCTAGTGAGCTTAAGTTGCAGCGTATAATCAGGCAGGACCGGCCTGGTCTTTCGCAGTCCTAAGGGAGAAAAGTAGAAAGCTGTGAGAGAAGTAAGGAAAGGTGGCAAAATTTTAAAAAATGCTCTTTGGCTTTTCTGACTGGATGGGTAACATCAGCCCTGGTTTTGTAACTCCTCTCCAACTTCTCTAGAAACGTATCCTAGAGAATTGTAGGAGCAAGTGACTGTCACACTGGCCCCCAGGGTGGGGGAGGCCAGGATCTGGCCTGCTGGGCTGGAAGGTGTCAGGGAACTGCCATCGGATCGGGAGGCGGAGAGGAGGCTCCCGGACGATGGTGGAGAGGGTCCTAGTAGAAGGAGGAATAGCCCATCCGCTGGGGAAGGTAATCAGCGTAACACCAGTGGAGGAGGGGAGGAGATGGAGGAATCGGAGAGGTGGCTGCAGGACTCTTCGCAGGAGACCAGCGGAGAGGGGACAAGTGCTCCGTTGCCCACACCCACTTTGCGCAGAAAACTTTTGCGCAGGCAACGGGGAAGGAGACTGGGCGTCAAACAGCTTCTATGCTGGAAGCGGTTTAAGAAATGACCACTGACGGATTCTGCCAGCGACTGAGACAGCCACGGAAATTGAGGCTGTCCTGACAGAAAGGGTTCAACCATGCAAACTAGCCAGGAGTAAAGGCAACTTACGCACGAGCAACCCCTAGAACCATTACGGAAGGCTTCTCTGTCTCTGTCATAGACAATCTGGTACAGATCTCCCCATGAAAGATCCCAGGTAATGCAACAACTATTCATACAAACAAGGGCCTACTTTTTAGCTCAGCACCGCATCACTTATGCTTGTGGATCTAGGATCCTTTCTTGGCTGAAGAGTGGGATAAAAACGCTTTAAATAAATGAAGTTTCAATCTTCAGCACCCCTGGGTGGGTAAAGATGTATTTTACTGGGGAGCCATTGTCAGTCAGTGCTGATAACTGTGAGCTAGGCGAGTCCATAAACTGATTTGGTATAAGACAGCTTCTGCTGTTTCTGTACTTTTGCTGCACTGTAGAATGAAAAAGGGACGCAGGTGGTGCTGTGAGTTAAACCACAGAGCCTAGGACTTGCCGATCAGAAGGTCGGCGGTTCGAATCCCCGCGATGGGGTGAGCTCCCGTTGCTCGGTCCCTGCTCCTGCCAACCTAGCAGTTCGAAAGCGCGTCAAAGTGCAAGTAGATAAATAGGTACCGCTCCGGCGGGAAGGTAAACGGCGTTTCCGTGCGCTGCTCTGGTTCGCCAGAAGCGGCTTTGTCATGCTGGCCACATGACCCAGAAGCTGTCTGCGGACAAACGCCGGCTACCTCGGCCTATAGAGTGAGATGAGTGCACAACCCCAGAGTCGGTCACGACTGGACCTAATGGTCAGGGGTACCTTTACCTTTACTTAGAATAAATTAACTGAATAAAGTAGCTGAGATGGCTGATCAGCTGAATGAACAGCTTTATCATTCCGTTTAGAGCCTGTTCCCAAACAGTAAAGAAACTAGTCAGCTTGCATCTGAGTCTTAGGTATCCAAGCATTACAATCCAAAAGTTGTAGTGTGTCATCTTAAATCATACTAACGCTGGCCCCATGGACCCTTTCCTGGGAGCAAACCCAATGCACATAGTGGGACTTCTGAGTAAACATGCATAAGATGGTACTGCAAAGGGTCACAATGCATGTGATTTGGGAGATCTGTGGTTCTTGACATCTTTATTTTTTGCTAGAGGCACTGTAGAATCGGCACAAGGGGGAAAGGTTAACTGCTCTTCTTACTGCAGTACGACCACAATTCAAATTATGGGGTTCCCGTGGCTGCTTTAAGGAAAAGAAAAGGACATCAGGAGATCTAGTCATGGAAGTCCTGCATTATAAGGTTCATGGCCTCTTAAGGCTGCATCATCCACTGAAATACTATCTCTACTCTTAAAAAATATCCATCAATATTATTCTCTCTCTAAATGCTGTAAGTAACAGAAGAGCTAACTCCTGTCCCTTTAGGAAACCTTATCCTTGCCCAGAAGTTATCTATTCCACTACAGAAGAACACCCGCATTACACAAGATTGTGTTTCTCCTTAATTAATTCCATTTGATGGGAACCCCGTGAGAAGATTGTTCACATGTCAATTGTGCCATCTCACTGGGTTGTTGACAAGTGTTAATAGCCGACTCCCCACTATGTCTGTGATGAATCTCAGATGTCTCAAGGAGAGCTGGCCTCCACCTGATTTGCTGAGTTCCTTTCTTTCTCCAAACCTTTATTAGGCATTACAGATATAGACCATCTTAGACCTATACAATTTTTTAAAAAATATATACAAAGAAACAGCCATATATAGTAACAGAAATTTTCATTGGAGTGTCTTCCCGCTAAACTGTGCCATTCACCACTCTAAGAGATACTATGGACAGAAACTGGGTTAATATCAGACAGATAGAATCTGATATTTTCATTGTGCCTTGATTATAACTACCCAAGAAGGGGGATAACATGTGTTTACGTAGCTGGTGGTACAGTGGACAATAGAAAAGAATATGTTCTACAATTGTTCCACCAATTGCTGATTTCCTTCTTCCTTGATAAGCCTTTCTCCATAATGCTTTTGTCGTCTCTTAATGTTTTCTATAAGGGACGCGGGTGGCGCTGTGGGTTAAACCACAGAGCCCGGGACTTGCCGATCAGAAGGTCGGCGGTTCAAATCCCCACAACGGGGTGAGCTCCCATTGCTTAGTCCCTGCTCCTGCCAACCTAGCAGTTCGAAAGCACATCAAAGTGCAAGTAGATAAATAGGTACCGCTCCGGCGGGAAGATAAACAGTGTTTCCGTGCGCTTCTCTGCTTTGCCAGAAGTGGCTTAGTCATGCTGGTCACATGACCCAGAAGCTGTACACCGGCTCCCTCAACCAATAAAGCAAGATGAGCGCCGCAACCCCAGAGTCGGCCACGACTGGACCTAATGGTCAGGGGTCCCTTTACCTTTACCTTTAATGTTTTCTATGGCTCCTAGTATGAGTATTTGCAAATCAGCTGGAGATACTCAGTAACTGAACCTGTCTTAGGAACTGGACCAGTCTTGAGCAACTACAGAATAAGCTATATTTCTATGCTTGACTGAATCCCTTTGCTAATTCAAATGATCTGTCTCAACTATGTGAAAGCTGCACATGTCTAATGTGACTCAGTTAACAGCAATGAGATGAATAAAGGCACCTTAAAATAGCAACAACAATAATACAGGTTGGATTTCAAATATTTTGGATAAAGGGTATTTCAACCGTGGATTATCAAAGGGGGAACAAACCTGTTCCTCCTTTCAAGGATCATGTACTGCTTCATCACAGTATATTACTCTAATTACTGGCTGTATGCATTGTGTTAGAACAGGGGTCAGCAAACTTTCTCAGTAGGGGGCCGGTCCACTGTCCCTCAGACCTTGTGGGGGGCCAGACTATATTTTGAAGAAAAAAATATGAACAAATTCCTATGCCCCACAAATAACCCAGAGATGCATTTTAAAAGAAAAGCACACATTCTACTCATGTAAAAACACCAGGCAAGCCCCACAAATAACCCAAAGATGCATTTTAAATAAAAGGACACATTCTACTCATGTAAAAACACGCTGATTCCCGGACCGTCCACAGGCCGGATTTAGAAGGCAATTGGGCCAGATCTGGCCCCCAGGCCTTAGTTTGCCTACCCATGTACTAGAACCTAAACTTAAGGCTGCATGTGAGAATGCATGAAAAATGGGCATAATTATGTTTTTCTACATCCATTTTTCACACAGCGGAATGTCAACTTGGCAAACACATCAGTGAACTATCTTCTTCCTTTTGTAGCAAATCTTTTCTTGCTTGTGGGCAATGATATAGCAGATCAAATCAAGGATTCTCTACTGACAGTTATGGATGCTAAGTCCCCCCATTAAAACAGTGTGCTCTCTTTTAGCTGTAAGAGTAGTGGGTAGGCCATGCATGTATGAGGCTCTGGAATATGGCAATTGACTTTTTAGAAGTCGAAAATGAAGTTAGTTTCTTACCAACACTTTCCTCCCAGATTTGGTAAAAAAGGCAAATATTGTGTGGAAAATGTTCTCCTTTTCTTGAGGAATGACACATGGGGTTGGGTTTTTCTGAAAAGAGCAGTTTCCTTTGTCCTGGGCAACCTAAAGAAAGATCACAACAACACAAAAATAATTGAGTTACCCTCTTTTGTAAATACACCACCTTTTCCATTAGATCAATTTAGATTTTTTTTAAAAAAAGAAGAAAAGAAAGAAAACCACATTTCCCCCATATGGGCAACAAGGGGAAAAATGAAACAAAGACCACTCCTGTAAGGGCTACCAGTTTTTTATATCTTTTTCCTTACATATATTAACTGCAATGAATGGAAATAGAAAATTGCCTATTGTCAATCCTACCCAATTTTGCCTACTGAGAACCAATTATTTCCTTTCCATCTTAGTGACTGGTAAGTTCTAAAATGCCTTTATTTGGAAGCAAGCAGTATTTATTTCCATGGAACTAAAGGCTGGTTGTTAAGTTAAAGGAGCAGTATAGCTGCCATTCTCACTCCACGCTAGTTTGGTAATATCAGAACTGCTGGAACATATAGGATTTATTCTCAAGGGATGTTGTCGGATGAGAAATAACCCCTCCTATGGAACTGGTTCTAATACTACTGGTGCTGGATCAGTCTGGGGTAGAGGCATGGAGAAATGGCAACCATGCTTTCAGAAGTATGCTACCAATGCAAAAAGAAAACTGGATGTGATTGTAGGTATGTATGTCCTTTTGGTGAGGGAGGTGTTCACTGATGCAATCCTGACACCTTTTTAAATCACCGCCATGCGTACAATAAGAGCAAAATTGCTTTCTTAAGTGTTTTCTCAACACAAACCAACATGCACATCGGTAAAACACTGCACAAAAGGAACACGATTACAATCAGATATATAGTCAAGATGGATTTTTAGCAATGCTTTATCAATGTGCACATGTGCCACTGATTATGTAGAGAGGGGAAAATTTGCTCACGAATGGAAACAAGTGAAAGCTACTCCAAACTGTACATACAGAACACTCTGTACGAAATTCAGAAACAAAAAAGGAATCAGCTGAAGATTCCTAATGCAACAAATTCTATTACAGAAACAAAACCAAGTAACTGCAGAATCTAGCGGGAAATTGGGGGAATACCCCTTGCATTCACATCCTTTGTATATTCTTCGTTTCTCAATAATGGTTTCTCAATTACCGTATTTTTTGCTCTATAAGACTCACTTTTTCCCTCCTAAAAAGTAAGGGGAAATCTGTGTGCATCTTATGGTGCAAATGCAGGCTGTGCGGCTATCCCAGAAGCCAGAACAGCAAGAGGGATTGATGCTTTCACTGCGCTGCAATCCCTCTTGCTGTTCTGGCTTCTGAGATTCAGAATATTTTTTTTCTTGTTTTCCTCCTCCAAAAACTAGGTGCGTCTTGTGGTCTGGTGCGTCTTATAGAGCGAAAAATACGGTACTTCTTCCCAACCATTCCATGCCCTCCCACCAACCTTTTTTTTTTTTTTGCATGTGGCATTTTTGCACTTGCACATGAGCAAACATGCACACACCTATCATGGATGGCCTCTAGATATTATGGACTACAGCACCCATCACTCCCAGTCAGCATGGCCAATGATTAGAGGTTGATAGGAGATGTAAGGTACCCTTGCTCTGAAGTTTCTGCAAACCATTCCTGTTCCTAGCAGTGCTGAGCAAGCTGGAATAACGTAGCAGAGTGCTTGTGAATGACAAATTGCAATTTCTCAAGAGGCACCCTTCTGAGATGAATATGAATCGGCTGACTCCGTTTGCCCCTAAAACAGATGCTTTATTCACAAGCTCCATAGTATGCTGACCTCGGTGACTTGTCAAATGTTTTATCTTATAATAGTTGTCAGAGCTGTTTTTGGCATGTATCTTTTAACAAGTATTTCCTGACGTATTCGCAGCGCAGGTCCACAAACTAGGTAACTTGTAACACACACATCCCTTTTTTAAGCGGAGGATCCAACTTCTTTCAAAAGTGGACATTGCAAAATAAATAGCTGCACACAGCCTCTCCAGATGCAGAGACAGTTTGTTCTCCTGGACAGATTTACGACTTACAACAAGCAAATAGGGGATGTTTTGCACATGGCAAGAGGCTGCGAAAACAGATGTGACAAGTGATGTTTCTGCTTTCTGCCCGTTTCCTTTCAGTGCGCAAAAAGTGCTCTTGTGAATTGGGCAAGGGGAGACAGCTCCAGTAGGAAACCACATGCTCTGTATCTCCAAGCAGAAAAATCTCTTTCTGAAATTCCAGAAAGCTAGAAGGAGCAATGATCTCACTCAGTGTAAAGTAGCATTCTATGTCCTTACCTACCCATGAGAAAATTGCATCAGCTTCATAAGCAGCCAAACATCACAAACAGGTGTCCTGCAGCTGATCCATGGTCACTGATGGCATTGCCTATCCCAGAAGCAGTCCCAGAAACTCCAGCGGGTGCAGAATGCTGCAGCGAGGCTCCTCACGGGGTCTCTGCCATGGGAGCATATTCACCCAGTGCTTTTCCAGTTGCACTGGCTCCCGGTGGAGTACAGGGTCAGATTTAAGGTGCTGCTTTTGACTTTTAAAGCCCTTCACGGCCTAGGACCCTCGTACCTACAGGACCGTTTCTCCTGGTTATGCCCCATGGAGGACCTTAAGGTCCATAAATAGCAACACTCTAGTGGTCCCGGGCCCTAAGGAAGTTAGATTGGCTTCAACTAGAGCCAGGGCCTTTTCAACACTGGCTCCGGCCTGGTGGAACGCTCTGTCTCATGAGACCAGGGCCCTGCGGAATCCGATTTCTTTCCGCAGGGCCTGTAAGACAGAGTTGTTCCGCCTGGCCTTTGGCTCAGAATCAGTTTGATTCCCTACCCCTCTTTCTTTTTCCTTTCTCCTCCTGTGAAGAGGCTGCATTTTAATATTTTAATGTTGTCTTTTAATCTTGTTTTTTAAGTTGTATTTTAATCAACTTATTTTTATTATTGGTTGTTAGCCGCCCTGAGCCCATTCTTGGCTGGGAAGGGCGGGGTATAAATAAAATTTATCTATCATGTATCTATCTATCTATCTATCTATCATCTATCTATCTATCTATCTATCTATCTATCATCTATATCTATCGATCTATCACACAAGCAGTGCTACAGCCACCTTCACTTTCCCCGCTAATGAGCTGACCACTGCTAGCTCCTTCTCCTTGCTAATCTACATTCTTGTTTTCAGAAAGACTTAAGAGTTTATGCACTTTTGGAATGCCCATGCTAAATTGGTCTACCAACCAGCTTAAGAGAACAGCATGCATAATATCATAGAAAGCAGTAGCCAATGTGCTGCCCACCTCTATGTTACAACTTCCATCATCCCTGACCATTATTCATAGCTAGCTGGAGCTGATCAGAATCGAAAGCCCCAGTTTCTGCAGCGCCCCTTGTCATAACTATTCTCTGAACAATACTGGAACCTTTTAAGGTCTCCCATTTGAAGAAACACGACTGTAATGGGTCAATTCACACCTACGTCAAACTTCTCTGAACTTTTGTGGCAACCAAAATAAGGCATGACTGCCCCTCTTTGGAATGGCTAACAAAGACATTCAAGTGTTTGTGAACAGGAAGAACACATTGCATCCAATGTATCAACAGTGAGGGGAAACATTTGTTTTATTTAATTTTAGGGCTCACAAAAGGTTCACGTCTACAGTTAACACCACCATACATGGAATCCAAGCGGCAAGTTTACGTGTAACATTCCTCTGTTCAAGCACTCCGTGGTTTAAATTCAAGGTTGTGCTTACATTCTGCTTTTCTCTGGTGGCAAAGGAGGGTAATTTATCTACTGTACGGATGCCAAGTGCTACTTGATATGGGGCAAAGTGTCATGTAGGAATTGTCCAAGTAACTATTACATGGATCCAGCCATGGATTATTGGTCTACGAGGGGCTGAATAAATAGACTGGGGATGACAGGTGGTTTTCTTAAGGCAGCAATACATTGCTTGCTTTCTTCACCTTTGTGGGTCACAAATTGTTCAGAGCTGAAGCAGAGTTTTATCCTTCAAATTCCTTCTGTCTCTCTTTTATCCTTGAGTACGTGCAATTTCAGGCAGTTCCTCCATCTTACGGAGCTGGCAGCACTATTAACAACTTAAGTAGTTCACATCTCATTCAGAATCTGGCATCAGATAAAGGCTGCAATCCTATATATACACTTACTTGGGACTGCCCCACTGAATCAGTGGGCTTACTCTTGAGTATACATATATAGGATTGCACTGCATGGCAGAACTTTTTGTGTTCTATTATATGGAAGTTGGTACCCCACTAAAGAAGAACCAATCTGACAACAGTGCCTTTGTTATCTTCTCTTTTTTAAAACTGCATTTAATTTCAAATGCAATGCGCTCTATCTCTCTCCCCCCCTCTATATAAAGATGTATTTTTATGCTGTGAACCACCCTGAGATCTATGCATGAAGGGTGGTATATAAATTTAATATATACAAAAAATAAATACAATTACCGCTTACTGAGAACATTTGGCCTCCCTTAAGTTTAAGACAGACTGATTTTACTTTGGATGGGAAACAGTCTTTATTTGGAAAGAGAAATGCTTTTTGTTTGCTTTGGATTTTTCAGTGGATTTTTCGAAGTTCTGTGTTGTAGTATTATTGCATTTAACTATTTATGGCATTATTGTTGTTAAAAGCAGCTATAAGAGCTCTACTGAGAATAAGTCTTTTTAAAACTTTGCAGAAATAAGTAAATAAATTTCGAAATCCTTGATTTACTAAAAATATCAAGTTTCACAATAGTGAAGGACTTTGGAACAACAACAAAATGTTGGTTTGTTGAATTTGAAAACAGCCATTCAAGGAAGGATTCCATTTGGACTTGAATGGTGCTCTCAAGTTGTCAGGTGACAGAAATTATTTCCATGGTTTTCAATATTTGTGAATATTTTCTGCTCACCAAGAAAAAAAAAATGTCATTACTGGAAAATCTTGCCAAAGTCACAGTGTTACACAACTTTTTCTTTCAGATTATGGTCCTTTATCTTTTTTATTACTATTATTTTTGGGGGCTGATTAATTTCAGGGCATTACGTGCTTGAATAAATTGTGTTAAAATTTATTAAAATTCACTTTGAGGTTTTATGACAATCAAGTGCTATATAAATGAGGTGAAATAAACAAACAAAATAATTATATCCTTGCTGAATATTGAATGGACTTTATGTAAAGAGATAGCAAACTCCTTATGAACTATTTTCTTACAACAATGTGCAGTGTTGATACAGCCCTCTAATTCTAACTGGTACAGTTCCAATAACTATTATAAGAAGCCATTAAAACTATATATAGAGAAAGGGTGAGTGGTGAATAATAGCTTATTAGAAACTCTATTTATCTTTTAAAGCAGTAATCAATCATTTCCAACTTCCTTCTCACTATTCCTAGCAGAGTTAAAGCCACACCAATAGCAGAAAGGGGAAATTATCTCACTTTTCAGAGTCCCTCAAGAAAATTATGCTGACCTTCTCTTTCTCAAATTCAAAAACTCTTCAGGAGGGAATTCCCTAGCCAGGAAACTTAGGGGGGAAACCTTCTTCCGGAGGTCTTTGTAGCTGTTCTGACAATCATGATATCCTAGCAAACCTTCTGTTTCCTTGCTGCATGTGACACAGGATAATCTATTCATTCAGCATACTCAACAATTCTTCTTCCTAAACAGTGACTGAAGAAGTCCAGCATCCCAAACACTGGCCCTGCTCACCTTTACCCAACCTTTTTGTTATGCACATCTGTTCTGAAGGGATACCGTTGCACTGCAAGGTGGTTGGCTCAGGTGGCAGCTGCTGAGAGGGGCAAGGACTGAAGACCAGGTGGCGGGAGGACATAACTTTGGTGCCCCATGGCTGCGTTCAGGTGTAGTGGAGTTTGCTTCCCTATCACCAGTGTTGTCAACTACCAGTCAGCGGACTTCTGTACATGGAACTAGGCAGGGACATCTTGTCCATCACTCCATGTAGGAAAAGGACTTGGGCCACCCCTGGTTGCCCAGGGGCAGCCTTAAGTCCTGAAATGAAGTTATGAGCCCTCTTTGCTAATGAATTCATTACCCTAATGGTCTGAACCACACCCTGTCTTCTCCGGTCTCCACAACTTTCTCTTTCATCATTTTCCTTCCCCCAATCTCTCACAATCCCTTCCCTCCCCTTCCCACAACAGTCTGTCAGCTCTTCTGATCTAACTCACTCCCCCAAAGCTGCTATTTACACAACAGAGGAAAGCATACAGATTTCACAATGCTCATTTATCACTTTGCTTTCGAGAAACTTCACAGAGATGTGCAATGCGGTCTTGGAGACAGGAAACACACCGAATTTAAAGAAAGGGGCAGGGCTCTCTGTGCTTCAGAAAGGAAAATGATATGGGTGGCAAGGGGCGGAGCTTGTGGCAAGGGGCGGGGATTTGTGGCAGGGCTTCACTAGTGGGGCTCACGTTTTTCTCCTGCGGCAGGTGGAAAAACCCACCTGACCATCCCTAGCTCTGTGGCTTTGATAGTCAGACACACATCAGAGCTACTAGGGAAGGATGAGCACAACAGGAAAGAGGTTTTCACCTGGTTGGCACAGCCTTTCCCAGCTTTGGGTCCCAAGATGTCATTGGACTACAAGTCCCCTCATCCCTGACCATTGGCAATGCTGGCTGGGAATGAAGGGAAGACCCAAGGTTAAGAAAGGCTGCCTGAATGTACAGGCGTGAAGGGATTTGTGACACTTGTGTGAACACATTGCATACCACGCCATCTAATCATCACCAAACCTTTTATTGGCACCATCCGTAACAAATCAATACAGAATTACCGCCTTCCCAGTGACACAAAACATTTGTCAAATGAAAGAGGCAAAGCAGTCTAACATTACATCTCTAGGTCTCCAGGGAGATCAGACGTCTGCAATGTGTTTCGATGACAAAAACCAGATAAAGATATTTAGCCACTAACTTTGGTGAGCTCCTGATTATTCCCCAATAATAGAAATGTATGACCTCCAACTCTGGTTTACATTTGGGGATGCAAAGTAGATCTAGGAACCGCTGCACGCCAACTAATGTAACTGATGGAAGAGAATGACATTTTTCCAATAGCAGAAGACAGCAGGTCAACATGGTGGGAAAATGCAGTCACCCCACAGCAAAAGCATGGCTTTGAGAAAAGACAGCTAGGCCACAGGCAGCAAAACAGTAACGACTACACTATGACTATATGAAAAAACTCTAGAAAGGCCCCGTTTGAATACCATGTGATGGATATCTCAAAATAGCCTGCACTACACTACCAATTTCCAATTAAAGATTATTTTGCTTACATCAATCTTTCAGAGCCACTAATGAGCATTGCCAAGGAATAAAGAAAATTTCCAGCTGCTACAGAGCAGAAGGTCAGGCCATTGCAGAGAAGTGAATTTTGCCTTGCCTCTGAGTGGATGGGAACTCTTTTTGTCTCTCAGACTATGACCCAGACATACTCCACCTCCTCATTTGTAGATTCTTAAAACATGAGAATTTTTAGGCAAATGGTCATAGAAAAACATTTCAAGCAGTGACTTCCGGCCCATCCCTAAAGTCTGAGGCTTTTGAGAAAGGATGTCGCCTACCCCCTGGCTGCTCCTAAAGCACCACTAAAATGTTTTGGAATTTTATTCCTCTGTTCCACTAAATATGTCAAAGGAGAAATTGAAAGGTGATTGTATAGCTAATGCACAGTTATATTGTGGAACCTACAGCAGCGGTGCTCTTTTTTTTCTACCACGCAACATGATAAACTTAAGACCATGCAAGGAAATGATGGCTAATAGTACAGGGCTTTTCTCCCGGGTCGTCTCCTTTTCCACCAAAGAGCAGCACTGGAGCTCAATTGTCACCATGAAAGCTTGAGTACTGGGCCTAAGGTACTCACATCAAGGATATGAAACCACCTAAAAGTAATTGGCTCTATGTTCTTTCTTTCCCTGTCTTGGAACCGTAAAGATTCAAAGTGCAGTTACATTGATGTGAGCAAATTCTACCTAAATTCCACAGCCAGCTTAGGTACCTACCAGAGAAGACCGTTAGACTGGCCGGCACTTGTATTAGGGCTTTCTATAAGTTGGCCTCACAAACATAGAACTCAATTCCTTCTGAGATTAGGTAAGACCTATGCCTTATGTCCTTTGAGCAGGCCTTGAAGACCCTATGGTTTTCAATGGTTAACATAGCCTAGAGTTATAAAGTGGGGCAGCTGAGTTTTATTGTTTACCTCTGTACTGGCTTTTAGGCTTTGGTATTATTATGAAATGGATATTTTAAAAGGTTTTTATGTCGTACTTGGATTTTTAGGTGAACTGTTTTGTGAAGCATGTTCTCAAAGAGTACATTATAAATCTTTTAAAGAAACAAAGGAACCTCTTCCAATTTGAGTTGGTTCACACATACACACCCAGTGAGCCAGTGTGGTGTAGTGGTTAAGAGTGATAGAGTTATAATCTGGGGAACCGGGTTCGCTTCTCCGCTCCTCCACATACAGCTGCTGGGTGACCTTGGGCTAGTCACACTTCCTTGACGTCTCTCAGCCCCACTCACCTCACAGAGTGTTTGTTGTGGGGGAGGAGGGGAAAGGAGAATGTTAGCCGCTTTGAGACTCCTTCGGGTAGTGATAAAGCGGGGTATCAAATCCAAACTCCACCCACGTCCATTACTCTTCTCCAAATGTGTGTGAAGTGCCTCCGTTAAAACACATTGTCTTTGAGTTGACATCAGGTGATAGCATTTATTTATAAATCTACCTGTACTATATGAGGAACTGTATGTGAATAAATGTAAACAGGTCCCTCATGTAAAAAGGCATAGAAGAAAAGGGGAGGAAATGTGAAATGGAAAGTGCTGGGAAATAATTATAGTAAATGAACACTAAATGTTGGATTATTTGATTGTTGTTAGCCGCCCTGAGCCCGGCTTCGGCTGGGGAGGGCGGGATATAAATAAAATTTATTATTATTATTTATTATAAATAATAACTGAAATTAAAATACTGTGACTGGTTAAGATGGCTAATTCATACTCACATATGAACCATTCAGACTACACACTGACACTTTACACAGAAGCAAGCAACATTATCTAGGCCTTGGCTTTTTAGGTTGTTTTCTGTAGAGGTAACGCTCCACTTTGAGAAGGCAAACCTCGCACCAGACGTGCAACAGTATGTCAAGGAGCGTTACGCCTGCTTCCCCTGACCTTTTGTCCTTTCACAATTTGATTGCTAGACATATTGCTTGGCTGGAGCATGGCGGGGAACACAGACATAATCAAGCACCAGGAGGAACATTCGAGGGAAGCACCTGCTGACACGTGTATTTGCTAATGCTGGAAATGTGCTTAGATGGAAATACGTTAAGTTCAGGGTGGTTCCACTACTGTTTCCAATTGTTGACTTCTGCTAATAAAAGGAGCCTCTGCAGGGCTAGCCGGCAGCTTGCTTGGAGCATGCTTGCCAGCTTGCTTCTGCACAGCTCACCTGCATTACCAACTCCTGTCTCATGCCTGTTAGGTTTCTGTTATGCCACTGTGCAGTTCTTGGAGTCACAAGACTCTGTTGACATTCCAGACTGTTGGAAGTCTCAGGGGAGACTTCAGTTTTCTTTTTAACCCATTATATATTGATGACTAAATTACAACAGGACAAGCTCTCTCACCTGGAGGTAGCTTGGTCCTTTATATCATCTTGCCTAGTGGTAAGGAAGATTTTGTCACACTAATGTGTAGGGGAAATGGAGATATGTGTGGTCTTTTCCTAGTTTCCTGCATAGACCCTGTTGAGGCCAATATAAGTCTATGAATATAGAACACCCATTTATGAGCCACTGATTATCTGAAAGTTTCAACAGGAAAGAATAAGGTTGTAGTATAGCATATCTGACACACATTGGCAGATCGCCACAGATTTTATTATTATTTTTGACTGATTTTTCTTTTACCACCCTCCATCCAAAATAGCCATGGAGTGGTTTTAAAAAACTGAGCCGGAAAAGGATAGAAATGGGGCCAATAATCTCTTAAGGGAAGGAAAGCATTGCGTTATGATATCGACTGAGGAATGGATGCTGAACATAACAGGCACAATCAGGCAAAATTCCCTATTACAAATAAGTTTAAGTCAAAGCTTTAAATTCAGTAGCTACTGCAGGAGTAATACCGACTTTATTCCTTGAAATGCCAACTCTGGGACAAACTGTTATGTTATTGTCCTTTCCATCAAGAGCAGCTTCCAGGGGCTACACAGAACAGACTTTGAAAAAGATCTCACCATCATCTGTTGAATGTGAAACATTTCAGCTCCGGTAGCCGAGAGACGATTCGGAAACGAAATGTCGATGAAAGAGCCAGGAAGTGTGCTTGGGCCAGCATTGTAGACCTTCAAACAAACAAACAAACAAACCTGTGACACACTTCTATTAATTTTAACTAGCATAGAAACCCCACCAGGAACCAGCATAGGCTTCCCAATAATCAAATACAACTGGAGCATGAACTTCACCTGCAACATAAAATCACAGCAATGATAAAGGCATAAAAACCACACCATTCTGTTGAATGGGGAGGGGCTTTCACAAGGCAAATTCATGAATCTGTACAAGCTCGATCTACATTTGAGGCTGCATGGATGAGCCTGCCCAGAAAGCAGAGATTTCTCCCCAGTTGGTAGCACCTTGATATTTACATGTTATACCAAAAAGTGCTTTAAATCTGAACCATGGTTCAGTTCTAAAACTTGTTTTCCACAACCAATTCCCAGCCCTAAAACATGTAGAGTAAGAATAGGAAAGAGTATCCAGGTATGAACATGCAAGCTGCCTTTATATCACCACTTGGCTCTGTGAGCTTCCCCAAACTAGGGGAAAGGCCTTACAGAAAGGACTGTGCGCCACAACTTTGCATTTAAAAAATGATCATTAGGGTTATCAGTGGGGCTGGAGTCTGTCTCTATAGAAAACTGGACCCGATCGTTAATCCAGCTCTGCGTACTTATATATAGATGCAACAGTCAAAACATTTACATTCTGAAAAATAAACAGATCTCAATGAGACACGGTCCTCTCTTGTTTAAGATTCAGTCTCTGAATATGCGGCGGTCTATGTCGCTGCTCAGAATCCAGCTAACTCTAAATCTCCAAACATCTAGACCATTCTCCAAACATTGTTTGTGCTTTGAGGAATGCATGAATGATAAAGGGAAGTGGTGCAGAATGCCAGACCCTTACAATGTCCCAGAGGCACTTAAAAGGGGGGGAAGGCCTAACTCCTGCATGAAATGCAAGAATAATGTAACAGAAAATAAATGAACTGGGAACTGCAATGAGACATGAGTGTAATAATAAATAAAAAGGGGTATTTAAATCTTCACAACAAAGGAGATGAAAGCTCCCCCCCCCCACACTATTTTTTAAAAAAGAAACTTTTAAAGAAAACTTTTCTCTAAGCAAATTGTATTACATTTATCAGTCTATATTTTTTTTTTAAAGGGTTGTAATGTATTGGAACAACACGTTCAATGATAATATCCAACCTTAGGCTGCTTTCATTGTTTTTCAATGCTCTTTATTGTTGGTTAATTTTGTAGAGTTAAGTTGCTTTTCCAGAAAGATTCCCCACCCAAAATTAATCTGGCAAAGCCCTAAATTAGATGCAGTCAAAACATTTTATTTATATGGCATTTGTTCTCTTTTTGGTTCCTTATATGAAGATCACATGGGCAAAGACGTAAACCAGGCATAGGCAAACTCGGCCCTCTAGATGTTTTGTTAACTACAACTCCCATCATCCCTAGCTAACAGGACCAGTGGTCAGGGATGATGGGAATTGTAGTCTCAAAACATCTGGAAGGCCGAGTTTGCCTATGCCTGATGTAAACTCTAGAACCGTAGTGCCTAAGTTAGCAGCATGGTTCACAGGATATTTAATGTCTTGGAATCCAAGGGAGAACACACTTTTTTCCATTCTTTCCCAGCAAACAACTGAATAGCAGCCAGTAAGGAATTAACTGGTGTGAACTAGTAATTTCCCCATACTGGGAAGGCATGTGTTACTCTTTTTTTTTTTAAAAAAAAGCATTGTGTTTAAGAGGAAAGGGTAAAAATAGGCATGCATGAAATATTACTAGTTGCAAGTTCCCATCATTGTGCCATTTCCAGCTAGTGACTAAAAAGACTTTATCACACTGCAAGGACCCAAGATTAGTTTGGATGGGAAATGAAGGGCAAAGAGGGACTCGCTCAGGCAAACTTTGGGATCTGGGAAATTTTCTTCGTAATCAGGATAATCATAATCCACCCAAAGTTATGTTCTTTTAAAAATCCTCTGTGGATACTTCGTCACATGCTCGGATCTCTCCCTCTGAAAACAGTGGAACCAGGCAGAGGGCCTTCTCAGTTTTGGCGCCCACCCTGTAGAACGCCCTCCCATCAGATGTCAAGGAAATAAACAACTATCTGACTTTTTAGGGAAGTTTTAAATGTTTGATGTTTTATCGTGTTTTTGATACTCTGTCTGGAGCTTCCCAGAGTGGCTGGGGAAACCCAGCCAGATGGGCAGGGTATAAATAATATGTTGTTGTTGTTAAATTATTATTACAGTGGTGCCTCGCAAGACGAAATTAATTCATTCCGCGAGTTTTTTCGTTGAGCGAGTTTTTTTGTCTTGCGAAGCACCACGGCGGGGAGGGGTGGGGAGAAGCAGGGCAGCTGCCGCAGCAGGTCCTTGGACTCACCCGCGCCTTGTGGCCACCGTGCGATGCGGCTGCTGGAGGGCGGCGGGGCTCAGGAGCGCGACTCCGGCTGCAACGCTGGCTGCTGGCGGCAGCGGCTCTCTCAGAGGAGCGCGCGAGGGCGGTGGGCAGCGGCGCGAGGCAGCCAGAAGGTCGGAGGGAGCCGGAAGAGTCGTCAGCGGGAAGGTGGGAGGGAGCCGGAGGAGCGGGGAAGCGAGCGTGCGTGCGTGCAGTGACCGTCGCCATGACAGGAGAGGCAGGGCTGTTTCGTCTAGCGAAGCAAGCCCTTTGGAAAATCCGTCTTGTGAATCACCTCAGAAAACGAAAAACCCTTTCGTCTAGCGAGTTTTTCGTCTTCCGAGGCATTCGTCTTGCGGGGTACCACTGTACTATGAAATTTAACAGTACTCAACTTGGGTTGGATTGTGCCCTAAACAGGAAGGAACTTTCAGAGCAACCCAAAACCCAAATCTACCATCCTGAAAGAGGTTTGGGTGAGGAGGAAGAATATCTTCTTCCACACTGGCTTGGATTCACTGGTCTCCACTGGCGAGCATCTCTGTCAGTGAGCAGTGCCCCTAGGCTGCCCACCGCAGCTGAGGGTACGGCAGCACCACAAAAAATCCATAGGTTTCTCTAATGATTAGCCAGAAGATAGGATTCTAAATCTTTTAGAGCTTAGCAGCTGTCTCCATAAAGCAAGGAAGACTTCGCATGCTGAACTGTTGATAGGAAAACCAGTCACATCGAAAAGCCCATACAAATACAAACATAGTAAAGGTAAAGGTACCCCTGCCCGTACGGGCCAGTCTTGACAGACTCTAAGGTTGTGCGCCCATCTCACTCAAGAGGCCGGGGGCCAGCGCTGTCCGGAGACACTTCTGGGTCACATGGCCAGTGTGACATCGCTGCTCTGGCGAGCCAGAGCCGCACCCGGAAACACCGTTTACCTTCCCGCTAGTAAGCGGTCCCTATTTATCTACTTGCACCCAGAAGTGCTTTCGAACTGCTAGGTTGGCAGGCACTGGGACCGAACAACGGGAGCGCAACCCATCGCGGGGATTCGAACCACCAACCTTTCGATCGGCAAGCCCTAGGTGCTGAGGCTTTTACCCACAGCGCCACCCGCGTCCCTAACATACCTTGTGCTTAATTCTTACCTGAAGTGTGAAGTTCAGCTCCTGAAAATGACACTCCAGATCTTCCAGCTGGGTAAACTGAGATGCTGGCACAGACTCCCCATAAACAAAAGAACCGGGAGAGACCACTCTGAATGAGAGAAAGAGGAGGTCATATTTGAGTGCCCAAAATGGCCCATTTTGTATTTCTCTTGCACAAATAGCCTCCCCTTCTAAATAGCCATTTTAAATTATCTATTTCTCTTTGAGTGCCTTTATCCTACAAAAAAAGGGAAAGCATAAACAGAATTCTACTGTGAAATAAAACAGAAAGGCTCATAGCAAGACCTCCTTGTGACCTGTACTATCCCAGAACATTTGACCCTAACCTTTGGTCTAGTGGGCCTGAACCAAAACATTTGACTTGACCTCAGAAATAATGTCTTTCTTCTTCTTTTAGGTGGTTTACAGTGCCGTAATTAATGCCTAATGTTTCTGCACTGAGGAAGAGCAACGAAGATTGAAGCAAAATACGCACACGCACAATCCTATCATCATGTCCTGCTTTCGGAGTCTGGGAAGTTAGTACCGAGGAAAGAGGCATTCTGCCCCCAGCTTTACTTGTAAACAAGGAAAAGAATGTGTTTCTTTTTCCTCCCAGAAGAGATGCTTAAAATAATATAAGGAATTTTGTGCGCGTGCACATGCTCATTTGATGACCTGCTACTTACCCAGTGATGGATGAGTCCACTTCATGCATCAGGGGAACAGACAGGATGAGAGAGTTGTCATGGAGGTTGTGCTCCAAGTTCCCACTGTGTCAAAAACACGAGAATCAAGCTTGCTGTGCAAATGACTTTTGCTTTAGACAACCAACTAAAGGAATGCCTTGAGTCTAGTTTTGATGTTCATCTATCTCAGTCGCTTCCAACTCTACAATTCTGTGATTCTATGAACCCTCTTGGATGAGAGCTCCCGCAGGACCCAGGAGATCTGGGTTCAAATTCTCTCTTTTTTAATAATATTTTATTAAGGTTTTCACAAAATAAGACAAACAGAAAAAAAGAAAAACAATACCGGAAAAAGTACAAAAAATGACAACAATTAAAAACAATTCCATCTTTCAGAACATATCTTGCATTAGCTTGTTTCTTGGACTTCCCCACACCTCCCCCCTTTGTATTCCAAATCGATTGTTTGTTCAGCAAATCCTTTCCCTCTTTCCCTTTGTCTTAATTTTTGTCTTGATGTTTTAACTTTACCTTTCCCTCTGTTTAACGTTCCATTTTTCCCTAATATTTTAAACCTTATTGCTATAAACCCCTTAACTTCAATCCAACATCATTCCATCATTCATTAATTCTGGGTTCAAATTCTCACTCAGACATGAAAATTTGCTGTCACTGTCTCTTAGCCTAACTGACATCACAGG
The DNA here is from genome assembly GCF_965153285.1 of Podarcis tiliguerta. Lineage (NCBI taxonomy): Eukaryota > Metazoa > Chordata > Lepidosauria > Squamata > Lacertidae > Podarcis > Podarcis tiliguerta. The sequence continues at coordinate 7,970,171 of NC_139545.1, forward strand.
GTTGTTGTGGAGATAAAATGGAGAGGAGAAAATTCATGTGTATGTCACCTTGTGCTCTTTGGGGGGAAGGCAAGATATAAATGTAATTTTAAAATAAATAAAATATAAAGACTATCAAGGATAATGGAGGAGTCTCAAGCTGAGGGTGAGTGGCTGTATATATGAATATGTAAATGTTCACTTAAAAAACCCCAGAAACCTCCTTGCATCTACAAAGCAGATATGTAATGAAGAGTTCCATCCATTTATTTTACCAGACATGTCAGTTTCCTATGTGCAAGAACGGACTCCATGGGGGAGCATTCAAAAATGCAGTTACCCTACCTGAAGTCTGAAGTGATACTGTTTTAAGCTTTGAATCACTTGATTCTTCTTAAGGTATAAACTGGTTCTAGTTCTGCTGTGTTATAACCTAGAATATGGGGGAGCATTCACTGTTCTGCAGAAGAAAACAGGAAGAAGGTCCTTGCTGGGCTTAAAAGAAGTTATGGCACTTAGAAATGTAGTTTCTAAAAGTATCCTATACGCCAGGGGTGGCCAACTCCCAAGAGATTGTGACCTACTACTTTCAGAATTAAAGTCTAGCTGTTTTGGGGGGGTCAGCGCAAAGTTGTTGAGTTTTTTTTAGGGAGGAGAAAAAAATTTTAGGGGTTAAAAAAAAGCTTTTCGGGGTGTTAAAGGCAAAGGACATACAACAATGGAGGGCAGGGTGCTGGGGTGTGGCAGGAGGCATTTTTAGCGATGCTAAAGAAAGGGAGCCAGAGATCGACCACGATCTTCCAAAACCTCGCAGGGATCTACCAGTAGATCATGATCGACCTGTTGGACATCCCTGCTATACGCTAAAGGCAAATCCATTTTCTTACAGAGTCAAAATGGCGGCGAGGGAAGAATTGGCAGGCTTGGGGACACCTCAAGTCTTGCAAAAGAAGAAACCATATTGGGGGGAGGGGGTTAAGGGGAGGAAACCAAAAGAGACTGAACAAGCTTGGTGGTCATGGAACATAGGCTGACAGTTGAAAGGGGCTGTTGGAAAATGGGTGTGTGTGTGTGTGTGTGTGGTTGTTTCCACAGATATGGAATGCAATATCCTGAGATACTGCAATACCCTGAGAACATGGCTAGCTGACAGGCCCCCTGGCTAGGACTGCTCCATACAGCAGTGCCTTGTGCTTTTGAATAACTTCATAGAATCTTATTTGTGCAGTGACAGACTAGCCACTTTTGCAAAGAAAATACACAATTTACATGCTATATTTCTGTTTTGGAAAAAAAAGTATTGTGTCTCATCAGCAACACAGTCCAAAATGTCTGGAGGTCATGAGGTTGGGAAAGGCCTCTCTGGGTTGCTTAGGTTGTGCAAGAGCTCCCATATTTACTCAGTGGCTTGCCACTGAATCCCCCGACTATTATCCTCTGTGTGGATAATAATAAAAGATAATACAATCTGAGGAATAAAGTTGCAAGTAGCCTTGACCGGCTGTGTTGAGCTCGCTCGTAGTATTCATTGGCAGCACGGATCTTGTTCCACACACCTGGTATTTCTGAAGAGTTACTTTCTTCCCCTCGAGATTCACAGAGCAACCAGTGGCTCCTCTCTCTCATCTCCCGCTGTTCTGTGTGGGGGCTGTGTGTGTGTTTTAAACAGAGGATCAAGGGTTGTTATGTTAGATGCAAGCGTGGGATTGTGCCCTTTCATGCATCTAACATCACATCTAGCATCATCAAAAAGAAGAAGCAGAAGCCTATGCTTTAGAAGTGGTGGGTTCTAAGAGCCAAAGTTCATGAAGCTGAGCTGTTTATTCCCGTGTGAGTTTAACTATTTCCTGCGGCGAATCGCAGATGGGCTTTGCTTCTTTGTGGCTTATAATTATGGGAAGTGTGCACTGTGCATTATAGTTTTCAGCACTCTCTTTATCAAATCCCTATACACCCATTATGAGGGATCTATAGTCAGACTGAGAGCTGGCCTGAATGCTCTCCTAGCAGACTTCAGGATATCCTCGGGGGCAGAAAAACATTCAGCTCAGCAGCCTCACGAGGACTTTCAAATCAGGCTAGGGGGTGGCCAAAAAGCCCCCTGTATATGGGGCATCAACATCAAATAAAAGCTGTCAGCTTGCTGGCTTGGATCCAATTGCATACTTCACTGGAGTGCCAGAAAATAAGGTTGTTTTTTTGCAGTCGTGGCTGAAAAATTAAATTTGGTGGATGCAAGAATAGAATGAGTAAACCTATCCCAGCTTCAGGGTTCTCTGGATCTTGCCACGACATACAACAAAGATAAGTTGCACCATCTCAAAGTGGTCCCTAGCCAGGCACGATCATTGATTATTCATCATGCACAAATGTGGCTGTGTTGACTAATCTGCATACCTAGAGAGATTGGAAAGGATGCTTGTGGGTTCGAGGACCCGAGCCCCGCGATGTGGAATGAATACACACGGACACATGATATAAGGTTTATGGGCAAGGAAAGGCCACAACTTTTATTGGTTACAGCAGTGGAAAGGTATTGGCTTAGGCACTGGATGTCCACAACAAAGGGGTTGAATCACCAGTAGGTGGAGCCTGTTGATGCCAATCCAACTATAGACTCTCCCCTGATGTCACCGAGGGTCGTGCCATGGCCTCCCGCCAAGCAGGCATCGGACAGAATACACGACCGCCAGATTCCTTTAACGGAATACCCCAAAATTGAAGGCATAGGCGATGGCCACACCTAGCCCTTCGACACACCACAACACATTATTCCAATGCCTAACCTACCCACCAATACCACACACCAAAAAAAAAGTTGTGATGATTGCTACGAGGTAGGCGAAAAAACCAAAAAGCCTAATGCCAAATGGAAAAATTCCTACCAGGCCCCCCAGTCAACCAGGGCAACCAACCTATGGTCCATAGCAAGGCCAAGAAAAAACGTCAACCCTAAGCTAAAGGGAGTGGAGGGTGGGTGACTCGCGACGGGACGAAGATCGATGAGAAGAGAGGCCGGGAAGGGGCTGGCGCCCAGCATAAATGCTGGAGGACACGCCTCCTCAGCGGCACCTGATTGGGTGCCTGCAGATGGGCGTGGGCGCCAGCCAGGTAAGTGGGAAGGCAGGGGGCTATTGCCCCCTGCTAGGGGGCGGGGCTCGGGCTCCCGCCCACAACCACTCCCCTCTCTTCCAAGGAGGAGAGTCTTTCTCAGTCAGTTTAGATTGCTGCTTGGAAAAGGAATAATGCCTTTTTTGTGCTGTATCTTAGGTCATTACAGAACAGGGAGAGATTAAGCCAACACATCAAGTTATTCTTTATGAGCTATTATCAGGTTTAATGTCACGATCCCTTGGCACCACAAACACCGTCCAGATCTTAATAAATCATGTATGAAATCATGTTCTGTGTTTTCCCTCACTGGTCTAAGCAGAGAGTTTCAGTAATGAACGTGGTAATGACAGGGATACCTCTGAGGCAAGTCCTAGCAATTGATTCATTGTCCCTCTCTCAAAACCTTTCACTTTTTTTCTCACCAGGAAATCAGCAAATGGCTGTGAGAAAACCTGTGCTTTGAACACCAAAAACCAAAATGCCATGTAAAACCACCACAAAAATATAATGCTGGCCTGGTGCATAACTCATATCCAGAATAAAAAAAAAGATCCACAGTGGAGACAGCCCAGGGATGCAACTTCCCACAGCACCAGGAAAGCGAAATAAACGGCCCGTTTTAAAAGCATTCAAGGCTACATTCAAGGAATGAGCAACGTGGGAATGGACTGTCTCAGTCACTTGAGACGCTAAATTATATTACATCACTGACCATTTATGTTCTTCCTTAAAAGGAGAGCTAAGATTCTTTGTTATACGCTGGTTTTAATCCTTCCAGGACTCTTGCCTGCATCCTGAATGCTGTGCCTTTCTGAATATTCTTATCATCTATACACATACCAGTATTTAAATCTTGGCCTCTCTGCAAATGACGTGCTAAAACGTTAACCATTTTGCATCTTTTAAAAAATGAAAGAAAAGGAAGGAATTTGTGCCAGCATTCGAGAAATATTTTCCTCCAAATATGTCCATATCTAGCAAAGGATGAACAAGTCAGTTTGTTTTAGTCCCATTCCAGTTTTTTTTCCCTCTCCACTGTTGGGATGAAAGGCTATAGGCCCACTAGCTAACCCCATCCTTTTCCTGCGTCTATCTGCCTGAAGATTAAAAGTGAAATATACTTTACCTCTGAGCAGTGACAAGGAATGAGAGAATGTCCTCTTCCCCAGACAAATGACTAGTATCAAAGATGACGCTGAACTCATACTAGGAGGGGGAAAGAAAACGGTGCTTAGCACTTTGTGGATCTTGTTCTGGATATGAACCATATTGGAATTAAATACATTTTTTCCATGACACTGCTGCCATTTCTCTAAAATGCATACATTGAGCACCATTTGAAATGCCTAAAGCTTTCATAGGTAAAGAGCCATAGTTGTTTTTCTATACATAACCAACGTCACCTGCATGCATTACTCACATATGCAAGTACAGACAGGAACTCATATCCAACATTGGAAGTATGGTCCCTCTCGGATCTGTACCAGAGCATGCTATCAAATGTGAGTAAACACAAAACAGCTACATCGCTGTCCCATGACAGGCGCTCCCCTCCCAAGTTCAAGTAACTGGGAACAGCAAGGAACAGGAAATAACTAAAAACTGAAGAATTCAAAATAGATTTGGCAATTGGCTTCACTGGTTGTACACAGAAAATCTAGCTTTGAAACACCCAGCAGCACTGTTGGAATGAAAGGTTATAGGCCCACTAGCTAACTGAAAAAATATGACAAATAAAAATTCGGAATGAAAAAATAATACCACCATTTATTTTCATTGGCTCTGCGTTGCATAGCATGTTATCTGAACATTACATACTTTGAATAGCAGGAGACAATACATGATAAAGCAGGGCAGCTAAGGACAGAAATGGTGGACTGCTCTCCTCCAAATATCAGCCAAAGAAGCTTCATAGCATTATTTTCTGGCTGCTAAAAAGAACTCACATTAGATTTCTCAGTCAGCTTCTATTAGGGCTCTGTGGCTACGAACAGCCGCCACAGCCCGACCATTGAACTTTGTTTGGTGAGGAAAGACCAGGGGCACTTCACAACGAGAGCTGAATGGTGACCACAGCACCTCTGTGGTCAAGGCGCAAAGCCATGCTGTGTTTGCAAAGCGGTCAGAGACCCAAAGGTCCGCTTGTTACACAGAGAAGCTCACAGCTACTGAAAACCATAACTCTCTACCTTTGACTTTGATCTCATGAAGGGGAAGCCCACGCTGCACTTCAGAAAGTCAGAGTCTGGCTCCAGCAACTCGCAAGCAATGCCCATCTCATCCTGAAAAAGAGGGGAAAGCGAGGAAATGCTTCAGTCCATGAAACTGCGGCAGAGAGAAGAAAACACTGGGCTGTATCCAGACAAAGTTAGATGCACTTTCTTCCCCATGAAATCAGTGGGATTTAACCAAGTCAATCAACAGACCTCACAATAAGACTTGCATATCCAGTAATATATAAAAATACTAATATTAGGCAAGTGCCTTTGCTGTATTGCTTTCAACATGTGCTAAAATTTTATTTGTTTAGGCAAACCCCACACATGTAATTTTAACATGCAATGTTATTATGTATGTGTCAGGGAACTGCCATCAGTGTCCGAGGGAGAGAGCAAGCTCCGAAGGGATCCCAGAGAGCGTCCCGGGAGTGGGAGGGGCAGCCCGTCTTCTGGGGAAGAGAATCAGCGTAGCTCCAGTGGAGAAGGGGGGCAGATGGGGGAATCGGCAAGGCAATCCCATGACTCCTTGCCGGGGACCAGCGGCGAGAGAAGGGGTCCTCCGCTGCCCATGCCCTCCTTGCGCAGAAGCCTTCTGCGCAGGGAGAGTAGGCGGAGACTGGGCGTCAAAGAACTTCTTTGCTGGAAGAAGTTTAAGAAACGCCCACTGACGGATTCTGCCAGCGATTGAGACGGTCATGGGCGAGTGGCTGCCCGGACAGGAATGGTTCACTCAGGCAACCCAGCCAGACATTGAGACAACCCCTAGAACCATTATAGTATGCTTGTTTTTTAAACCGCTTTTACTATTTTATATAAACTGATTAGAGTTTTTGGTTGTTGATTAAGCAGTATATAAATCTAGTTACACTAACAAACAAATATAAGATCAGATATAATACCAAATAACTACCTAACAGAAAAGAAGCATAGTTACATTTATTTGGACAAGATCTTAGCTTGTGACTTTGTTGCTCTCAACAGGTATTTAGCTACAGTTTCTATAACAGTCACAGAGAAGAAAAACATAGCATTGCTGAAAGGTATTCCAGGTTGCAAAATGGTTACTAAGTGGTTAAATAACCACAGTAAGAGCACGATGCAGCGAGCTTAGTTTACTTTTCCTTTGCAAAGTTGACTGCAAAGCTTAGCTATCAAGAGCATGAGGGAAAGTATGTCCCCTTAATTTGTCTCCAACACCTTCCGCTGACTCTCAGTGATGGACGAGTGATCTGCAACTCCCTCCCTAACTGAGACACCCACAGGTATCCATCAGGTCCCATGGGCTCCTGCTTATGGTCAGGACAGGAAGCTTGCACACCAACCCAGTTATTTTCTAAATGTGTTTCACAAACAAATGGACTCATTATCTAAGGCTTAAAGGTAAAGGTAAAGGGACCCCTGACCATTAGGTCCAGTCGTGGCCGACTCTGGGGTTGCGGTGCTCATCTCGCTTTATTGGTCGAGGGAGCTGGCGTACAGCTTCCGGGTTATGTGGCCACCATGACTAAGCCGCTTCTGGCCAACCAGAGCAGCGCATGCAAACGCCGTTTACCTTCCCGCTGGAGCGGTACCCATTTATCTACTTGCACTTTGACATGCTTTTGAACTGCTAGGTTGACAGGAAAAGGGACCGAGCAACGGGAGCTCACCCCGTCATGGGGATTCGAACCGCCGACCTTCTGATCGGCAAGTCCGTGGCTCTGTGGTTTAACCCACAGCGCCACCCGCGTCCCATATCTAAGGCTTAATCATTATTAAAAGTGAGCCGTTTTGGTTTGAGCAAAACCTAAAAAGGATGTAGCTCAATATACTCACTCCACACATCCAAGGGCCTCCTATTTTCAGAAATTAAAAGACCATCTGAGCAGTTTTAGAAAATGCCTCCATATAATCTTCTCAGGGCCTACCAGTTAGGCTGATCACCATCCAAAAGCCTGCTGTGGTTTTCCATGGATGTACTAATATGATGTTTGGTTTCGCTTTAACCTAAACTCCCACATTTCTTCTCATCTAGTATTTTCATTTATATTCTCAGTAGTTTAACAGAGCTATGGTTACCTTAGGAGAACACGATCCGGATTTTAATTGAAAGAATGCTGCAGAAAAATGTATCGCTGAAGAACACGAACTTCTCTAAGTTATACACATGCGCACTGCCTAGGACAGTTTAGAACAGGGGTCAGCAAACTTTTTCAGCAGGGGGCCGGTCCACTGTCCCTCAGAACTGGGGCCCAGACTATTGGGGGGGAATGCCCCACAAATAACCCAGAGATGCATTTTAAATAAAAGCACACATTCTACTCATGTAAAAACACGCTGATTCCTGGACCATCCGTGGGCCGGATTTAGAAGGCGATTGGGCCAGATCCAGCCCCCAGGCCTTAGTTTGCCTACTCATGGTTTAGAATCAAATCTTGTTCTGTTGTGCGTACTGGGATCAAGGCCACCGGATTATACAAACAAAGTCAAAGTATGGATCTTGTACAAACAGAGCCATTTGGGGCCAATGAACAAAAAAGAGTGACCATAACTCAGTGGGGGAGCTCATACTTTGCATGGAAAGCGTCCTAGCTTTGATTCCCATAAATTCTAGTTTTTAAGAAAAGGTCGTGGTAACAGTATTGGAGAAGACTTCTGCTATGATCTTGGAGGGTAGACAATACTGGACCTGATGGGCAAATTGTCTAACCTGGAATAAGACAGCTTACTGTGCTCAAAGCAACTCAAAGCACTCTTGTTGGAGCATCCATGAGGATCAAATAGCACTACATTAATTAAAATATGGGACACGGGTGGCGCTGTGGGTAAAAGCCTCAGCGCCTAGGGCTTGCCGATCGAAAGGTTGGCGGTTCGAATCCCCGCGGCGGGGTGCGCTCCCGTTGTTCGGTCCCAGCGCCTGCCAACCTAGGAGTTCGAAAGCACTCCCGGCTGCAAGTAGATAAATAGGGACTGCTTACTAGCGGGAAGGTAAACGGCGTTTCCGTGTGCGGCTCTGGCTCGCCAGAACAGCGATGTCACGCTGGCCACGTGACCCGGAAGTGTCTCTGGACAGCGCTGGCCCCCGGCCTCTTGAGTGAGATGGGCGCACAACCCTAGAGTCTGTCAAGACTGGCCCGTACGGGCAGGGGTACCTTTACCTTTACCTTTAATTAAAATATAGCAAACTATGGCAAGTTCTTAAAGAAATGGGAGTGCCTGATCACCTCATCAGTCTCCTGAGAAATCTCTATGTGGGACAAGAAGCTACAGTTAGAACTGGATATGGAACAACTGATTGGTTCAAAATTGAGAAAGGAGTACGGCAATGCTGTATATTGTCTCCCTGCTTATTTAACTTATATGCAGAATTCATCATGCGAAAGGCTGGGCTGGATGAATCCCTAGCCGGAATTAAGATTGCCGGAAGAAATATCAACAACCTCAGATATGCAGATGACACAACATTGATGGCAGAAAGTGAGGAGGAATTAAAGAACCTTTTAATAAGGTTGAAAGAGGAGAGCGCAAAATATGGTTTGAAGCTCAACATCAAAAAAACGAAGATCATGGCACTGGTCCCATCACCTCCTGGCAAATAGAAGGGGAAGAAATGGAGGCAGTGAGAGATTTTGCTTTCTTGGGCTCCATGATCACTGCAGATGGTGACAGCAGTCACGAAATTAAAAGACACCTGCTTCTTGGGAGAAAAGCAATGACAAACCTAGACAGCATCTTAAAAAGCAGAAAAATCACCTTGCCAACAAAGGTCCATATAGTTAAAGCTATGGTTTTCCAAGTAGTGATTTATGGAAGTGAGAGCTGGACCATACAGAAGGCTGATCGCCGAAGAATTGATGCTTTTCAATTACGGTGTTGGAGGAGACTCTTGAGGGTCCCATGGACTGCAAGAAGATCAAACCTATCCATTCTGAAGGAAATCAGCCCTGAGTGCTCACTGGAAGGACAGATCCTGAAGCTGAGGCTCCAATACTTTGGCCACCTCATGAGAAGAGAAGACTCCCTAGAAAAAACCCTGATGTTGGGAAAGATGGAGGGCACAAGGAGAAGGGGATGACAGAGGATGAGATGGTTGGATAGTGTTTTCGAAGCTACCAGCATGAGTTTGACCAAACTGCGGGAGGCAGTGGAAGACAGGAGTGCCTGGTGTGCTCTGGTCCAGGGGGTCACGAAGAGTCGGACATGACTAAACGACTAAACAACAATTTAAAAAACCTAACCAGGCATTAAATCTTTATATTTCTGAAGCACGTTTGCTTTGTTTTCAAATAATAACAACAGCATTTAATGGAAAATTTCAAACAAGGGATTCTCTCTGTATGTCACAAAGTTGTTACAGTGTTGAACCAAGACTGGGAAAACTCGGGTTCAAACTGCTAGTTAATCCAAGCACTTCAGTGGGTAATCTTGTAACGAGACCAATTTTCTCAACCGAACGTACCATACAGGTGGAGATAAAACGGAGGGAGGAAAGAACCACAGATTCTGTCCTAAATTACTTGAAGGAAGAGTGGGGTCTAAATTTAATCAATCATTAATTCAAACAGAAGGAAGCCTTGGAACAACATGTTCATTTTATATTGCTAGCTGTCTGAAGATGCGAAAGTACTATGTTTTCACTCTCAAGCCATCTGAAAGGTATTCACCTGGATCCCTCGCAATAGCAAATAACCTAGAATTATCTCCATCATTGTGATAAATCCTCAGCTGCATCCTTCAGTCTGTGCACTACAGCCATAGGTGAAATGTGTTGTGCTGCCCTTGGCCTGAAGGCAATAGGATGTGTTGAAATAGCTGTGAGGAACACCAGAGCTACACCAGGGTTCCCCAAAAACACCTACACTGTGTATATTTGGCAAAGGGATGTAGCAAGGTGGTTCAGGAGGAGCTCTGCGTGCAAAAGATCCCTGGACTCTCCAGGTAGGACGAGGAAAAACTTGTTTCTGAAACCACAGAGGGCTGCTGCCAGTCAGTGAAAAACCTGTGGCCCTCTAAATGTTGTTGGCCGGGCCTAATGGAATTTGGAGTCCAACAACTTGTGGAAGGCCACAGATTATCCATTTCTGGGATAGACAGCTAGGTGGACCTCAGTGTTTCCCAAACACTGGCCCTCCAGCTGTTTTTGGGCTACAACTCCCATCATCCCTAGCTAGCAAGACCAGCGGTCAGGGATGATGGGAATTGTAGTCTGAAAACCACTGGAGACCCAAGTTTGGGAGACATTGGTCTAACTCAAGGTAAAACAGGTTTCTATGTCCCTATATGGGACACGGGTGGCGCTGTGGGTTAAAGCCTCAGCGCCTAGGGCTTGCCGATCGAAAGGTTGGCGGTTCGAATCCCCACGGCGGGGTGAGCTCCCGTTGTTCGGTCCCAGCGCCTGCCAACCTAGCAGTTCGAAAGCACTCTCGGGTGCAAGTAGATAAGTAGGGACCGCTTACTAGCGGGAAGGTAAACGGCGTTTCCGTGTGCGGCTCTGGCTCGCCAGAGCAGCGATGTCACGCTGGCCACGTGACCCGGAAGTGTCTTCGGACAGCGCTGGCCCCCGGCCTCTTTGAGTGAGATGGGCGCACAACCCTAGAGTCTGTCAAGACTGGCCCGTACGGGCAGGGGTACCTTTACCTTTACCTTTAAGTCTGCTTTGCTCTCCTTCTCCTCTTGTTTTGATCATCTCATGAGAGGATGATGAAGAAGAAGAGTTTGGATTTGATAGCCCACCTTTCACTCCCTTTAAGGAGTCTCAAAGCGGCTAACATTCTCCTTTCCCTTCCTCCCCCACAACAAACACTCTGTGAGGTGAGTGGGGCTGAGAGACTTCAAAGAAGTATGACTGGCCCAAGGTCACCCAGCAGCTGCATGTGGAGGAGCGGAGACGTGAACCCTGTTCCCCAGATTAGGAGACTACCGCTCTTAACCACTACACCACACTGGCTCTTGATGAGCATTTCCTTAATACACATGGGCTTCAGCATCGCACTTAATACTCCTCAATTGACCAGGGAGGCGCAACACCTGAGAAGGAACTATACCTGAGGCGCAACACCTGAGAAGGAACTATAACCCTGGAAGAAAAACAAACTAGTTTGTCACTCAATTGTGCGGCTTGAAGAAATATATGTGAACTAATGTTGAACACCTGAATGTGCTTTCTTAACCTTAAATATATTCTCTACATCAAACCTTACTTGTGCAAAAATACATCTAGGCAGCTCAAAGAAATCCAGCAACACAAACATTAAAAAAACTGTATGATGAGAAGAGACATTTCCTGGACAAAATGCAACAGGTTTTTTTAAAACTTACATTTTTTGATAAGATCAAACAAGCTGACAGCTATGAACATCCGGAGAGAGGAAGTTCAAAAGACAACTAAAGATAAAGTAACAGCTACTTCAGAGCATTTTGTGATGAAACAATGAGCATGCTTTTACATTCCTGGAAACAGATTTAAAAGAACAGGGTAAAATAAAATGGTAAAATAAAAAGCTTACACACTCGGGTTTTGTAAAAAGACACTATTGAATTACCCATTCATTAAAATGAATGGCAGCTAATGAAATACCCCTATTAGATATTATGAGCCCTATTCAAGTGTTCAGCCTGAGTACATGTGTAGGGAGCTGGGTATGTTTGTCCTGGTCAAGACTCAACCATTCCCTATGCGTGCGGACTGTTCTCCTCTTCCAACCTTCAGTCTTTACTATGAAGATATAAAGAGACCTTCTAACTGTGTGTAGCTGAGCACTATTAGAATCATAGAATCATAGAGTTGGAAGAGACCACAAGGGCCATCGAGTCCAACCCCCTGCCAAGCAGGAAACACCATCAGAGCACTCCTGACATATGGTTGTCAAGCCTCTGCTTAAAGACCTCCAAAGAAGGAGACTCCACCACCCTCCTTGGCAGCAAATTCCACTGTCGGACAGCTCTTACTGTCAGGAAGTTCTTCCTAATGTTTAGGTGGAATCTTCTTTCTTGTAGTTTGGATCCATTGCTCCGTGTCCGCTTCTCTGGAGCAGCAGAAAACAACCTTTCTCCCTCCTCTATGTGACATCCTTTTATATATTTGAACTATCATATCACCCCTTAACCTCCTCTTCTCCAGGCTAAACATGCCCAGCTCCCTTAGCCGTTCCTCATAAGGCATCCTTTCCAGGTCTTTGACCATTTTGGTTGCCCTCCTCTGGACACGTTCCAGAACTCGCCTTGAGATCACGAACCTTGGAAACTCAAAAGTTCCCTGTCAAACCAACCCTCTACATTAATAATAATAATAATAATAATAATAATAATAATAATAATAATTTATTTATACCCCACCCTCCCCAGCCAGAGCCAGGCTCGGGGCAGCTAACACCAGTAAAATTACAGTAAAAACATAATGGGGGGGGGGGCAATTTAAAATACAGGTTAAAATGCAATTTAAAATGCAGCCTCATTTTAAAAGTAGCCCATAGATCAAAACCATAAGGGGAGGGAAACATACGGGTCAGACTGAGTCCAAACCAAAGACCAGGCGGAACAGCTCTGTCTTGCAGGCCCTGCGGAAAGATGTCAAGTCTTGCAGGGCCCTAGTCTCTTGTGACAGAGCGTTCCACCAAGTCGGAGCCAGTACTGAAAAGGCCCTGGCCCTAGTTGAGACCAATCTAACCACCTTGCGACCTGGGACCTCCAAAATGTTGTCATTTGTGGACCTTAAGGGCCTCCACGGGGCATACCAGGAGAGGCGGTCCCGTAGGTACGTGGGTCCTAGGCCGCATAGGGCTTTAAAGGTCAAAACCAGCACCTTAAACCTGACCCTGTACTCCACTGGGAGCCACTGCAGCTGGAAAAGCACTGGATGAATGTGGATATATTTTATTCTATGGTTGGATCCAGGCTTAAGTTAGCAGTTCTTAAGTTAGCGTCAACTAACCTGCTCCGTTGATTTCAGTGAAGCTGAAGGCTGAAGGTCTGGACCCAACACATCATTTATGAACCACCTAACATTTTCCAGGAACTGTACAAGTATTAAAAGACAACACAATCCCTGTTTGGAAGCTTACAATCCATTAGATATTATATAAAAGGAAAAGGGAATGGGGGAGGGGGAAACAAATCCAGCCACTATTTCTGCATAATTCACAGAAGCACATACGCAACCCTTGTGTCTGATTCACTGTTTTAGAGTTTGTCAGTGCAAGAATCTCCCCACTTGTTCTAGGAAGGGGAAGGGGAATTCTAATAAAAAAATAAATAAGGAAAGAATATTTTCTTTGGCACTGGACACAGATTTCCTGCTTTCTTCCATGATCTCATTAGTAAGTGCTGAAGGCACACCCACAACTCCAATTCAGCAAATTCTGGTTTCACATCTTGGAGTCCCTGCTTGTTTGGGGAGGGCTTTTTCAATAGAATTAATTGCAGACCCCGCTGCCGCACAGCTGAATCTATTTTTGGATCATGAGATCACAGGTGTTGACTACACAGGAAGTCTCCAAACGACGGAAAGAAACATCCCGGGGGGGTTTCAATATAGTTTCCCCCCCTCCGAACTCTCCTCTACCTTTGTAACTGCAACAAGAAACATTAGCACATGGGAAAAGAATCCAGGGTCTAAAATGCTGTAAGTAAAGTGTCCAAAGTATGACAGAGAGTGTTAGATCAATCTAAACAAAACCAAAACCAGAAATCCTTGAATCAGCGTGTATATATATCTGAAGTCATGCGTATGAGAAAGCTGAAGTGGTCTGGCAGGAAGGAGAATATTAGTACAGTTCCATTTGCAAGAAAATCATTTTTTACAAAATTAATAACGATCTGCAAACATTTGAAGAATTTTGAAAAATTGTTTGCATTCATTTTCTGAAGTTAAATTAAAGCTTTTGTGCAACTTAACTACCAGAACTCAATCTTAGGTCAGATTTAAGACCCAGTTCAGGCTTAACTCCACATAAGGTTTACCTATCATTTGACATCTTTAGATATGGGAATGCGGGGAGGGAGGGATATCAAGGACAGTCTTCTTCAAACCTTGCACAGCAGTGATTCACAAGAAGACCACCAATTGCTATGCTAGAAATTTAGAAGCATCCAGTGGCGTAGCGTGGGAGGTGCAGGGGGGCCGGCCGCACCGGGCGCAACATCTGGGGGGGCGCGCTCGCACTCGCAGCTCTCTGCCCCTACCTTGCTCACTCACTCTCTCTTACTGCAGTGCTGGCTGTGCGAATCTGAGCCGAGCCGCCGGGTCGCCGCCCACTGTGGAGGGGAGGGTGCCAGGCGTGCGGTGCGGTGCGGAGAGAGAGAGAGGGACTATCTGGGGGAGGGACAGTGCAGCGGGGGGGGGGGGGCGCAAAATACTTGCCTTGCCCCGGGTTAGGGGGCGCAAATTACTTGCCTTGCCCCGGATGCTGACAACCCACGCTACGCCACTGGAAGCATCCAAACCAAACTTGGGTCTCCATCATCCCTGACCACTGGTCCTGCTAGCTAGAGATGATGGGGGTTGTAGTCCAAAAACAGCTGAAGACCCAAGTTTGTGAAACACTGGTTTAAACTGTGAATACTACTGTTAAGGACTGAGCTCCCAGTGCATTATCAGCACACATTACTTGGGAAAATATATAAACAATCAAGTTCCAAACTGAAAACACAAAAGATCATTTGCATGGTGAGAAGAGAGGAAGGAGGCTGCCAACAAGAGTTCAAACAGGTTTTCCTTTCATTTGTGTTATTTCCCTACACGTTAACTCTTTCTAACCGCAGAAACTGCTGCTTGCCTTCTATCACTGTGCCATTGAGAGCGTGCTTACTTATGGCCTATGTGTGTGGTATGGAAGCTGTACTACCCAGGACAGGATGGGGTTGCGCAGGGTTGTGAAGGCAGCAGAGAGCATTGTTGGCTGCCCACTTTCCACCTTAGAGCAGATTTATGCCACAAGGTGCCATAGGAAGGCACTGGACATAGTAAAAGATCCATCGCATCCTGGTCACTGTCTCTTCGAGCTCTTGCCGTCGGGACGGAGATACAGGACGATGAAGACTAGAACGAGCCGTCTTAAGAACAGCTTCTTCTCCAGAGCGATCTCGGCCCTGAATGGGAAGACCGGACTTTGAAAGTCATCAAATCTCCTTTGCTGTATTTTACTATATTTTTTAATTAGTGTTTTTATGGAGCAACCAAGTAATTTCGTTGTCCCCGAAGGGGGCAATGACAATAAAGATATTATTATTATTATTATTATTATTATTATTATTATTATTAATTCTGCAATTGGAAAGGAAGTTACTTGAGCTAAATTGCTGTTTAGATGGGCTGGATGTGAAGAATATCCGGCCCTGTCCGTAGACAGGAAGTTCTGGAAATGTGTGTGTGTGTGTGTGTTTTAAAAAAACAGAAATCAAAAGATGCTTGTGAATTTTGCACAGCAGCTCTGCAGATGCAAGGTTCTGAATTATTGCTCAGGATAAGCAACTAAATGCCTCTGTGTTTATCCAAGACAAGCAGCCAAAAACCTTTATGGGTTCTCTCATTGCTGTTTGTAATACTGAATGCCATTTTAACTCAAAGGTGGAGCTACTTCTGGATTTCTCTTCGCATGCTCTCTGGGACATGCTGATGTAAGATTATCATCAGCACAAATACTAGTTCATTTCTACCAAAAAAGGAGAAGTCTGTTCCCTCTGCAAGTCAGGTTCTTGTGATAAAATGCCATTAAAGCTAGAGGATTCTAACAGAGGCTCCCTTAAGAAAGTGCTGGCGAGAGTCTCATTTTGGACTCGCTTGTGTTTTCTCTGTTTTTTGGAATCCTTCTTGGACTTCTTTCCTTTTAAGAGAGACTAAGCTATTATTTCTCCAAAGGACCGAATTTATCACCAAGTCAGTTATCATGTCAAGGAAGGAATTACATCTGAATCGGCTAAAGAGCAAAGTCTATTTTGGTAGTTCGGTCAAAATGCACAAGGCAAAAACTGAAAACCTTAAAAAAAATCACTTACCTCCAGAATAAGTTCTCAGATTAAAGATGGGAGACATCTTGCCACTTTAATAATATATATTTTTCAAGGTTGAGTGGTAGAGCATTAATGAACATCAGTGCAAGGAACTAAGTGGGATGAGGGAGATGAGCCGGAAGATATGTGTGTAGCCCTACTCAGTAGATTCAATTTAAGAGCTGATCCAATGTGCCTTGCTCCAGCTGTCATACGTCCTATTAGTCTATGTTTACCAGATTTTTTTCAGTGAATCTGAGAACACTTTTTTATTTTTTTGAAGCTGAGTAGCAACAGAGAGTCAGTAGTGAGGATGGTGAGGCAAAAGACCCTGGGCCCAAGCACACATGCATATTGTATAAAGGTGCAAAGCCCTTCTTTTGCACCTGTGAAACACATCAATGCACAGGTTTTTTTTTAAAAAAACTGGGCAACAGCCGCCCGCCCATGACTCCCAAGCCTCCCCCGATCTCCTGCCCTCCCCCCTTTGTTTTGACTGATCAGGGGAGGCTCAGGAGTCACGGGCGGGCAACCGTTGCCCAGTTTTAAAAAAACTCTGCGCATTTATGTTTCACAGGGTGCGAAAGAAGGGCTTTGCACCTTGCCTGGCAGAGAAACTGTGTACCTTGTGCCCCTCCTGGGCAACGGCCGCCCACCTGCAACTCCCAAGCCTCCCCCGATCTGTCACAACAAAGGGGGAAGGGGGCAGGAGATCTCTACTGCCGGACGTCCCCGGTTCCCCTTTGGCAGTGGTGGCGGCGGCAGCGAGCAGCTCCTGAAGCCAGCCAGAGCCAACTGCACTACCAGGCTGGCTCCGGGCTGCTGAGGCTGCCGCCTCCATGTTTCCTGGGGACAGATTTGCAAACCTGGGGACATTCCGGGGACGGAAGTTGTCCGGGGACAGATTTGCAAATCCGGGGATGTCTGGTAACCCTATATTAGTCACACCCCTGTTGTCCAAACATGGAGTATGAACAGGGAGGGTGCCTTCATACATTCATCCATACCCATGAGCAGTGGCGTAGCGTGGGTTGTCAGCACCCGGGGCAAGGCAAGTAATTTGCGCCCCCTAACCCGTGGATTTGAGCCCCCTAACCCGTGGATTTGGGCCCCCTAACCCTACCCCCCTGATGTTGCGCCCGGTGCGGCTGTCCCCCCCTGCCCCCCACGCTACGCCACTGCCCATGAGGACTTCCTTGCATGATCAGGATTCCAGGTGGGATGGAATTGTTCACCCAAGTATCTTATTGCATACAGCTTAGGGAAGGGCTGATCAGAGAGTTCAACATCAGGGATGAGGCTAGTGGCTGGCGGTGGCATGCACTGATTCAACTTAATTTATCCGCTTACTGAAATAATTGACATTCAGAGAGCACCAAATCAATTCACAGAACAGCAGCAGTCTACAATGTTCACAACAACGAAACTTTTGAAAGCACCAAGGCATAGGAACTGGGGTGAAGATGAAAGTGTGTGAATCTTTAGGGTGGCAGCCAGGAGAGAACATATTATTTATCAATATCCTTCCTAACTTGCACTAGCAAGTTACACTCCCCTTTTATATGCACAGCAGATAGCTGGTTGCAGGCTCGTGTGAGCCTCTCACTATTATACAATTCAATCTGTCTCAGATTGTTCCAGGTAGGTTCACCTGAATCCCTCTTAAAAGAATAAAGATGCAATAATCTTATTCAAAGTCAATAAAAGAAGTTTACTCACATCAGTTCACAGTTGGATTCCTGAAGGCACTTAGTTACAAATATGTACATGTGGATCTACCCCATATGGGGGAATAATCCCAGTGTTTCTGCTAGCTGAGATCTAGCAGAGCAGTCCTAGCTAGAAGCTGGTCAAATGAGGAAGGAAGTCAAAAAGAGAGAGGTGTGCTGCATGACTCGTCCTTTGGTTACCTGGACGCCCACCTTCTATCACATGCAAAAAGAAGGATGCTCCAGCCAGGAGGAACAGGAAGTTTCGACTGGCTGGACCACACATTCCCTTGCATGTCTTCTCTAGCATTACAAGGAATGTTGTACTTGACTGCCTCTCGTGGATCACATCCCACAGAAAGCAGGAACCTGAAAGGGTCTTAAGGAATAGGTGGCTTCAGTTTCATAATTGGGCAGGAGGTGAAAAACTTAGCAGTGGCAAGTTGTGGGAGGAGGAAGATGCAGGCGATGCAAAGCAGGTATACTAAAGCAGTGGCGTAGCGTGGGGGATGCAGGGGGGACGGCCGCACCAGGCGCAACATCGGGGGGGGGGGGTGCTCGCACTCGCAGCTCTCTGCCCCTACCTGGCTCGCTCACTCTCTCTCACTGCAGTGCTGGCTGTGCGAATCCGATCCGAGCCGCCGGGTCGCCGCCCACTGTGGAGGGGAGGGTGCCAGGCGTGCGGTGCGGTGCGGAGAGAGAGCGAGGGACTATCTGGGGGAGGGACAGTGCAGCGGGGGGGGGGCGGCGCAAATTACTTGCCTTGCCCCGGGTTAGGGGGCGCAAATTACTTGCCTTGCCCCGGGTGCTGACAACCCACGCTACGCCACTGTACTAAAGGAGGGGAGACGCATGAACATGGAGGGGGGGGTGAAAGGGCTACAAAGTGGGACTGCAGAATGAAAGAAACAGCCTCAGAAATGGAGTCAGGAAGGTGAACAATGAGAGCAGTGGTTGCATTAATTAATTACCTGTCCTTCCCCCTAGGCTGCTGGGATGGGTTACAGCATTAAAAGCAATGTTAAAATTAATTTATAAAAATCTTGTCGCATGGGGAGGAGAAGCTATTGGGGCTTGTGGGGGAATGGCAAGGAGCCCCTCGTACATAAGGTATTCATTCCATTGGTAAGACAGGTGGTTTGTGAGCATCTCAAAATGTATTGCTTTGTAATCACCAAAAAAGAAAACAAAGGGGGGGGGGAGAGAAATTATCAGAATTAAAATCTGACCCTTTTGGTAAACACAACTGTAACCACAGGAAGTCATAGCTGACAACGTTTCTCCTTTTTTTAAGGGAAATTCCCTTATTCCGAATAGGATTCCTCGCAAGAAAAGGGAAAAGTTGACAGCTATGCAGGAAGTTAATACAGTATGTGTGCTTTGAGTTTTAACAGGAATAGTTTTTCAAGAATAGTCTGTCATTCTATAAATTAAAATGATTAAAAAAAAGAAAATGTCACTGAATCCAGAACATGACTTAAAGCTTTGCTTCTGGGTCACAAGTGTTATGGTGGAAAAGTGCTACTCTTTTTTTTAATCACTTGTATGTACACCACAGCGGGTGGCGCTGTGGGTAAAAGCCTCAGCGCCTAGGGCTTGCCGATCAAAAGGTCGGCGGTTCGAATCCCCACGGCGGGGTGCGCTCCCGTCGCTCGGTCCCAGCGCCTGCCAACCTAGCAGTTCGAAAGCACCCTCGGGTGCAAGTAGATAAATAGGGACCGCTTACTGGCGGGAAGGTAAATGGCGTTTCCGTGTGCTGCGCTGGCTCGCCAGATGCAGCTTTGTCACGCTAGCCACATGACCTGGAAGTCTCTCCGGACAGCGCTGGCCCTCGGCCTCTTAAGTGAGATGGGTGCACAACCCTAGAGTCTGTCAAGACTGGCCCGTACGGGCAGGGGTACCTTTACCTTTACCTTTTATGTACACCTTGCACAGTGAGACACATAGGAAGATGATGCGATGCATTTTTGCATTGGGTCATTTCTGCAATCGTTCTACACCAATGCGCACACCTGAACTCTATGCTGTGAATAGAGGCTGGTGTGATCTCTGGGCTGTTGTCTACGTGGTGTTACTAAAAGCTATTGCACCAAGAGCAGCCTCTCAGTTTGGATTTAGGGAACGTGACATGGAGAGGGGGTGGGGCTATTTTATAAAGAATACAGGGCTGTCACTGAAAATGTCAGCCCTGTGAATTATCTGCATAGTCTGCTCCCCTGTAAAATATGTAGCACCAATTGAGAGAATATAGGTGTGGCCAATGAGGCACGTAAATTCATTCAGTTTCATCAACTGGGGAGGCTAGGAAAAGGGTGAGACATTCTATTGTGGCTTATTAATACTTCGGTTGCGATTAACAATTTCAAAGCCCTTGTTCCATAAACACTCTCACACTCACATAGTCCATTCATTCATTAGAATGATATACGGCAAAGTTTTTAAAAGGCAACTGTGTCTTGCTGCCAAGGAAAAGAAACTCCATTTCTTAAGAGCCAAAACTAATACTTCTCACATACTGTGAAAGGCCAGAAAGAAGCCTCTTTACAGAACTGACTTTGTATGGAACAGATCAGACACTGTTTCATAGATTTCATAGAACTATAGAGTTGGGAGGGAACTTAGGGTCATCTAGTCCAACCCCCTGAAAGCAAGGAATCTCAACGTCCAGTTTGAAACCATACCGGAACCTGCTTAGTTTTGAATTAGTATTAATGGCTAGTCTTTATTTTACGGAGATCTTTCTTGATTTAAATCCTAACAATTGAATTTTGTATGATCTTCTCCTGTAAATACTGGAATTGACCAGTTACCAGCACTACGCTGGTTACATTATGAAAATAAATTTTGCTAATATTCAAGGCATTCAAATTTAGCTGGCCTTGTTCATGCGTAATGCTAAGACAAACCATGGGTTAGTGAGAATGAACACGGATATATATTTTCAAATAATGCACACTCACGCTTGCATTTAGAAAGTCTTTAAGGGAGGGAGATAGGGCAGCTGACTACTGGAAGCTGAACTGAAACTTGTCTTTGATTTTGCCAAATCCAGATCTGCAGGCCAGCTCTAACCACTAGACCTCAAAGCCCTTCTTGATGCACAGAGAAAGGCCACAAGAAGTTATCAGAAAATCGATTCACAAGTGAGCTGAAGAGAGAAACAAAGAGTTAAGGGACTAACATGGGACTGACAAGACCATGGAAAAGGATGCTGTCAAAATGATTTTTAAGATAAATGAGCTTCCTCTGCTTGCCCCTTTAATCTGAGCCTAATCCTTTTAAAACCAGGATATCTGCAACCAGTTACAGTAGATTCAGTAGGTTTTTACATCTGAAGGTCAAACAAATCCCAAGCAGCTGAATTTCTTATATATATATATAAAACTTATAACAGCAACTCCCCAGTGAAAAATAAAAAGGAAATAGCAGCTGATCAAGGATGCATTTTCTAGAAATCTAAATGCTACAGATGGGCCATAAATGAACTATATTTTGGAAGATAAATCTCAGTTTTTTTGTTTTTTTTTAAAGTAACACTAATTATAGGCAGAGGAATAGGAGATTGCAGTGCTTGAATGAATGACACAGTGATCCTATGCTGTTGCCTTTTTCCTGTATAAATCAGTCTTCAGTTACGGCCAAAATGACTATACATATTAAAAATAAGATGAGGGTTGTTTATGCGTTCGTATAGAAAACCACCTCCTTCCCTAGAATAAGCTCAGATAAATGAAGGCAACTGCGTGGAGCGTAGAAAAGAACATCCCTTTCCATACGGAGACCACAAATCTTCTTAATTGCACCTCTGAATCTGTTAAATAAAAACCCTTAAATCTCTCCTAAGGAGTAAATGCCTGACCAAATGGAATGAGAGCACGTAAGACAGGAAATCAGGCCTGTTTGTACAAAACAGACATGCCCCAAATTACATGGTGGCATGTCCAACTTGGAAAAGAGAGCTTTCTGGAATTACCACAGTGAGGATTACGGACTGACCAGAAGTTATGTGTTGTGCATGTGGATGTCATATTGCTATAACATTTCAGACCAAGTCTTTCTTTATCAGTGTTCTAAGGCCTGGTCTAAACAACGCAGCAGGACGAGGCAGCAGAATAGACTGTACCGCTTCAGATTATTTGCAGGCAGGTTTTCATTACATGAAACGGGATATTTGCAACTGGTATGGTCCACTTTTAATATAAAGTGGTACAGTCCATCCTACTTCATTCTGCAGCTTGGTGTACACATACCCTCCAACATTTTTTCAATTAAAATAGGAACGTCCTATTCCATGATTTTATATATATATACACACACACACACACACACACACACACATACACATCCCGCCCATCTGACTGGGTTGCCCCAGTCACTCTGCGCGGCTTCCAACATATTTAAAAAAACAAAAAACATTAAACATAAAAAAATACTTCCCTATATAGGACTGCCTTCAGTTGTATTCTAAAGGCTCCAAGGCTCAGAGAGTCGCAAAAATCCATACCCTCTGATGGAAACAGGGGCGCCCTAAGGAAAAGTGGGGTGTGGTAGAGGGAGGCGGGTGGCGCTGTGGGTTAAACCACAGAGCCTAGGACTTGCCTATCAGAAGGTCGGTGGTTCAAATCCCAGCGATGGGGTGAGCTCCCGTTGCTCGGTCCCTGCTCCTGCCAACCTAGCAGTTTGAAAGCACGTCAAAGTGCAAGTAGATAAATAGGTATCACTCTGGCGGGAAGGTAAACGGCATTTCCGTGCGCTGCTCTGGTTTGCCAGAAGCGGCTTAGTCATGCTGGCCACATGACCCGGAAGCTGTACGCCGGCTCCCTCGGCCAATAAAGCGAGATGAGCACGCAACCCCAGAGTTGGTCACGACTGGACCTAATGGTCAGGGGTCCTTTTACCTTTACCTAAAAGGAAAAGCAGGACACTCCGGGATCAGAAACAAGAATGGCTTCTGTAAATCTGGGAACTGTCCTTGGGAAATAGGGACACTTGGAGGGTCTGTTGTACATGAATCAGCCACACACTTCTTCAAAAATACCTGCTGAGAAATGGGTTGGGGGTTTTTTTAGTTGTAGATATGTCTAATTAAGTCTATCATGCAAAATGCATAGGATTTGAAAAAAAAAGCCAAACTATCTCTCAACTGAGCATCATATTTTATTACTATGAAGCTGTGTGGAAGTTTAACCCATTTCTGCCCGCTTCTAATAACTCAGCAGCCTAACGGTTCTGCACTGTAACTACGTAGTTTTCAAATGGATTTAGTGTCACCTCTTGTTAGACACCTCTTGTTGTTCGGTCCCAGCGCCTGCCAACCTAGCAGTTCGAAAGCACCCCCGGGTGCAAGTAGATAAATAGGGACCGCTTACTAGCGGGAAGGTAAACGGCGTTTCGTGTGCTGCGCTGGCTCGCCAGATGCAACTTGTCACGCTGGCTACGTGACCCGGAAGTGTCTGCGGACAGCGCTGGCTCCTGGCCTATAGAGTGAGATGAGCGCACAACCCTAGAGTCTGGCAAGACTGGCCCGTACGGGCAGGGGTACCTTTACCTTTTTTACCTTGTTACGCAGATGGGAGACATATGAAAGATAGCATGGGATAGCAAAACAGATGCAACTCTTGAAGTTGAATGGCCAAGCATTCAACATTAGGGCTCTAGTACATGTAAGCGTTGTACAAATGGGGGAATTTTGCTAGGGCAGCTTTTTAACCTTCTTGCAACATGACATGTTATCAACATAATTAAAAAAATTATCAGTTCTAATCTTAAGAGGCTGACCACTCATTTTAAAATTTGAAGATAACATTTAGCAAGTAATAGAAATACTCTGTTCTCGAACACAATCCTATTTAGTTCTGTCCAAAGATAAATCCCACACAGTTCCATTTGACTTACTCCCAAGTAAGCAGGTTTGGAATTGCAGTGTCAATGTAGAGCATGATAGCGTATGTTTTGATTGATTACAAGGATTACCCATTCTCATAATCTGCCGGCATTTAAAAATTTAATGCATTTTAAAAATCAAATAACTGAATCCACTCTAGGCTGCTATAACTTGAACCATTTACCATCAGGCAATAGCTTTTATTGGAAGCTTTTTCATCACAGAAGGCTCAAAGGTGTTTGTAGCACATACAAATGATACTGTGTTACATGACCAGACTTAAGCCTTGTTCTTATTGAACTGGGAACCTGGGGGCAGGGGTGATGGAAACTCCTTCACAGAATATGATAGCCATGTTCAAATATATAAAAGGATGTCACATAGAGGAGGGAGAAAGGTTGTTTTCTGCTGCTCCAGAGAAGCGGACACGGAGCAATGGATCCAAACTACAAGAAAGAAGATTCCACCTAAACATTAGGAAGAACTTCCTGACAGTAAGAGCTGTTCGACAGTGGAATTTGCTGCCAAGGAGTGTGGTGGAGTCTCCTTCTTTGGAGGTCTTTAAGCAGAGGCTTGACAACCATATGTCAGGAGTGCTCTGATGGTGTTTCCTGCTTGGCAGGGGGTTGGACTCAATGGCCCTTGTGGTCTCTTCCAACTCTATGATTCTATGATTCTATGAAAAACAGTCCTACTCATGAGAAGACCAGGCAAGAGCAACATCTGGCTTTTGTTAGGAAAAGCACCCACCTGCACTCTGAAGCTACAGGCTTATCACTTTCATGAGAACTTTAATGTTTGGTTACATGTCCAAGATTGCTTTGAGACAAGAATCCTCCATGAGCTGATAACTGACTGGTTTTTTATCCTGTAGAAACCACAAAGCAACTACTTCCAATGACTGGCCAAACAATGGCTCAATTCCTCACCTGGGCTACTGGTCCACTTTCCTTGCACTCCAGGTCTTTCCCATCATGATCCCTCTCTCGAGACAGCAGGGACAGCTCCTTTACCCTCAACCAAATTCCACTTGGCTTCAGATTTGACTTGAAAGACACTATGGTAAATGTCCCATGGACCATCTAACATACTGATCATCATCTCTGCAATAGGCTTTTGCAAAATGGCAATTTTGGATTCATTCTGGAGCAGGAACTCAGTCATTGGCACATATGGACTGAAACAATGCCTTGGTCATGCCACTTCTCCAATAAGAAAACTGGCCCTAACCAAGTATTCCATCTCTCTTTTGGGTAACCTGCTGAGAGGCCACCAAAGGAAATAGTACAGCAGCCTATCACATTTCCAAAAACTGACCAAGCTGCTCTGAGCACATTTCACTTTCCCCTTACAAAACTGCTGGGGATAGAGAGTCTTAGGGAAGGAGAGTCTGAGAATACTTTATTTTTTAAATGTTTGCATCTAGGGGAAAAAGAGAGGAGCATTTCCCCCCCATGCTGGCACAAGCCACAAAGATAACGGCAGTGCCATCAATGCTTCAGGCACTGAAATAAAACAGCAGGATTGCTGTTAGGGCACTGGGCACCTCTGGGAAGAAGTCACTGGCCAATGGCTAACCATGGTTTGTGTATCAGGAACCCTCAATAGGCCTGCTCACTTCTCCTTCTCACTCACACACTCTCTCTCTTCTCTGTTCATCATTATAAACATAAGAGTCCGATCCACTGCTCAATGCAGCGTCAGCAAAGCATGATGCTACACCATCCCTGGCAATGCGCATTCATCCTCTGAGTTCCACTAGGCAGGAACCCAACTTAGCCTTCAGTCAAGGAAGGTTGCTAGTTCAGAACCCAAATTCTAGACCAGAGGTAGGCAACTTTATCCAAGGATGGGCCAGTCAATGGTCTGTCCATCAGAGGGTGGGCCGGAGCCTGTGCGCACGTGTGCTTTTCTGGGTTGGAGGAGCGCCCGTGTGCATGCACACATGCTATTTCTGATGCTCCTCCGACCCGGAAGTGCACCGGAAATAGCATGGGCACTTCTCCATCCTGCACGCATGCACACATGCTATTTCCAGCGCACATCCGGGTCGGAGGAGCACCTGTGCGCATGCACACAGGCACCATCAACCCAGAAGTTGGTTCCCACACCGCACTGGTAGGAAAAGGGGGCGGTGGGTGGGTGGGGGGGCGGCAAGGGTTGCCATGGGCTCGTTAGATAAACCTTGTGGGCTGCTACTGGCCCATGGGCTTTAGGTTGCCGACCCCTGTTCTAGACAAATCAGTGCTTGTAGCCAGGACATAACTAATAGTAGTAGTAGTAGTAGTAATAATAATAATAATAAATTTTATTTGTACACGCACACCCCGACCAGACCCGGACTCAGGGCAGCTAACATGCCAGTAAAATGTTAAATCTGACTCTGCAACTCCTACATGGCTGATATCCTCGCTGACTTCAATAAGCAAATCAGGGCTGGGAACATCTCCTTTTTAAAATGTTCTTAACAAGAGGGCAGTTTGCTCTTCAGAACCTGTTCCTGCCAAATTGTCTAAATGAGCTAGCAAATGAAAGAGGACAATTACTGAGCAGGCCCTGTCATTAAGGCATATTGATATAGAACACGTAATTGGGTGAGGCCCATTTCCAGTATATATAATTATCATACGGTTGGGATTTCAGTTCAGGGTTCCATTTATCTCTCAGCACCATCTCAAACTGCCACTCTTAAAAGCAAGCGAAAGACTCTCTGGTGTGAAAGATGCAGCTCCTTTCTAATAAAAAACGATAAACTTCTAGGTCTGGTTACAAAGAAAATAAGCCCAGAGGTCAATGCCTCCTGTTGCTGCAGAAAAAGGAGAAAGAAGGAGGCCATTAAAAGCTGTCTGTTGTTAATGGCCTACAGAGGTCATTAACATTAGGCTCTTTCATTAGAACACAAGCCTGACTTCAAAAGAGTCTAGGATCCCAAATTGCTTGGAAGGGTATCAGTGATTTCAGTGAAACTTCCTTCCACAAGATAGCATCCTGTTGTTTTGAGTACTAACATACTCCAATTGGTAACTACCAAACCAAACTGCGCAAAGAAGACCAGGAGAACAGGGGAGAAAATCCTTCAAATTAACCCAGCATTCTTTGCTTAACGTTTTTTAATTTCTTTTCAAAGGACTCACACCACTACACCCACCCACCCTCCAACTGTTCTTCTGTTCAAATTGACCATAGGCTGGATTGAGACAAAGCTAATCACTTAGATACTATAAAAATCAATGACTAATTTGAATCCTATTGATTTCAGTGGAACCTAAGTTGGACTTGGTTTGTATCCAGATCCACTACTATACACTTCTAATCTATGGGAACACATTCAAAAAGTGTTCTTCCTATACAGTTGTACCTTGGAAGTCGAACGGAATCCGTTCTGGAAGTCCGTTCGACTTCCAAAACCAAAGCGCAGCTTCTGATAGGCTGCAGGAAGCCACAGAATCCTTGTCGGACGTTCAGCTTCCAAAAGAATGTTTGAAACCAGGAAATTCACTTTCAGGTTTCAATCATCCAGGTTCTGATTTGTTCGGGAGCCAAGGTGCTCAAGATCCAAGGTACGACTGTATATTGATCAGTACAATAGCAACCATCCAAGAGTATAGAAGCATTCTAAATAAAGTGTTTTTTGTAGGGGAGAGGGGGAAATTTCTTTATTTCTGAAATATCCACTGACAACTAACCTTGCAAAACATTTGCCACACAGATGGCCATTTCTAAAACAGCAATGCTAGAACAACTAACCAAATGATGCCAGGTTAATAAGCAGGCACACTTGAAAGAACACCTCAAAGAATCCTCTCTATAATGATGCACATTTTGAGGACTAATTGTCCTTTAAGTCTATGGAATGGAGCCTTTCAGCCTCTGGCCAAGGCACTGAATGCTGGCTGGCTACAGAGCAGTGTGGAAACAAAACAGCTCAATAAATGAAGTCTTTTAAATATCAACGTGCCCTTTCTCACCCCAGTGAAGAGGAACAGGGGGTTTGCCCAGAAATCCCATTAACATGGCTCATGAAATTTCAGAGTCTAAAGGAAATGAGAGCCAGCAACAATAACACTTGCATGGAAAGTAAACGCTACTCTAATAATTACTGAGCCGGGCTATATATTTCGTCCTTTAAATCTTACCATTAGATATTCAGTGTCCATGCACCTAATATACGTTTTCGGGAGTTTACATAAGCCATTTGAAACAAAGAGCCAGTTATTGTCCTCACTTCTCGTAGCTACAATAACCAGATGAAAGCATATTACATTTAATCTACTAAGCAGCGCTTAGCAGGCACATGAAAAAACAAACCGAGATGCATGGCAGGTTACTGTATATCAGGAGGGCTATCCGAGGGAGATTATAAACCTGGCAGCCAGGGTGGTCTTGATTCTGAGGTCTACCTCTGCTGAGAATGCATTTCAGGTGGCAATATGGGGGAAAGATGGGCCTCTTCTGCTGTATCGTGCTCATTAACAGAGCAGCTGCTAACAGTATCCGAGCGAGCTGCTTTTTTCAGTGGAAAGATGCTTTACATAGGACCACTAAACACAACACCATTATGATGATGTTGCTGAGGTGGACAGGTCTGCTTGTCTCTAGGGTTGCGCTTGTGCAGCAAAAGAAATATGCTGACTGTTTTTTGTTGACTGTTTTTATATTTTTATATGTTGAAATGTTGAAAATCAATAAAAAAAAATGGGGGGGGGGGAAGAAATATGTAAAGCGGGACACGGAAGACACAGCCTACCTTCACAGATGGGTGGGAGCTATCATAGCTCTCAAGAATCAAGGGAACTTGGAGGCTCCCCTTTAAATCACTAAGAGTCGGAACGTTTTATCATATGTGGTGGAAGTGTAAAAAGGTGGAAAACTTCTGAGAAATGATATATAATGAGATGAAAAAAATGTTGACATATACCGGTACATTTATTAAGAAACCAGAAGCATTTTTACTGGGCATTGTAGGAGATGATGTAAATAGAAAGGACTATAAGCTGTTCTTATTTGCAATGACGGCAGCAAGAATATTATTGGCACAAAAATGGAAGCAAGAAGAATTACCGACGAAAGAAGATTGAAGGATGAAATTGATGGACTATGTAGAATTAGACAGACTAACAGGAAGAATTTGAAACCGGTGGGACCAGAGATTCACAGAAGACTGGTGTAAATTTACGGACTATTTGAAAAGTAATTGTGATGATCAGATTACATTTGTAGGTTTGCAAGAAGTTTTGTGAGGTGAATAATTTGAATTATTGCATAATTGGATAAAAAGGAAGGCGTTAGTTAAGATAATTAAAAGCAATATGAATTTAAGAAATGCAGAAGAAATGATAAAAATGGGGATCATCAGAGGTGCTGATGGAAGTCCCAAAAGATTGTATAAGATGTGAAATTTTGTGGTATGTATGACATTTAATATGTTTAAAAATGAATAAAAATTATTTTTTAAAAAATCACTAAGAGTCAAAGGGATGACGCCAACTGCAGATTTGTATCCTTAGTTATCTCACTCAGCTAATGCCTCCTTGCAGCTGAAAAGCAGGGGAGGTTAGCTGAATGAAATAATTAGAGATAGCAAAGCTTCTCTCCCTCCCCCATTTCTCAATACGTCATCAAACTTTGGGAGGTTTAATTTAGGTTTTACATTTTGTAAATTGTATTAATTTTAAGTCCCTTCAAAATCTGGATGACAAAAAGCGGGGTGTGTAAGTCTGCCCCCAGACTTTGAAACTCCCTTCCTAGACTGTCTTACTTTGGGAACTGCTTTTTTTTTAAAAGGCTTTTAATAATGCTGTGCTGTTTTTAATATCCCAATACAAGAAGAAAGCTAAAAGCATCTGGGCAATCAAGTGAGAATTCTTTTCGCTCCCGCGATCAAACCAGTGACTGCAAGAATATTAAGAACAGAAAGAAGCTGCAGAAAGCTTCTTCTGCACAGAAGCTTTTATTTGTAAAATAGCTTAATAAATAGGAGAGCCAAGCTCCCTTGATTTTACACCCCTAGGACAAATGAAAGCAGTTAAAACTCCGCTCATCTCCATGGTCTGAAATCTAAAATAAATTAATTTATAGAAGTTAACAAAAGGAAAGTTCCTTCTCTTCCTCTCCTTGAGGAACCCCCAAAAAGCCTGAACCCCCCCAAAGAAAAACATCTCTGGGGGTTCAGGGGGACCCTACTGAGGAATATGGGACAGGGTGTGGGGAGCTGTTGTGAGAGGAGAGAACAGAAAACCTTCTTTCCATGAAGGTGGTGGTCAGAGGTGACTGCGGGGTGTAGGCTGAGATGAGAAACTTTCCTTCCATTTCCTTCCATAGTTTATCTTGAAGTCCAAGCTCATGACTTCAGATTAACAAAAATACAGCATTGCCTGTCCCCAAAGCTGACCGGTTATTCCTACTTTTTGCCACATTTTGATGAAGAAGAGCTCTCTGGAGAAGTTGAAGGCAACGTTCGTGTCATAGGCATCGTCCCCAATGTTGGAGATGGTGATGTTCAGGGAAACGTTCTTCACGGCTCCCAAAGCCAGATAGGGAGCCCTATCATCCACGCTGTGAACAGAAACGACAACAGGTTAACCCTTTGCTACTCATTCCCATCTTTCCTCAATTCACAGTAGAGAAACGTGACATCTCACTTAAAAAAACGCAAGCCAAAGGAGTTTTCCTGTTATAGGGAGACAAGAATGAGGTGTCTGGCTCACCTCCTAGTCAGTCACTGTGTGGCCAGGCCAAAAGCATTACTTGAGACCACAATGCAAATCAGAGATCATATTTCATCCACCATCAGTGCTTGCTGCAGTTACTGTGCACTGAAATGAATGAGAAAAATGGATTGGCCCCATGTGCCCCACACGGAGCTCACTTGAGGAAGAGGGTTGGATAGTATTGCATACAAAATGAACATGAACCTAAAAACACTGTAACTGCAAGAAAGAAAGCAAAAGAGAATAGAATACATATGTTGTCAATAAAGCAACGTAAGCCATTGTAGACATGATATGCCATTTCACATCACTGCATCCTCTACAGCAGCAGCAGCAGCAGCTTGCTTGACTGAGTCAATCATAAGGAGGCCAAGAATATCTGGGATTATCGTGGAGTCTGTAGGGGCAAAAAGCAGTAACTGGAAGCGCAAGTTGATGCACTGCTGGACCTCTTGCAGAGAGGTCACGGTAGGCAAAAGTAAGTGCTTGCAGATGACGCCTTCTTTGCAGTCCTCTAAATCGGCATTTAGGGACGCGGGTGGCGCTGTGGGTAAAAGCCTCAGTGCCTAGGGCTTGCTGATTGAAAGGTCGGCGGTTCGAATCCCCGCGGCGGGGTGCGCTCCCATTGTTCAGTCCCAGCTCCTGCCAACCTAGCAGTTCAAAAGCACCCCCGGGTGCAAGTAGATAAATAGGGACCGCTTTATAGTGGGAAGGTAAACGGCGTTCCGTGTGTTGCTCTGGCTCGCCAGAGCAGCGATGTCACGCTGGCCACGTGACCCAGAAGTGTCTGCGGACAGCGCTGGCCCCCGGCCTCTTGAGTGAGATGGGCGCACAACCCTAGAGTCTGTCAAGACTGGCCCGTACGGGCAGGGGTACCTTTACCTTTACCTTAAATCGGCATTAGAGCCAGATTTTCTCAACCTTGGATCCCCAGATGTAGTTGGAATACAACTCCCATCCAGTGGTGTCTCAAAGGGGGGCAGTCCACCCGGGGTGCCATGTCTCGGGGGGGGGGGACAACAAGAAGGCACCCCGTGGGATGTTCATACCGCCACACCTGGGTGCGGCGGCATGAGCTGCCATTGCATTGCACCGCTGCAGCCACATGTGGAGGATCCTCTGTCCACAGCTGCAGCTGCAGCTGCGAGCAGAGGATTCCGCCACCGTCCGTAAGGCGCTCAAGCGGCGCCGCTACATACCGCTACATACAACGCATGTGCGGCGCCGCACGCATGCACTGTACGTAGTGATGCTGCACATGCGCCCTACATAGCGATGCCACGAATGCATCGTACGCAGCAATGCCACACATGCCTTGTACGTAGCGGCGCAACGCATGCGCGGCCGGCGGTTTGCCCCGCCCTGGTTGTCAGTTAGCCTTTGTTCGCCCCTGCTCCCATTATCCCTGCTGAGAAGGGCCAGAAATCAGTGGTGATGGAAGTTGTAGCCCAAACATATCTGGGGACTCGAGGTTGATAAAAGATGCATTAGACTGATCCCAGAAGAACTGAACTGACCAGACTGGGTGTGTGGGGTGGGGAGGGGCACCCTGCCTTGTGTGCCTTTGTCAAAGGGTGTTTATAGCTCAAATTCACCACTATAAAAAATATATATATTCTGACTGAAGACATGGCTACATGCCACCTGTCCAAATACATGGAACCTCATGCATGGAAGCATATTGGAAGACAATTGAAGTGCAGAAGCAGCAGGCAACGAAAGGGTTAAGCACACTCCAAATCACCCTCTTGGTGCTTTTGGTGGGTTTTAACATTTCATTCATTCATTCATTCATTCATTCATTTATAGAACAGATGTAGTCCTTCCATCAAAAATTGATTTCAAGGCTACTTGATTTCAAGGCTACACAGCTATTAGAAATGCATCCCTCATGTTTTTGTTACATGAGCATCAGTAGTGGCACATGTGGTGAGGAAGAGCCACAGAGTCATCCTTGTGACATTGGCACTGATGCTGGGCTGCAGTAGTGCACCACCACTAATCCAGTTCTCCCACCGCTGCAGCCGCACACCCCCAACCTCACTGCAAGCCCAGCCCCATCGAATTAAGCGCCAGCCCCACCACATGTCAATCAGTCTCCTTCCTTGGCATGCAGAGGATACAAAAGTACATAATTCAAAAAATAAAACTGGCGCCTGTTCATAAAAGGAGATACTTTAAGAGGAAACATAATCAGGTTAAAAAGTGCCTTTCAAGTCTTGCAGCGACGTAGTTTAATGGCATCTCTCAGAAATGTTGCTACATTCTCTGTAATGTCGCACCTATGACCGTTCAGTACAAAGGAAACCCTGAAGAAGTCAGGGCAATTTAACCTTTCTTTCAGCATGGCGTTTAAATATTTATTGTGGATTTTTGCGTCAAATGGGCAGTAAATAGAACACATGCAATGGTTCTGACCGGCTTGTACTGCAAGGACAATGCCTTTCTGAGTATGGAATGCACTGCTACAGATGCATAAGAGTTTGACCCAGAAGACCCTGAGGTTGTAGCCATGGTGCTCCCCAAAGATTGCAAGACTATAACTCCCATCAACCCCAACCTTCTGGCTCAGAATGATGGGATATGCAGTTCAACAGCATCAGGGGGAGGGGCTACCCCTGACTTTAAAAAATCTTATTCCGGGTTAAAAGCATTCAAACTAAATATACAATAAACTACTGATCGCCATACATACAGGGAAGCACAGAATTTTTCACTAAGTTAACAATGAATAAGTATCACGGGTCACTATCTGCAGCTGCTGGTAGAGTAGAGTAAAATATATGAAAAATAGGGAATTTTTTAAAGTAGTCATTAAGTACAGCATGTATTCCACCCTTGAGGGGAAGAGGGAAGTGGGATTCTTTGGAAAGCACGAACTAAATGTCTGAACTGAAGGAACTGCCATCAGATTCATAGCTTTAGGGTACTTTATTGAAAACCTCATTGGTTTGAGTCTGACAGAGGATTTCTAATCCCCATCACAACAGCAACAGGAGACTGAGCTTAGGCCTTCCTTTCAAGACAGCAGTTTCCTGAGTCATTAAATCTCAGGACATCTGGAATGAATCAGGTACGCTTTCAGTAAGAACTGGATTAAGAAAAAGAATCTCTCCATTGGCAAGGGAATTCCTGAGCCCTGTTTGCTTATACGGGGCATGATGTCATTGGGTATGGATTGCCTGCAGTGATGTATGAACTGCACTGCCAATGTGGTGCCATCCTGCCTTAGCATCTGCAGTTCATTAAACAGGAAGCGCTGCCGTCATCAAAATGTGTTGATTGAACTGAATTGTTCAAGAAACAACATGACCCAGGCTTCATTGGGACACAGACAAACAGACCGGCACACACACTGTTCTTAAGGAATTGAAGATGTAAGCAAAACAGTAAATGAAAGAGGGATATCGGTTTTATTTTATTAACTGATTAGCATTTATGTGGGCAGCCTAGTTCCTATCAAGGGGGGAGGCTGGTTCCCATGGCCACTGAACTCCTTAGCCAGACTTATTTTAAGTCTGGATTGCTCTGTGCACATGTGAATATTGTCCAGATTATCTCTGCTTAGAAGAGGTTTCGCTCAAGAATTTGAGGGTCAAAGCATTCCAAGTGGGGCTTATATTCCAGTGGGCCTTAGGCTCTTCAAAACAGTGCTTTAGACCGTGATAAAATCTGTGCTTACAAAATCAAGTTATATAATAGCACAGGGAAAAGGCAAGGAAATTTGTCGTCTGCAGATTCTTTGGTTTATCCAGGGCAAAACTTAAGCAGATGACTGCACAAGTACACAAAATCTCTACGTATAAATAACATGGCGAATCAACATGAATTAGCATGTACTCAAGAACACCCAGTAACTGGAACACTTGAGGTAGCTGTTATTTGTGCTCCAATATAACCAATAAGTTAAATCAGGGCTGGGGGAACTGGTTTTGACTGGAATCCAGAAGTGGCCAACCCTTCACAAGCAATTTTGCTTTAAAAAGCATGTAACAGGACAGAGCAGCATGAATGGGGATGGAACCAACCTGTGATCAGAATGGATTATTTTCTTCCTCAGGGGCTGATCTCAATACTGACTTCTTTGTTCTCTCATGCTTTTTATGGGAATCAAAGTGCCTCTCCTCTATGTTCCTTGCTTGTCCAGGTAACAAGAACCCATTCCCTCACCCCACAACATCCTTTCAGCAGCCCCACAAAAATGCAGAGAGGGCAGACTTTCAAAAGGAACAATAATAATCGAGAAATTCTGTCCTCTGGTTCAGTTCAACTATAATGTGGATCTCTTCTTTCTTAAGAAACGGAACAAAATCCACTACTGCTAGTCAACTGTAAGGTTAAAAACTGTAAAATCTAATTTGCTACGGCAGTTTCTGCCTAGGGCTTATTCACAAGGCCACAATAATCGTTTAGGGTGTCATCTGGCTCAATTCTTGTTAATGGGCTTTTGCCGTTAACTTGAAAGAAAAATTTCCAGTAAGTCAATGGAATGTGGCCACACCCTTGATAACTAAATTGGTGGTGTGCAATACCTTTCACAGATCAGCTGTCATCAAGAGAATTGCCTTGGCAAGTGAAAAGACTAGCTGCCAATGGACACCGGATTATCCATTCCTACTAACTATCTCCTTCAGTTTATGTGCATTACGCCTACAGACACATTTTGTTACATGACTCTTTAGCTATCTCAAAACAGAATTCGTTTTCTCTCTCTCTCTCTCTCTCTCTCTCTCTCTCTCTCTCTCTCTCTCTCTCTTTCTCTCTCATCAGCAATTAGAAATCTAAGAAAAACCCACTCTGGTTTGTCTCCATGCTAATTAAGAGCATTTATATATGGCTGTATATTTCAAAGTGTTTCCCTTCCACTTCTTTTTTTCGTCTGGGAGACTCATCACCCAAAGAAAAGAAACAAAAAAAAAAAGAGACCACACCAACTCAAATCGAACTCATTTGCTTTGTGCACAGCAGGATTTCCTTGTGGGTTTTTCTGTGGCTTTGATTCGTATCATTTGTAGTAATTTCTGTAGCAGTTCATTGGGTGGTTCCAGCAACCCTAACTGTTTATCAGGCAGATGTTCAATGGAAGATGTACTTCAAATGTGTATTAAGACAGACTAAGTAGCTAAGTTCCTCTATTTGATTTTTTTTGCCGCCAAAATACACTACAGGACCCTGCCCTTGCTGGAGACCCATAGAGGTGAAATAGAGTGCTCACCTCCTTTTCTTCCCTTTGGCAAATGACTGTATCATTGAAATGGTGACAAGATTGCACTGGCCTATTTATTCTGAATGTAAGCGATGCCAATAAAGGTTTGATGATGATGCTGAGACAGACTAATGTAATATATGTATAAGTTGCTAGTGCAAGAAAGCCTGGCAATATTCATCCCATGAGATATAGTCTAACGTTCCTTGTAACTTCCAATAACATTTCAATACCTCTACTGGCATAACAAAATGGATTAAGTGGTTTCAGATTTCTTTATTCTGCTATAGACCTTAAATAAAAATAAATCTAAGGTCGTAGAAACATATGATATCGCCATCATGCAAATCTTTAGCTTCTTTTGATTCTCAGCTTTCACCTTTAAAAATGCCAGCTCCTAGGCCTCGCAGTTGCAAAGGATAGGAATGACAATATGTCAACAATGTGTGATAAAATATAAGCAGCTGTAGAACCCATGGGTAAGGGAGTTGACTAGAAGAGTTAAAAGGGAGGACCCTGAAAACTCACATGCTTAATGCTAGTGACAGAATTCAACTTTGGGGAGCAAATAAATTTGATTTTAAAACAATAACTGCAAAGCACTCAAAGAGCAGGGTCTCAGAAGTGCCTGTTAACTGTAAAACTGTTGTCATCACATTGCTCCATCGTGTTTTCAGTCCCACATGTGGACATTCTTGATATCATATTGGCTCCTGTGCATCTTTTTGTATTATGTTTGCAAATAAATAGTGCTTGCGCTTACGGAGAAATTTTCAGGGCAGGAGACAGTCTTAACATCAGCCCCAACACAGTTAAGAATGCTCAAAGCATTTCACATACATTATCTTTACAAGAGTAGTGGGAAATCTCTTTGAGCACTCCTTGAGACTAAGGTTTTCAGAAATATGAGTTACAGGTTTTCTCTCCCACTCCTAAACTTCTAAGTTTTGGTAGGTTTGGAAAGTGCAAGTAGGAGGTAAACTGACCAAGAAGAGAGCTGTTGGTGGAAGAGTTTGGTTCATTTAAATGCTCCAGGACTGAGCTGTTGCTGCTATTCTAAATCTAACCTGATCCCAGGGAAAGCTTGCACAACTTATGAACCAGCAAGCCAAACATAACTGTGCTTGACCAGTACTGGGGGTTGCAAAATGCTTGATAAGCCTTCTAGAAGAAGAAGAAGAAGAGTTTGGATTTGATATCCCGCCTTTCACTCCCTTTAAGGAGTCTCAAAGCGGCTAACATTCTCCTTTCCCTTCCTCCCCCACAACAAACACTCTGTGAGGTGAGTGGGGCTGAGAGACTTCAAAGAAGTGTGACTGGCCCAAGGTCACCCAGCAGCTGCATGTGGAGGAGCGGAGACGCGAACCCGGTTACCCAGATTACATGACTACCGCTCTTAACCACTACACCACACTGGCTCTCAACGTTTCTACGTTTTTGCAGTCCTGAGCGGGCTGCAAACATGAGTTCATTAAGCGTTTTATGGCTAAAATTGTGCTTGCACACAAAAGCAATTGTAGCAAGTCTGCCACCTTTTTTCTGCCTCTCGAGGAACACACTTTTTGATAGATCACATTCTGCATTGTTCATCACATATGGTAATAATTCAACCATTTGGTGGCATGGCTCAAGGCTATAAAATGAATGGGCCCTGGGGAAGATGGCACAATTCCTAGGGCATGCATAACTGCCATACTGTCCCTGCAATATAAGGCTTGCCAAAGAGAGCATTTAAACTCCAGAAACAGTAAATCCAGGCCCATTTGATATTGCACAGGCTGAAAATTTGTGATGAAAGCCAGAACACCATAAATGCACAGTTGTGTTTGGCTTTTTGTAATATAAATCTGACTCAGTAGATTTGATTTTAAGCATCTGCATAAGCTTCGTTTACTAACCTTGCATACAGTCAACTTATATGAAATGTGAAATTGGGATTCTTAAAGGTCACCTGGTGAGCTGAAATGGAAGAACTGCTGTTTGAGAATTTTTCTTTTGCGCTTATACATTTCTTGGCTAAAAATATCTGGCTTGGGTATAGCTCTTTTCTTGACATAAATCACTTGCTACTGTGCAACAAATT
This sequence comes from Podarcis tiliguerta, assembly GCF_965153285.1. Classification (NCBI taxonomy): domain Eukaryota; kingdom Metazoa; phylum Chordata; class Lepidosauria; order Squamata; family Lacertidae; genus Podarcis; species Podarcis tiliguerta. Next base: position 8,008,040 of record NC_139545.1, read on the forward strand.
CTTTATTGCAACCAACAGTAAACTTTACAAGCTTGTATTCCAAGATTGCCATCTCTGCTGGAGTGGTGAACAGCTTTAACTTTTTTATCATTTCCTTTTCCTCATATGGGCATCTGAATGGGTTGTGGGTTTTGTTTCTGGGTAAAGATGGGCAAAACCTACCCATCTCAATTCAGAAATGGTCTCTCCACACATACCCATACCTGGAAAAAATGGTTTAGAGGCACAGATTATAATTTCCTGCATACTTTACTTAGAAAACTAAAAAGCCCCAGGCACACACATCAGGCAAAAACCAATACCCCATTAAGGAAAAGCCTTGGAGGGCCTTTCTTATAGGAAAATCAAGAGGTCTCTCCCACCTGTTTCTCCCTCCCCACCCCTTAAGGAAGGAAGCAGGCTGGTGGAAAATGAAGCCCATTTAAAAATCTGACACAACTTAAAGGGGGTTGGACCCAGTTAAAAAATGGACCGGGCTTTTTGAGCAAAGTCCCACACTATCCCGTCTACCAGGCCCAGAGTCAGCTCCTGGCATCTTACAGCAGCTGCCAGATCACCCAGTAGCTCAGGATCAAGAGCACTATTTGCCCCAGATCCCCAACAGCAGAAACAATTGGACATCATTTTAATTTCCTTCAGTGCCCTGGAGTGAAACTAGCTCAAGCACACTGGGGCACTGTGGGAAATGAAAATGGCTACACCCAGCCATCCTTGGAGACCAGGGCCGGATTTACATATAAGCTAAAGAAGCTATAGCTTAGGGCCCCACTCTCTTGAGCGCCCCCAAAAAATTAAAGGGAAAAAATGGACGTACATTTCCAAAATATAAGATAAAAAACAAATAAAATAAAACCTACATACAGCAACAGTGTTTTGTGTTGTGTAGGCCCCTATGTTGTAAGTCATGGGCCCCGCCTGCTAGCCTGCTCCCTAAAATATCACTGGTTTGCTCCTTTCTATATATAGGGTGCCTACATCCTGCATGTGCAAATGGCTCTAGATACCTATTAGGTCCATAAATTAGCATATAGCATATATTCAACACAAAAACCAGCAACAATTTGTTGTTGACAAAGGGCAGCTGGCCCCATTACCTTCAGTAGCCTAGGGCCTCATCAAACCTAAATCTGGCCCTGTTGGAGACATATGAGCCAACTCCTAAGGACCAAGGTTCCTTCACCACCAGGAGCACCCATAAAATATTTGAGGGTGCCACCCCAACCCCAGCTGATAGGCATTGCCATTCAAATGGTGTGTGTGCGCTGCATCTTGGGATCAATTATGCAGAGTGGGACTCCCCATCCCCCAATATTTTATTCAAGTTGGCATCTCTGCTTGGCGTGTTTCTGCAGCTACTACCTGGTGGGGCCTATCAGTGAAAGAGGGATCCCACCAGAAGGCACTATGCCCAATACCCCATCAAACCTGGAGCCAGTTTTGCACGAATCAAACAACATCAAGAATGAATTTTCCCCCATAGCATTATTGAGAATGGTACAAGTTTTTAACAGGTGGGTGGATCTTTTTACACAGTAAAAATGGACATTGGGGTGGGTCTCAGTTCTACAGAAAGGCAAACGAGTGGCACATATTGGCATGGGAATAAACAGCAACTCCTCCACAACTGTTAAGGCAATCCCAAACAATATTAAAAAAAAAAAATAATGAGGCTACTGGAGTCAGCTGGCATTTACCCCACAAGAGGGAAATGATGTGCAAATTCATCTGCCAAATAACACTCAATATTTTAATTTTTTAGAGAGAGAAAGATTGCATTTTTATGAATTGTAAATTTGTGCAAATTTAATCAATAGATTAATCAGCTAAAAATCTGATGATTAATCAATTACAATTCCTTTAACTAGGCTGCAGCTCCAATCTTAACGCAAATTAATCAATAAATTAATTAAGTAAAAATCTGATGATGATCAATTACAATTTCTCTCACTTGGTTGCAGCACTAATCCTAATGAACTAGCTTTACTAATATGATTGTTTCTAGGACATTTGTTTTATATTTCTCAGCTACCTTTCAAGTCTTCGTTGTTCTGCTGAAAGGCAGGGTATAAATGTTTTTAACGTTTATTTAGAAAAATCTTGAATTTACCATGCATTGATTTTCTTTTGTTGCGTCAGGCATAAAGGCAAAATAGGTAAAGGTAAAGGTACCCCTGCCCGTACGGGCCAGTCTTGACAGACTCTAGGGTTGTGCGCCCATCTCACTCTAGAGGCCGGGGGCCAGCGCTGTCCGAAGACACTTCCGGGTCACGTGGCCAGCGTGACATCGCTGCTCTGGCGAGCCAGAGCCGCACACGGAAACGCCGTTTACCTTCCCGCTAGTAAGCGGTCCCTATTTATCTACTTGCACCCAGGGGTGCTTTCGAACTGCTAGGTTGGCAGGCGCTGGGACCGAACAGCGGGAGCGCACCCCGCCGCGGGGATTCAAACCGCCGACCTTTCGATCGGCAAGCCCTAGGCACTGAGGCTTTAACCCACAGCGCCACCCGCGTCCCCCAAAGGCAAAATATACATATTTAAAATGTAAAGATACCTTCCCCTTCCCCCAAAACAGACTGTGACAAAATAAAAATTAAAATATTAAGATTTGCCTATTTATCTTCTGATACAGCTACAGATATGGGTAGTTGGATGTGTCTGGTTGTAGGATGGGAATGTGTAATCAATTACACTCAGGAATTCTTTGAAATAACACAGTGCTGACAGACATACACAATTGGATGGGCATCTTCATCGGCAATCCACTACTGTCCACTGTCAAGTCCATGCATCTCACTATCAAACAAAATTCACTGGCCAGAATTGGCAGAAGTAACCAAAGTCCAGACTAATTGGCTCCATCCCTGAGACACCAATTATCTGCATTAGAAACAGGAGCTGGTGGATTAACACAGCGCCCCTAATTTAACAGTGGAATCCTATGCATGCTTACTCAGAAGAAAGCAGCATTGAGTTTAAGGCTGTTTACTCCAAGTTAAGTGGTTATGGCAAATTAACCTCTCTTGCCCATATCCATTCAAAGACATTGGACTGGGCTGAACCCATATTTATAGATATCCACACACTTTATATACTTGGACTCCAGAAACGCTAGCACTATAATTATTACGAGAAACAACAAAGGAATGGCATCTTGCGAATCTGACACTAACTGAGAAGGAATTCCTGCAATTAAGTCCTCCAATTTCCATTTCGGGATTCGTCGTTCCGCTCCACCCCACCCCCCACCCCCCAATGCACATTATTTGCAGCGATGAAAAACGAGAAAAGCTTGGCATGGCACGGAGGGATTGCAAATGAATGACAGCTGGAAGATAGATTCTGAAAGGGTCTCTGAATACTTGGTGCCAATTGGCCTTAGAGCCCATTGTCGGCATTTGTGGGGAGTGGGGCAGAGGAATATGCTGGGAAATAAAACTCACTCTGGTTTTAATGACAAGAGCAGGGAAAGTTTAGGTAGCTAAAGAGGAAGAAAAACCGCTTTTGAAGTTCTCCCATCAATAACCGTCATTTATAACAAGTTCGTCTCCCATCCAAAGATCACTTGTCTTCATAAACCAACACACAGTCCATGTGCAAGTCTTGTTCTGGCCTCTCCCCCACAGGGAATGCAGAAGCCATGCGAGAAGACCAGCCGCTCTGCTTTTTCTATTAACACTCCCGGTCAAGCTGCACTCCTTCTCATGGCACCGCATGGAGTGCTATTCCATTATATAGTCCTTCAGGGAGGATTTACTCTCCAGCTGCACTGCTAGAAGCCGCCTGCCCATTCTGCTCCAGGGGTGGCACCTGTCCATTTTCCTGTGCTGCCCGCTTTATTTTTTAATAACCAAGAGGGGCTCTTTCCGCCCGCTGCCCATATCCCTTTTCACGTATGCAGTGCCACGCAGGCAAACCCATTTTGTGCGTCCGCCTTGTTGCTATTGTTATATTCTGAACATGGCCCCAGACGCCAGTCCTCTCTTCCCTGACAGCTGCCGGCTGCTGACAGACCTGTGATCAAATGCACACAGGTTTGGGCAACGTGGCTGGCGCAGTTGCAGAATTGTATCAGTAACTACATTCAACCATGGGGAGGGGAGACCTTACTGCAAATGCAGAGATCATACCCAACCACGTGAAACGTCTGAGAAGCATCAATAAAGCAACATAAAATGCCTTGGCGTTTCTTTGAAATTAAAGGTTGCACACACACACACATATATATACAGTGGTGCCCCGCAAGACGAATGCCTCGCAAGACAGAAAACCCGCTAGACGAAAGGGTTTTCCGTTTTGGAGGTGCTTCGCAAAACGAATTTGCTACGGGCTTGCTTCGCAAGACGAAAATGTCTTGCGAGTTCCTGCGGGTTCCCCCCCCCCTTTCCCCAAGCCGCTAAGCTGCTTAACAGCTGATCTGCTAAGCCGCTTATCAGCTGATCCGCTAAGCCCGCTAAGCCGCTAATAGCGCTAATCCGCTAATCCGCTAATGGGCTTGCTTCGCAAGACGGAAAAAACCGCAAGACGAAGAGACTCGCGGAACGGATTCTTTTTGTCTTGCGAGGCACCACTGTATGTATGTGTGTGTGTGTGTGTATATATATATATATATGCTTTCGTAGATTTTCACGGGTACAGGAATGCAGGTTTTGGTGTCCTCGGGTGTCTTCCCGTGTAAAAGTTGGGGTGTCTAGGCGACGTTTCGACGAGGTCTCACTCGTCATCTTCAGGCTGGTGCTTTCGGCTTCTTGTTACTGGAACAGAGCAGGATCTCAGTGTTTGAGTTCCTATAAATACTGTTGAGGAGGTGTGGTGTATAGCCTCCAATGTTCTGGGCAGAGAGGAGGTTCCCAGGCTAGTGTGCCTTTTCTTCTTTTGTTCCTTAATTAGTGAGACCTCGTCGAAACGTCGCCTAGACACCCCAACTTTTACACGGGAAGACACCCGAGGACACCAAAACCTGCATTCCTGTACCCGTGAAAATCTACGAAAGCATATATATATATATATATATATATTAAGCATGGGGTGCAGTTGAACCAACAGCATGAAATATCCTGCAAACAAAAAGTTGGGGAATAGAGGAATTAAAAAGTTTAGCACTAGAGTTTTCTGAATGGAGAGTGTCCTCTATGCACGTAAACATAATTATACAGGTCCTGTCAGTTTAAACCAGTATTTTCCCCCCAAAATGAATCAAGCATTTAAAAGTGGCACTCACCTGGATAGGAATAGTTTCCCCTGAAGGTTAAGATCAGCGGCACAGTCATCTGACTGACAATTCCTCTCAAAAACAGTCTATGAGAATTAAGAAAATAATGTTACTGAGAAGGGGAAAACAAGAAGACCAAATAATCTCTGTTTGATATGCTGTAGGATCTACTTTTTAAAAATTAGATATTGCTATGCTAGATTTTGTTGTGTGAATGGTGCCAGGGACCCTCTGCGAAGGTTACATGGCCTCTCTGGGGTCCACGGAACACCACTTATGAGCCACTGTCAAGTTGTGCTGACGTAGCCAAGTTAAAAAGCAAATGATAGTTTGAATCAGTCTTAACACATGGTCTGGAAGAGAGTTTGGAGATTTGAAACCTCAAAAATTAAGGCTAATAAAGGAAGTTATAAATAAAAAGCATCTCTTTGGAACTTATCAAATGCAAAGCATTACACATGACACTCTTCACCTTTCCTTGATAAGGAAGCTTTTCCTTGCATCTAGTGATGGCAAAGAACCAGCTGCTTTTTAATGTACATGCTCAGACTCTTGGCTCTCTGTAAAGCACGTCTAATAGAACACATCCCAATGCAAGCACCTTATTTCATCTCACTGACGACAAGTAATTAACATTCCTGAACACTTTACTGGGATTTAACTACAGACACGGGTTACAAGAAGACAAAATGACGGGCAGAGTACTTCCATCAAGAGTCATAGCAGGTGAAGTAAATGGGGGCGAATTGCTCAGGAGCTATAAATGTAGAAGGAGGAATCCTTCTATTAAACAAAGCAGCCGTGCTCTTGCAAGAGGTGAACAGGAACAGCTGTAAAATTCCTTGACCTGCCAGGAAAATGTTCCATTTCATGGGGCGAATGGTCAGTATTGGGTAGTAGATAAAGGGCAACCCAGGAACAAAGCCCCGAGCAGCCAAACCAGGCTGCGTTGAGATAAATGATAAATCAAAAAAGGAGCAGTGCTTTTCTCCCCTGTAAAAAAGTTGCCTGTGTTCACCAGGTTTATGGCGATCCGCCTTCTGAATCCACCACCCTCACAGGGGGTGCACTGCGGCACCCCCCCCCCCAAAAAAAGTCTGCCACTTGACCAGACACAGCCGTCTGCCCTGTCGCATACACACGGGCTCACAGAGGTGCCTTCTGCCCCACATTTTTCCTTTTTCCCTTCTTCCACACCCACTGAAAGCTCCAGGAAGCAGAAGAACCATAGAGGTGGAAGCGACCAGAAGGGTCACCACAATATTTGAAGGTGGGGAGGTGCTGGTATTGTGTACCGCTGAGTATTGCCAGTGTGACACGGCAGCTAAAAAAGCCAATGCAATTCTGGGCTGCATCAATAGGAGTATAGCATCTAGATCAAGGGAAGTAATAGTGCCACTGTATTCTGCTCTGGTCAGACCTCACCTGGAGTACTGTGTCCAGTTCTGGGCACCACAGTTCAAGAAGGACACTGACAAACTGGAACGTGTCCAGAGGAGGGCAACCAAAATGGTCAAAGGCCTGGAAATGATGCCTTATGAGGAACGGCTAAGGGAGCTGGGCATGTTTAGCCTGGAGAAGAGGAGGTTAAGGGGTGATATGATAGCCATGTTCAAATATATAAAAGGATGTCACATAGAGGAGGGAGAAAGGTTGTTTTCTGCTGCTCCAGAGAAGCGGACACGGAGCAATGGATCCAAACTACAAGAAAGAAGATTCCACCTAAACATTAGGAAGAACTTCCTGACAGTAAGAGCAGTTCGACAGTGGAATTTGCTGCCAAGGAGTGTGGTGGAGTTTCCTTCTTTGGAGGTCTTTAAGCAGAGGCTTGACAACCATATGTCAGGAGTGCTCTGATGGTGTTTCCTGCTTGGCAGGGGGTTGGACTCGATGGCCCTTGTTGTCTCTTCCAACTCTATGATTCTATGATTCTATGAACAAAAGCACTGAAAAGGAGCATAAGTACTTCATACATCTCATTTATAAGCACTTGACTTGGCTACAGGAACGTGGCCATACAGCTGAACCTGCAGAAAGCAGCTGATGGGCACTGAGTTTGACTCTATTGGTTTGCCATGCTGCTGAGTTCCCACAGGGAACTAAATTGCACAGTTGATCCCTGCAGAAAAGCAACTTTGCCAGTTCTGTGCTCTGCATTTTGCCTAGATTTTCAGCTTGTTGGACCCTTGGGAAGTGCTGTGCAAGGGACTTGCTTGATAGTGGAGCAACCCATCTGCCAATCACATGACCTCTGTTACAAAGGAGAAACCAAAAGCCGCTGCCGCAGTCTGCATAAGTGAATGGCTTTGCAAATACACAAGTCACATTTAGCATAACGGCAATGGCCGTTCTGTACAGTTTTGTTGCTCAAGTTAATTAACTGCAGACCTTTCAAAGTCACAAATGCTTCGAGACACTTTCTTGTTCAAGTCGTGACTAAATTACTTCCAAGCCTATCAGTCTGGCTTTCCCTCCCACATGCAGGCCTGATTCATTAAAGGACAGACCATTTGAAAGCCCAGCTCAAGCCAATTGTATTCAAAAGCTGGGTGGGATCATGTTTAGATTTCCTGGAATGGGAAGGGTCCGTTCACTGCCAACTTTGGGTTCACTCTGACCACTGAATTCCAACATGAGAAGCCAGGCAAGTATATGTGGGTGGGTCTGGATGCATTAGGGATTCCACTCAACCAAAGTATGGGGGACACACCATTATATTCAATTAGACCAAAAGGGAGGGGTAGGAGAAAGCAGTTTCCTGTAATAAAGGCAAGATCTATATCTTGGACATATTGGGAGTAACACTGACAACTTCTCCTCTGCTCTACCCAACATCAGAGTACATTCTCAGCATCAAATAATTTTACTCCTGCATGTCGCAGATGTTCTGAAGGATAATGAACAATGCTATGCCTGCGAAACTGGTCACTGCCTTCCCTACCCCTCGTGAAATTCCTCTGTTGCCATCCTGAATGATATCAGGGCTGGTCTACAAAGCGTCCTATCTGCTCCCCAGCCACTTCCTCACAGAGAGTTTCCACAGTGTGCTATAACCTTTGGTTGCTGTGGGACTTCTCCCTATTGTGTGGAGAGTTTTCTCACCATCCTCAAACCTGACGTGGTGCTGGCTTAGGAAGCTCTCTGTATGATAAGGAGCAGCCGAGCCGTAACCAGTGTCTGGCCTGGAAGACACATCCCACAAGTTCACCTCCTTGACAGTAAAACTGCAGCAATAATAAAACAAATAACCACGTGCCGCTCTTTCATGACACCCAAAACCATCAGACTGAGGCTTCCACCTCCAAGTTTTTAATGTGTGACATTTTAATGTATTTTTAATCTTTGTTGGAAGCCGCCCAGAGTGGCTGGGGAAGCCCAGCCAGATGGGTGGGGTACAAATAATAAATTACACTGGTACCTCGGGTTACATACGCTTCAGGTTACATACGCTTCAGGTTACAGACTCCACTAACCCAGAAATAGTGCTTCAGGTTAAGAACTTTGCTTCAGGATGAGAACAGAAATCGGGCTCCGGCAGCGCGGCAGCAGCAGGAGGCCCCATTAGCTAAAGTGGTGCTTCAGGTTAAGAACAGTTTCAGGTTAAGTACGGACCTCCAAAACGAATTAAGTCCTTAACCCGAGGTACCACTGTATTATTATTATTATTATTATTATTATTATTATTATTATTATTATTATATCTGCCTAATGGAAGGCACAACCCTAAATTGATTCCACACTAGAATAGCTTTCAACCTGCCTACTTGGACCTTAAGGACATCTGTGGAGGTCCCTCCTGCTCAAATTCAGGTGGTGGCAAGAAAAGAGCAGGCCTTCTCAGTGTTGGCCCCCTCCCTTTGGAATGCTCTCCTCAGGGACGCTTGCATGGTGCTTGCTTTACAACCCTTTGGATGCCGGATGAAGATCTGCCTTCTCCTCATACTTTTTAGTATCTTAATAGATTTAGCTGTAGCAGTAGCAGGTTTTTTTGTGCTTTAGAGTGCCATCTTTCTCAGCCAGCAATGTTAATATTCTGAAAGGGGATTTTGTGTATAGTCCTCTGTTTAAGTGGGAATGTTGTCATTGATGTTAATTAATGTGTTTCAGGAAATTGTTCCTTGCAGTGTTGTGTGCAGTTTTGCCTAGAGGCATCTTGCATTAGGTAATACCTAAATGCAAAAAATAATGATAACAACATCCCCAATCCATAGTTTTTGTGGAGCAAAACAACAAACACCATGCCAAGTCTAAAACCTTACAATTCCCCCCCCCCCCAACATGTTTAATGTTATTTCATTTGACTTTGGTTTACGAAATTACAGGCTATAAGAAAAACTGCCCAATGACAGCAGCCACATTCTTCAGGAAACGCTCACACACTTCTGCCCTCTGGCAAAAGCGGTATTCAGTTAAGATTCATTTACTTGTACCAGTTGGAAGCAGCTATTTTTAACTATATGAAATTTGGAATACAGATGGGAGACCACTCTTCTGAATAGGCAGCAAGTGGATACCCAGCATCTTATTCATCATAGTTCTTTCTGATCATCTGCTTGAAGGTTTCTTTTTTAAAAAAAATAGTGTGTAATACGTGATGGTGAATAAAAACAAATACAAGTTATGGGGCAGGGGGAGGTATTTATGCAACCACACTTATGCAGCAGTAAAGACTAGAAACATTGTATAGTGCTCAGAAAGACTGAACGAAAGCTCTCAGACTGCCTGTCCCTCACTAAATACATGACTGCAACAATCTCCTTTCTAAATCTGCTGTTACCTGGCATGGTAAATGTTATGTATTGAAGTTCTCACCCTGGCCACCAGGAGTATCGTGTGTATAGTTTTCACTCAGGTCCGCGTCAGTTACTTTAGGCGGGAAAACCTGGGTTGTTGTTGCTACAATGTTGACAGCCGGCTGCCTATAAAAGCAGGCCGGCTGAGCTGTTTGCTGTTCAGTTCTGTTCCAGCTTACAAATAAAGAGCTGCTTTGGAGAAATCGCTGCATCGTCTGCTATGTCTACCCACTATGTAACAGTAAACATGATCTTGAGTGCAGCAGTTCTTTCCATCCTAGATTCTCCTGGTGTTGTTATTTATCCATTTTTAACAGGAAGACCATCTGGTATCTCACCTGGTTTCTCTGAGCCATCTTCTGCCCTCTCTTCCATCGAAGAACAGGCTTGAGTGAAGGCAATTCCTTTTCCTCCTTTGCCGTGATATGGTCTCCGAGATCATACGCAGCTTCAAATACAATGGGTGATATCACATCTTTGACCCTTCTCTGTAAAATTAAATTATACAAAGAGAGTGTTGTATAAATCAAACTGCAAGCTCAGTGAATACCAGAAGCAACCTTCTTCTTCCTTTCCTTCTCATCCACTCATCCACTTCCTTCTCCAGTCCACCTGTTCCACCCAACAACAAAAAGATGGTATCTTCAAATTTCAGTCAGAAATATGGGGTTGCAGAACTACGGTTAAGCAACCCAGCATCTCTACTCATAATTACGCTTCAGAAGGATTTGTTCTTTCAAACATAAATGCACATTCATACACAAATGTGTGAGGCATTGGGGAAGGCATTTTAGCAGAATAATGTATTGCATTGTAATCTGCCAGTCAAATGATAGATTCAGAGATGGAGCTGAGAAGAATAAATGTATTATTCTCCTATGATAATGCAATGGAATTTGGGTGGTGCCACAATGGAAACCCTCCAGCTATTTCTCCTGAGACCTCCTGCTCATTTGCCCTCTGTTGGAACACAGGTGAGATGAAGGATCCTGTTCTGTCACCATTCCAGTGGAATTGTGGGGCGGCTGGGGCAGATCCATAGCTGTCAACTTTCAGATTTGAAAATAAGGGATCAGAAGCCTAAAAAATAAGGGATCAGAAGCCTCAAAAATAAGGGATCAGCAGCCTCACCTGTCCCGGGGACAGTCTACGGGATATCTAACAATCCGGGGTAGCAGCGGGAAATGGCGCTGGAATAAGGGAATTTCCCGCAAAAAAAGGGAAGGTTGACAGCTATGGGCAGACCCTGCCCTTCACTTCAGACTGCGAATTGTCTAGGTTGGCCTGGGATCAGTAAAACATTTCTTTCTGCAGCAGACCTGCGTATTAATGAGCTAATGTAAGTGAGGTATGAATCAACCCTCGGAGTATTTACACACAAATTAGACTCCTAAACTCACTCCAGTTGCTATCAGAGTGAAGCTATGGAATGGCACCTACTGGCCAAAAGTAGATAGGGATACTTTGAGGGAAGAACTTGCTGTCATCATTTGTTCAAAGCAACTCGGTGTGGTGGAGTTTTGAGAGTTGTGAGCTACATAAAGCATTTGGGAAGTGTAAGATGTGGCTTGGCATGCCAAGAGCTTATTAAATTAAAAATAACATTTGGAAGAGTAGCTGGCAGCTCCACCAGGCAACCTGTTATGCTCATTGCCTGCAGTTAGTGCATTATCCTAACATTTGCTAGGGAACAAAGAATAACAAGCAATTAAGCATGCCCTTTGTAGCATCCAAGTCCTGGTTCTCTTTATCTTCCGCCACCGGTTGTAGATGAAGTGGAACGACATATTGAGAAAAGAAAAACAGAAGCAGATATTGGGTTGCACCCACCCACAAGGGGTTTGCAGAGCTTTCAGTAGACAATAAAGACAGTGCTTGTTATGAGAGAAAAGGTAGGGTAATGAAACACACACATGCACACACAAAGACAACAATTTAAGCTAAATCTTAGTCCTCAACTGCAACTTTCTGAGAACAGTAGCTCAGGAGGAATGTGTAAAAAGAAGCCCACTTTGCCACCAGCTTATTGATGCTTTGAATTCTGATGCTGGAGGAGACTCTTGAGAGTCCCATGGACTGCAAGAAGATCAAACCTATCCATTCTGAAGGAAATCAGCCCTGAGTGCTCACTGGAAGGACAGATCCTGAAGTTGAGGCTCCAATATTTGGGCCACCTTATGAGAAGAGAAGACTCCCTGGAAAAGACCCTGATGTTGGGAAAGATGGAGGGCACAAGGAGAAGGGGACGGCAGAGGACGAGATGGTTGGACAGTGTTCTTGAAGCTACCAGCATGAGTTTGACCAAACTGCGGGAGGCAATGGAAGACAGGAGTGCCTGGCATGCTCTGGTTCATGGGGTCACGAAGAGTCGGACATGACTAAACGACTGAACAACAACAAAACATAGCTGAGTGTCAGAATGAAGTATTCCAGCAATTTTAATTTGGGGGTGGGGGTAGCATGCCCCAGTGAGAATCAACACTGCTATGGATGGTAAAAGCTAAGTGCCACAGCTGCTGTTAAACAGCCGACCTATTGTGCGAGGAACACAAGAGCCATTCAGCCAACCAAGGTACCACACACACTGCCTTGCCCCCATAATTGAGGGGGCCGGGGCCATGCGACTTGCAAGGTACCCTCAGTCTAAGGGTAACACTTCAGAGTTTCTTAATGACTTCTAAAGAGCCCCCCCCCCCCCGATCCTTTGCTCATGTTTATTTATTTATATGAAAAGGATTTAGATCCCATTCTTATTCTCTATGGGTCATGAGAACAGTGTACGGTGGTACCTCGGGTTAAGTACTTAATTGGTTCCAGAGGTCCGTTCTTATCCTGAAACTGTTCTTAACCTGAAGCACCACTTTAGCTAATGGGGCCTCCTGCTGCCAATGCGCCGCTGGAGCACGAATTCTGTTCTCATCCTGAAGCAAAGTTCTTAACCCAAGGTACTATTTCCGGGTTAGCGGAGTCTGTAACCTGACACGTATGTAACCTGAAGCATATGTAACCTGAGGTACCACTGTACAAGAAAAAGAAAACCAAGGCACAATAGACAACATAAGCTGAAAACACAGGCACCAATAAAGCTAGACAGGGCTTTTTTAAAAAAAAAGAAGTTTCACTGCCCAAAACACAAGCAGGGAGAGAGCCATACAAATATCCTGCAGGAAGGATCTCCAGAGTCAAAGGGCCACTGCAGAAAAGGCCCTGTTCTGTATTGACACCTTACAAGTACCTGCAGAGGCAGTGAGAAGGGCTCCTGTGGAAGATCTCAGTTCTCTGGCAGGGTCATAAAGAGAAAAGCAGTCCTTCAAATAACCTGGCCCAAGCCATTATGGGCTTTATATATCAAAATCAGCACTTTGCACTGCACTGGGTCGGAGTAGGTTATCAGTGCTGTTGATACACATTTTGGGTGGGGTGGGGTACCAGGAGTCCTAAATCTGTCTTTTAAATTTCAGCAACTTCTAAAGTGTGCATTTGCTGGGTGCCGTTCTGCTTCACTTCTTTTGATGAAAGCTGTGGCAAGCAGAAGCTAGATTAATCGCATGTGTGGACGCTTCCCTCCAGAAAGCCCTAGGGAAATAGATTTCATACAGTCGCTTGTCTTTAATTAAAGCTTCCGAGTGCAGATTCTACACCAGCCATTCATTACAGCACATGTTCAGCTCTTTCAAGTGATCTCCTTACAGATTACAGACTTTCCAGAGGACTGGCAGATTCAATAAGGCAATACGCCGCCAGTTCGAATGCAATGAAAATGGCACTTAGCTCAAAGAGGCTGAATAATTGTTCCTGGGATCAATCTCTTTTTGGTGGTTCGTTGCAGCTGAACTTCCGACTCCCTGATTCTTTGATCAGATGTAGACAACATATACCATAAATGGTCATTAAAGCCTAAGGGCTTCTGCATATGTTGTATGTGTGTTATTTTCCAGCCCAAAGCAATTGCATTTTGGACACTACAAACAGTGAGTGCAATCCAGAAAGTACGGATGGCGGTGGCGGCGGGAATTATTTGTAGTTTTTTGTACAAGGGGCCCCCATTCATTTCAGCAGAATCTAAGCAGCTGTTTAAGTCCTACTAAATTTGGTAGAATTTAGAGCCCCTTCAAAGGCTACTAAAGGCAGTTCTTAAGTGCATATAACTCCACAGTAGCAATAGTAATGAGGTTTCAAGCAATCCTGTTTGCTTAATGTGCCGAGAAATGAAGAAGCCTTTTAGCAGAACATGGAACCCTTTCATGGTGGAAGGAAACAAACCAGGAAGTCTTTCATTATTTATTATTTTATTTCATAAAATTTATACGCCTCTTGATTGGTTGTTTTTTTTTAATTTTAAAAAAAACCCTTACAAAAGACAGAACAGTAAAATCAAGAAAAATCCATAACCATACTTTTAAACATATAAAAGTCAAAATACTAAAACAGATTAAAATTACAGTCCCTAAACTTTCTAAGCATCTGGTTAGGCTTGTCTAGACAAGAATGATTAGTTATGGTTTCCTTGTTTTGTCCAAACTGAGAGACTATGGTTAAGCCAGCATATTAAACGACTTATTCACGACTTATTGGGAAGCTGTTAAATTATTGGAAGACTTCCTAGTTTGCTAGCACAAGGGGAGAAACTACGGCTGCATTCATACTATAAATTCCCCAAAAGACTCCTGGGAAATGTAGTTTACTGCTCACAGAGCTACAGTACCCTTAACAAACTACATCTTTGGTGAATGTTGTATGCTTTGGGTGCATAGTATATATGCAGCCTATGAGGCTGTGTGTGTGGCCAAAAGGCTCATTCATATCTTGCCTTATATTAAACAGGCAGATACGATCATCCAAATATAGTCTGTGTCAGAGCAGAGACTAATGGAAACGGCGGTCTTTCTAATAAATTAAAGCCACTACAACAAATATATATATACAGAGAGAGAGAGAGGAGAGGGCGATAAGCTAACAGCACCCATGTTTAATTTTCATGTATATCACTGCTCATCTAAGCCAGAATGCCATAGAAAGAGTTATCCTATTACACTCATGATCAGTTTCGCCCAGTGAGCTGAGGTGAGATTTGCATTCTGGTTTCCCTAGTCCAGCAGTCTATCCAATGCACCATAAAGGGAAAACCTGAATATGGGCTGGCTATACTAGAGAAAAAGTGGAACAATGAAGACAATCTTGTCCATTATGTCCCCATATTATGGGAAGTCATGTTGGTTCCTTGGGCTCCCAGCAAACCCCTCCTGTTGCTATTTTATTCTGAATCACTTTAGAAGCATCTTTATGGAGCCTGTATTATATCATATGTCTTGTCGCTGCATATATTGCAAAGGGGGAAAAGCCACAAATTATGTGCATGGGCACTGTACTATGTATTCTGGACCCAGGAAATTCTACCATGCAAAGCAGATAAATAAGATAAGGTATAACCCCTATTATGGGAAGGAAGGGTAACAATATCAACACAGATTGAAAAGGCTTTGGGTCCTTATATCTTGATGTTTAGCAGGAAGGTGGGAGTTAACAGGAGTGACTCTGCATAAGACAAGAATCTTTGAACCAAACAACTTGTAGGCATCTTCTGCTATAGTGACATCCCATCCATATCCATGACACATTCATAACTTTGAAGGGAGGGAAGTTAACTAAGAAAGCACATGCAGTATTTTCGCCCCCCAAACTGCTATTTGAGAGGCTAAATCAATCACTATGCCTAATCACCACTACATGACTCCCAGAAGAAAACAGTCTTGGCTGGGATGTCAAATAATTCCACTCTTAATTATCAGCCAGAGGCCAATGTATAAATATAGGGTAAGATAGTGTATTTGACTGCATTTCAAAAAGCCAGCAAGAAGGGGGAGGCATGCCCAATATTTTGATGTGTGTTACACTCTCCCAAGGCAATCTTTTTAAAATTAGAGGTTGTTTGCACTGCAGCCTTTCATTCCCCCCAAATACATAAACAGTGGGTAATGAACTGCCTTTCTTTCTTTTTCCTTTCTTTTCTTTTAAAAAATACCTAACTCAATTACAAGGGCAATTTCCAAAGCATCAAAGACAATCCCTTTGAACTATCCTGCAACTTGCATATACGCTTGTCATCGTTGACGTCTTCTCCATGCCAATCATTGCATAGGTTCAAAGTCTTATAAGGAATCTGTTATGAATTTGCAACGAGAACTTAAAGCAGAGCTGCATTTCTCACCCCTCTTTGAGCCATGCAGTGACTCCCACATGTCATATTGCACATGGAGAAAAGGTGTATGAATAAACACCAAACACCTAAGATCAGGGGTCAGCAACCTTTTTCAGCTGTGGGCCGGTCCACCGTCCCTCAGACCATGTGGGGGGGCGGGGCGGACTATATTTTGAAGGGGAATGAATGAATTCCTATGCCCCACAAATAACCCAGAGATGCATTTTTAATAAAAGGACACATTCTGCTCATGTAAAAACACGCTGATTCCCGGACTGTCCGCGGGCCAGATTGAGAAGGCAATTGGGCTGCATCCGGCCCCCGGGCCTTAGGCTGCCTACCCCTGCCTCAGATACTCACAATAGACTTGCAAATTGCAGGCTGTTTAACAGAAACCTGCCATCACTAGGACTGCTTGAGCCAATCACATGAATTTATTTTGGATTTATATATGAATATATTACAAAAATGGACTTTTATCTGATAGGGTAACTGAGATCCCCAGTTCAACTGTTCACTTTTAGCAGGGAAGCAAAAGAGGTGACCCTAGTCTGCTCCACTACCACCATGTGAAGAAGAAGAAGAAGAGTTTGGATTTGATATCCCGCCTTTCACTCCCCTTCAGGAGTCTCAAAGTGGCTAACATTCTCCTTTCCCTTCCTCCCCCACAAGAAACACTCTGTGAGGTGAGTGGGGCTGAGAGACTTCAAAGAAGTGTGACTGGCCCAAGGTCACCCAGCAGCTGCATGTGGAGGAGCGGAGACGCGAACCCGGTTCCCTACATTACGAGACTACCGCTCTTAACCACTACACCACACTGGCTCTCTGGATGTGTACAGCCCAAGGAGCCAAGTAACCAGAGAACAGACCAATAATATAGCAGTTGGGGCTCAGCAGCAGAGAGGAAATGGCAATTAAAGAATATGCTATAGCGCAGGGAATTTCTGAAGTCGCTGTCTTCTTCATAGTAAAATCAAAAGTAATTTAACTTTTCACCCAGAAGAAGCAGCCATTTCTCAGGTTTCCCCCCACTGCTGTAATAATAATAATAATAATAATAATAATAATAATAATAATAATAATAATAATTTATTCCTTATACCCCACCCATCTGGCTGGATTTCCCCAGCCATTCTGCACGAGTCCCAACAGGAGATTAAAAATACATTAAAACATCAGTCATAAAAAAAAACTTCCCTAAACAGGGCTGCCTTTAGATGTCTTCCAAACGTCAGATAGTTGTTTATTCCTTTGACATCTAGTGGGAGGGCGTTCCACAGGGTGGGCGCCACCACCGAGAAGGCCCTCTGGCTGGTTCCCTGTAACTTTGCTTCTTGCAGTGAGGGAACTGCCAGAAGGCCCTCAGTGCTGGACCTCAGCGTCCGGGCCGAACGATGGGGTGGAGATGCTCCTTCATGTATACTGAAGTTATTTCTATTTAGGTTAGTATTTCAAAATGTCACGTGCTTTCTCATAAGGCCCTTGGGCAGAAGCACAACTTGGGTCCACTTAACTCAGTGTTGTCTACACCAGTGGTAGTCAACATGGTCAGAAGTCGCTGGAACCCGACTCCCATATTCCCTGACAACTCACCATGCTGGCTGGGACTGGTGGGAGTTAAGAATCCAAAACCATGCTGAAAACCACTGTCTGGCTACAGGTGTTCAATTCCTTCATACTGTTGGCATCCGTCTGTCTTGAGAGACAATGAAGTGCACCTCCAGGGGTGAAGCTACATTAGCAGCACTGAAGTGACTTCCCTGGCAAGGAGCAAGCCTGGGCTGTGTGTATGGAGGTCCTGGACTGCCCAATTGACAAGACACACACACACCGGGCGTTACTGATGTGGTCCAAAGGAAAGCAGAACAATATGTTTGGCACCGGCTTGGCTGAAGGAGTTTCCAGAAGGAGGTTACAAGGCACCATCCAACCATTTTAGGGACTCCACTCCAGATTACCTTAATGTCTCTTTCCTCCTCTAGCCCCCCACCATTATCCTGTTTCTTTCATTCAGAACCTATAAATAGCGTTTGTGCACCATGAATAATGATGTTGTAATTTAATGGAAGTGACATGAAGCACTGGGGTGCTGAACTGGGCATCTGGTCCATCAAGAACATTTGGAAGGCTTATAAGGCACACTGCATTAAATAATGTTTATGTACAAAGCCCTCTCAAAATCCACCACACCAGCACTTCTGGTGAGCTAGAGAAACCAGACATGTCAGAACAATTGTTTTAACAAGCTTCCCCCTTCCAAGATTGATTTCATATGCGACTAGCATGCAGCCTGAACTTCAATCAGTATCTTGCCATCTGAAATTTTCAAATAAACGCAACCCAAAGATGTCCAGGTCTCAGAGCACACAACATAAAAGTGGGAGACCGCAGTGATAGTTACATAAAATTATATTTATACCCTTGACTTATAACTGTGTCACTTAAAATCTTCAGGAATGGAAAATGCCTTCTAAAAATGCTTTCTGCCAAGTCAACAAGTTGTTTTTCTCTCAGTCTTATGAGCAGGGGGCGGCAAGGTTTACCTCGCCCGGGGCTGGTTCACTCCCACGGAGATCGCTCCATGGGCTGGATTGTGTCTGTGCAGACGTGATTTTCGGCGTCTGCACATACATACCGTATTTTTCGCTCTATAGGACGCACTTTTCCCCCTCCAAAAATGAAGGGGAAATGTGTGTGCGTCCTATGGAGCGAATGCAGGCTCCTTGGCTCCGCGGAGACGCGCCGGTCCTGGAAGCCGGAGGAGGAACAGAAGGGTCTCCTTCTGTTCCTTCTCCAGCTTCGCTGAAGGGCGCTGCGCCTTCTCCCTCTCTGCACAGCGCCTCTCCTGTGAAGGAGGGGCGCTGCACAGAGAGAGAGAGAAGGCGCAGTGCCCCTTCAGCGACGCATCTGTCCTGGCTTCTGCTTTAGCCCTGCGCAGCCTCTTTGGGCAGGGGGAGCCTTCATCCCGCTGCCCTGAAGAGGCTTGGCACGGTTACCCCAGAAGCCAGAACAGCCACACAGTATCCCAGAAGCCAGATCCCTCTTGCTCTTCTGGCTTCTAGGGTTCAGAATAATTTTTTCTTGTTTTCCGCCTCCCAAAACTAGGTGCGCCCTATGGTCCAGTGCGCCCTATGGTGCGAAAAATACGGTAATTTTCGGCGTCTGCGCATACACAGACGCGATTTACAGCACTGCAGAAGCGAGTCCCCGCTCCACACTGTGCTGGTTTAGCGCAGCGTGCGGGGACTCGCCGAGCAGACAGCTCGGTTTGGGGGTGGCTTGTGGGCCATTTAAACAACCCCGTGGGCTGCTTGTGGTCCACGGGCTGCGGGTTGCCAACCCCTGCTTACGAGTGTCTCCCCCCTTTAAAAATACTTATTAGGGGAGGAAGCAAGGTTTTCCCCAGCGCAATGTTTTGAAAATAGCATCTTGTAAGGTAACCTGGTGCTCTTTTGCCCTAGCCTTGTGGTTTTTAAGCATTCTGTCTTTAGGAAATAGTTTTAACATTTGCTGATCGATAGAGTAACCCCTGAACTTTTTCGTATGGGATCCCTACACGGTGCAAAAGACTCTGGGGTTTGTTTTCAGAAGCACACTAGGGCTTCATCATTGCTCTCTCTGAATGAAACCCTGTGGCAAGAGCGGCAGCATTCCCTTCCATTGCAAGGGAAGGTCAGCAGGAATCTCTCTCAGGCTTGTTCACTATTATAAATGCTCTCACTTATAAATGCTCTCACAGTGGAATTTGCTGCCAAGGAGTGTGGTGGAGTCTCCTTCTTTGGAGGTCTTTAAGCAGAGGCTTGACAACCATATGTCAGGAGTGCTCTGATGGTGTTTCCTGCTTGGCAGGGGGTTGGACTTGATGGCCCTTGTGGTCTCTTCCAACTCTATGATTCTATGATTCCATGATTCTATGATTCTATAAACTTATGAGATGCGAGGATTCCCCAAAACACAAGAAAACGACTGCCCTACCACATCAAAAGGCAACAGGTGACTGGTCTTGTAAAATATACTTAAGGTTGATCAGGTTATCTTAGCACCTGAGACAGAAAATCCCATGAGCAGTTAAAATCTGACAAGAAGTAGAAATGCAATAACAATGGCCTTGGTCCAGTATATCTGAAGGAGCGTCTCCACCCCCATCGTTCTGCCCGGACACTGAGGTCCAGCTCCAAGGGCCTTCTGGCGGTTCCCTCACTGCGAGAAACCAAGTTACAGGGAACCAGGCAGAGGGCCTTCTCGGTAGTGGCGCCCGCTCTGTGGAAGGCCCTCCCATCAGATGTCAAAGCGATAAACAACTACCTGACATTCAGAAGACATCTGAAGGCAGCCCTGTTCAGGGAAGTTTTTAATATGTGACATTTTAGTGTATTTTTCATCTTTGTTGGAAGCCGCCCAGAGTGGCTGGGGAAACCCAGCCAGATGGGCGGGGTACAAATAATAAATTATTATTATTATTATTATTATTATTATTATTATTATTAACTTGCTGCCCTTTCCTGACATCCAGAGCCAGTCACCTTAGTGGACATCTCACTCTGCCTAATAGTAGAGCTAGGCATAGGCAAACTCAGCCCTCCAGATGTTTTGGGACTACAATTCCCATCATCCCTGACCACTGATCCTGTTAGCTAGGGATGATGGGAGTTGTAGTCCCAAAACATCTGGAGGGCCGAGTTTGCCTATGCCTGGGCTAGGCCTACTCTGAACAATCAATTTATGGCCGTCACTGTGATCCATCTTTAAGCACCTGTTTGCTTCAGAATAATACAGTCATGGTTCAGGTTTACAAAGAGAGAGCTGGATGAAGACAAGCAGAAGATGCATATGCTCTAGAGGCATATAATGAAAACTGCTCAGACTGCAAATAGTTTACTCCATGAATAAATCCACATTACGACTAGTTTTGAATGAAGTTATTTTTTTGGCACTTCGGCTACGATTCTGCGCATTGAATTTAATGGATTTATCCCTCAACAATAAGCACAGCACCAGGCCATATGAATGATTTAATCTGCAGGTGTAGGTGAGCAATCCTTTTATAGAAAGTGCTGGTTTATTTATTGTCTAGACTACTCAAAATACAATTCCAGTCATGGTGAATAACTGAGCTGAATAGCTAAGAACTTCACATTCTACTCATATCGAAATGCAATAAAGTTCTCTTTTATTAACATTGCAAATACAAGATACAATATTGTTTCCATTTTTTAATATACGGACCTCGTATCATGAATATAAGCTCCCCTTCCACCTCAGTCCCACCCATACTAGCAAATTAAGCATGGGGTAAGACCTCAAACACTCATGAAAACTGAATTTTTATCCAGCCAGAAATCAATAAACGTGAGTCGCTCTGACTCTCCTCACATCATATTTTAAAGGAGTACAAGCCAGGGAGATGCTGATCTTCACAGTGGGGTCACCACAAAACAAAATGCTGCACAGCCCTTGTAATTTATTTGCTGTTTCCTGACATACTTTATAAACTCATTATTCTCCAGCCCCTGCCCTATACTGATAAAAGGAAATAAACCAGAGGTATCAAGTCTAAAATCACAACCAGATGGGCAAAGGGCAATGAGAAGAGATATGTAACTAATTGTATACTGATACTGCTCTTTTCGGATACAGTCCACAACGCCATCCGCAGTTGTGGCAAATGGAGGATAGACATGAAGAGCCACACACACAAAAGGCCAGGAAGGCGAAGATACACACATTGGCTCCACTTTCTGACACCTTCCATGAGCCGTTTGAACATGCACCACTGAAGTTTTACCAGAAGCTTCGAGTTTGGTTTATATTAAGTGGATTTGCCAATGACTGGTGCCAAAAGAGAGCAAGCAAAAGCAACACTGTAGAGAAAAGCCATTCAAAGTTTTCTTTGTTATTCAAATCAAACATATTCTCTTACGATATAAACGGCTCGCTCTGGATTCCCTCCCGCTGTTTTCCGCACATGGAGGGCCAATTTCTTATTGAGTGAATAAGCCCTCAATTTTATTTAGAAAGGAAATCAGAGGCACTCTCATGGTTTATCACTCTGGTAAGGGCGGGAAGGCTTCTTAAAGGAAATCTAGCAGAGACTTAAAGAAAATGCATATGTGCTATCACACATGCTTTTCCCATTTCCTGATTAGGGGAAACTAAACAAGTGGTGGGCATGTGGATTTCAGGCTGAAGCTCAAACAAATTAGGAAAACGCACATTCCCTAGGTGTCTGGAAGCTCACTTTATTTATCTTCCTGCTGCTGATGTCCTGGGCTGATTAATTTTTTTAAAAAAATTCCATTTACTCTAACAAATGCTAGCTAAAGAACATGGCTGGGAAATGTTTTAAAAATCTCACGCAGTCTCCATACTGCAAGTTCAGGCATTGCCAAATCTCTTCAGAGCAGAACTGAAACTCTCTTATAATATTTTGGTAGTAATGTTAAAAAACCAAATCTGAGATGCCACAAACGCAGATATGTTTGAGTCCCTTTATATAGTATATATAAAAGGCAGCGCTACATGACATGCCAGCAGTGCTGCTGTCTTCTTTTCACACATAACTTGGAGCCGGGGAATATATTGAAACCACTATATCAGGCATAGGCAAACTTGGTCCTCCAGATGTTTTGGGACTACAACTGCCATCATCATTTGAGGTGACCTTCTTCCAGTTTGTTACTGCTGGAGACAGCGAGAGGGGGGAGGCCAGCATGGTGCAAATGTGGCAGCAGGAGCAAAAGATTAGCTCCGCCAGCGTGTTTGTGCTACACCCATTTTACCACCCCTTGCTTCTCCCTCTCTATGCAGCAGCAACTCAGCCAGAAGGAAGTTAGGTGAGCGGCACAGTTCTACCACACCGTCCAGTACTGACCAGAAGCCCGATATCCTCAGCAGTCAGAAACTAATTACAGTGGTGCCTCGCAAGATGAAATTAATTCGTTCTGCGAGTCTCTTCATCTAGCAGTTTTTTCGTCTTGCGAAGCAACCCTATTAGCGGCTTAGCGCTATTAGCGGTTTAGCGGCTATTAGCGGCTATTAAAGGCTTAAGGGATTAGTGGATTAGCTGCTAAAAGGCTATTAGCGGTTTAGCGGCTTAGAAAAAGGGGGTGGGGAGCGGAAAAAAATCTCAAGACTCGCAAGACATTTTCGCCTTGCGAAGCAAGCCCATAGGGAAATTCGTCCTGCGAAGCGCATCGAAAAACGGAAAACCCTTTCGTCTAGCGGGTTTTCCGTCTTGCGAGGCATTCGTCTTGCGGGGCACCACTGTATAAAGAGCTGATTATATCGGAAGCTACCTAAAGGGTGGATTTTAGGGCCTGATTTTATCACAAGGCTAAGTTCTGCACTTAGCAGTGGATTGATGAAATTAGCAAAGTATGTGCAAATTTATTTGAACTGGAGCAGTTCCAGAGAAGGCTCAAGACTAAGAGCACAATTCTATGCATGTTGATTCAGAAGCAAGCCCAAATGTGTTCAACGAGGTTTTTTCCAGGGGAAAGTGCACAGGGTACGGAATCGAAGGAACACACAACAATGACGCAGCGCACTTGAGAGCATGCTCAGAATGGAAGGTGAGAGGGGGGAAAGCATCAAATTTTGTCCTCACTCAAGGTGCAGTATTGCCAAAGTCTGCCCTGGTCCAGCTATAGAAATCATAGACTTGCAGAGCTAGAAGGGACCACAGGGGTAATCTAGTCCAACCCCCTGAAATGAAGGAATCTTTCACTCAATGTGGGGCTCGAACCCATGACAATGGGATTAAAAGTCTCGTCCTCCACTGATTGAACTATCCCAGCTCAGTATGCTTTTCAAACCTCTCTTTAGAAGGGCATACAAAACTGCCAACTGCCCAAAAAGGATTTTTTTAAAAAACAATGTTTAAGGGATGTGGAGGGCAAAAGGAGAGGAGAAAAACAATCTGGGATGTTACAGTCACATTAGTTTATATATTAATCCAAACATCTTTTTTTCCACTTGCTTTTAGAAGAATGAACTTTCCCTAAAATACAGCAATTCAGGGTGAGCTATACCATCTGTCTTTGTTCCAGTGACCCGTTCACAACCATAAGTCAGGAATGTCTTTAAAACACAGTCCTCTGAATCTGATAAGAAAACTAAGTACTGATTTTTTGAACTTCTACATGTATCTTTGGCTGATTTATGACTCGGTGCTAAAACCCATAATTCTTGTCTCAAATCAGGACTGGGAGTTTAGGTTAATTCCTCACCCATCACCCTTTGCATACTAGCTACTGCCCCTCCCTTTTTAAATCGTGCGAGCTGTACGTTTACAGAGACTGGAATTTAAAAAATAACAACAAAACAGCGTCAGGAAAGCAAGATTTAGCAGCGTGAGAAAGGGGAAAACAGGTTTGTGCATAGACACCAGAACAGTGGGGGGAGGAAAGCAGACCCACCAAGTGCACCTATTTTCCAGGAATACTCCCAGATTTACAGAAGCCGTCATGGTTTCTGATTTGATCCTGGGGTGTCCCACTTTTCCTTAGGATGTCCCTATTTTCATCAGAGAAATGTTGGAGGGTATGGGAAAGTAAGCCCCTTTAGACCTAAACTTTAACCCCATCCCTTATGCACAGTCTTAGTAGCATGTTTTCTGTAACAGCAGCCATTTTTTTACCCACAATGCACCTGCACAGGAACTTCCAGAACAATGCATTTTGCAATAACTGAGGGGGACCAGGATGATGGCCTTATGCAGTGGCTGTCGTCCCTCCCAGCTGGCATCGTGTGGGCACCACCATTTGCCTAATAATACCACATGGCGGGGCCAGGCATGCCAGGACTGAAGCCTGTAAGACAGGCTTCCTCAACCTCGCCCCTCCAGATGTCTTGAGACTACAATTCACATCATCCCTGACCACTGGTCCTGCTAGCTAGGGATCATGGGAGTTGTAGACCAAAAACATCTGGAGGGCCGAGGTTGAGGAAGCCTGCTGTAGGAAGTCACACATCTCTGGCAAGTGGGAACCGAGCATATATGCCATCATGTATACACTGTAGCCGGAATTCCGTAGCCGGAATTAAGATTCCCTAGCCAGAATTAAGATTGCCAGAAGAAATATCAACAACTTCAGATATGCAGATGACACAACCTTGATGGCAGAAAGTGAGGAGGAATTAAAGAACCTTTTATTGAGGGTGAAAGAGGAGAGCACAAAATATGGTCTGAAGCTCAACATCAAAAAAACGAAGATCATGGTCACTGGTCCCATCACCTCCTGGCAAATAGAAGGGGAAGAAATGGAGGCAGTGAGATATTTTACTTTCTTGGGCTCCATGATCACTGTAGATGGTAACAGCAGTCAATAAATTAAAAGACGCCTGTTTCTTGGGAGAAAAGCAATGACAAACCTAAACAGCATCTTAAAAAGCAGAGACATCACCTTGCCAACAAAGGTCCATATAGTTAGAGCTATGGTTTTCCCAGTAGTGATGTATGGAAGTGAGAGCTGGACCATAAAGAAGGTTGATTGCCGAAGAATTGATGCTTTTGAATTAAGGTGCTGGAGGAGACTCTTGAGAGTCCCATGGACTGCAAGAAGATCAAACCTCTCCATTCTTAAGGAAATCAGCCCTGAGTGCTCACTGGAAGGACAGATCCTGAAGCTGAGGCTCCAATACTTTGGCCACCTCATGAGAAGAGAAGACTCCCTGGAAAAGACCCTGATGTTGGGAAAGATGGAGGGCACAAGGAGAAGGGGACGACAGAGGATGAGATGGTTGGACAGTGTTCTCAAAGCTACCAACATGAGTTTGACCAAACTGCGGGAGGCAGTGGAAGACAGGAGTGCCTGGCGTGCTCTGGTTCATGGGGTCATGAAGAGTCGAACACGACTAAACAACTAAACAACAACAACAATACACCGTAGGTTGTACAATGACAGCTAATTACAGGGCCTCAGGAAAAGGATTGGGGCAGACCTTTGCCTTAGATCCTGGACAGAAGAGCATTAAACCAAATAAATCACATAAATCAGTTCCCAATATTATTAAAGTTCTGGGAAGTAATGGTTCCACCCTCTCTGAGCTAAATTGTGATACTAAATAAACCAGTAGCATTCCAGTGGAAAGTCTCAACGCAATGGACATCATAACAATACACACAACACAGGCAGACTTTCTTAAGTTCAGACAGATTTAGGAGTTCAGCTGAAAGACGGATGGAAAGAACCTCCCACCCATCCAGCAACTGCAAGCTGAATTAAGATTTCAAAACAACACAGCTCTTCCAGGTAATCAAATCGGACAGTGGAAAAAATCATCATCCAGTGAATAGTAAAAGTTTTGGAACAACCCTATTACAACAAGATGTGAATACATGTCTCAGCCCAGTGACGCAAGTGGAATTGATTTGTAAGATTATCTAGTGCACGGCATGGGGGCTGAGATAAAATGCTGTGTGCATATTACTGAATTGATTAGGTCACGGATAACACTATTAATTCTAATTAGTGAAAAGCCCTGGTGTTGGCAGGCAGTGCATATACCCAATCTGGCACCCTCAAACTCCTATCAGACCCAGGCAGCATGGTCAATGGAAAGGGATGGTGGGAACTGTGGTACAAAACAGCCGGGAGCATCAGGTTGGGGAAGACTGGTGAGTGATGTAGCTATGCTGGTTGTTGCTCAGCTGTGTGCACACACATTCATTTCTGATCTTTTGCTTCTCGGTCTGTTAAGTACAGTGGTACCTCGGGTTACAGACGCTTCAGGTTACAAACGCTTCAGGTTACAGACTCTGCTAACCCAGAAATAGTACCTCGGGTTAAGAACTTTGCTTCAGGATGAGAAAGCCACTCCCGAGCTCGAGAGGGGGTGGGGTTGTGGGCTCTCGCCCGCGACCACAGTCTCGCGGGGCTGGGAAGCCCCGCGGGAAAGTCAGGGATTCCCCGGCCTTAATTATTATGCATCTCCCCCGGGCCAGCCAATCGGCTGGCGAGGGGGCGGGGCCGGCCAGGGCAATGTAAGGTCAGGGCTGCCCTGGCTCGCCCCTTTCTCTCCTCGCACCGGCTCCAGATCGCTTCTTTTGCTTCTCGGTCTGTTAAGTACAGTGGTACCTCGGGTTACAGACGCTTCAGGTTACAAACGCTTCAGGTTACAGACTCTGCTAACCCAGAAATAGTACCTCGGGTTAAGAACTTTGCTTCAGGATGAGAACAGAAATTGCATGGCAGCGGGAGGCCCCTTTAGATACAGTTGTACCTCAGGTTAAGAACAGTTTCAGGTTAAGAACAAATTACCGTATTTTTCGCTCTATAGGACGCACTTTCCCCCTCCAAAAATTAAGGGGAAATGTGTGTGTGTCCTATGGAGCGAATGCAGGCTACTTGGCTTCAGCGATAGCAACGCGAAGCCTCCGAAGCGCAGAGGGAGAGCTCCCCCCGCGCTCCGGAGGCTTCGCATTGCTTTCGCTGAAGCTGCCTGAAGCCCCCGGAGCGCAAACTCCCGCTGCGCTCCGGGGGCTTCAGGCAGCTATCCGCAAGCCTTTGGAGCGCAGCAGGAGTTCCTGCTGCGCTCCGAAGGCTTGCAGATAGCCGTCTGAAGCCTGGAGAGCGAGAGGGGTCGGTGCACACTGATCCCTCTTGCTCTCCAGTCTTCGCTTCGCTGGAGAGGCGCTGCACAGTTTTCCCTCTCTGCACAGCGCCCCTTCAGCGAAGCGGGAGGAGAAATGGAAGGGGCTCAATTTCTCCTGCTGCTTCGCTGAAGGGGCGCTGAGCAGAGAGGGGGAGAATCCCCCCCCCCCGTTCTCCCCCTCCTATGGTCCGGTGCATCCTATAGAGCGAAAAATACAGTAAGTTCTTAACCCGAGGTACCACTGTATACAAAGCCCATTGGCTGCTAGGCAGGCAACGGGTCTGATATGAGAGTAGGGATTGGTTTGATGGCTGCCAATGTTACAAATGCACTGATGGCTTTTCTAAAACTGAACTGTTCTCCTCTATATACCTTGGGGTAGTGGGGCACTGGGGAAAACTCTCTCCCAGACAAAAGTTTCCCAAGAATGCTACTTTGCCATCTGCCTGGGTTTCGAAGTTTGTTCTAGAGAATGCTTGTCTGGGACGGAAGTGGTTGTACCTACAGCACCTTTGGTCTATTCCAAAATACAGTTTGCTTTATTGAGCTCATTTTAAGGCTAGGGCCTGAACATTCTAGGAAAAAAATAATGATGAGAATGTGTCTGCAATTGACATGTGAATGTTGTTAATTACATGGAAATGATCATACGCCCAAGCCAAGCCGAAATAAACATGTGATACATTTCCTCTTGAAGCTTATATGGTTGCGTCTGTACAATTTGTGGTCTTCCAAGCTGAATGCAGCCCATCAGGCGGTCATTATGGTTTACCAGTCACTCTCACAACACACAACACCATGTTGTTTTGCACTGACAGGCAGGCAGCAAAAAGCAGGAGGCTGCCTTGATGGACAGCAGTAGGGCAGAGGGCATTTTGGCTGAAGGCTTATCCAAGTGCTATGCCTAATGTCATAATGCAAGAAATGTTAGTTATCATGCTAGGTGTGAACTTGGTTTATGTGAACCTGGGTTAAAATCCCCATTTGACCACAACACTCAAGTGGGGAATCTTGGGCAAATCGCTGTTGTTTCAACTGAACCTACTTCACACACGGTTGTTGTGATAAACCCTGTGTGTGCGGTTCAAGTTCCTTGGATACATACAAAAGTGCAAAATAAACCAGCATTTTGTTTCACTACAAAAGAGTGATAGACAGGGCAAAAAGAAAAGGAAAACAGACACAAAAAAAGTCAGGCACCTTAACATTCATCAAGTTTTTACAAGTTAATTGAGCTTTGCCTACATCAATCTGATGTGTAACCACCCTGCAGAATTAGGAGCATCAATAGCAGCAGAATGATTGAGTTCCTAAGACACGGTGATTAAAAATGCTGTTGCTTTCTTAAGCATTTAAGTGATAGTGTTACAATAAATCCCACTTAAACGTCATAATGAAACCTCAAAGCTTTGTCTAATGGATGCCTGGGAGGGTCTCACCTGTGACACAGTGCTGAGCAATTACCAATTTTGAATCAGTTAAATCTTCACCGCTGTGCAATCCTTGTTAAAAGAACCTGAAAGCATCCCTGCGCTGCAGCAACAGGAGGTACCAACAGTGGTGTAGAAAACTGTCAGCAAAGAAGACATGCTATACCTTTGAAATCCCTCAAGGGACATGCTTTTCAACAGCAGTTTTCCCCCCCATTGCAACTTTGGAAACAATTTAATCAGTCATGCCCTTCTGGAGATCACTGTTGGCATCTGTCTGTCTCGCGAGTGAAGTCAAACCACTGCATTAGCAGGGACCTCCCTGGAGCCCAAGCCTGGGCAGTGTGTATGAAGGTCCTAGGCTGCCCAGGTGACAAGACCCTCCCATCTTAGCCTCGCTGATGTGGTCCAAAGGAAAGCAGAACAATATGTTCAGCACCAGCTTGGCTGCAGGAGTTGCATACAAGGCACCATCTTAGCAGCTCCCACTCTGGATTTGTGTATGGTTCACTCCTGAGCCTTTTCTTCTCCTGAAGATATCCCACAAGGCAGCGGATGCTTAGGATCAGAGTTTTCCTTGTCCTAGATGGACTCCCTTCCCAGGTTGATGAGCCCCATCTGCCCTCTACAGCATTCTTAAACTGTTGGACCCAGTATTGGCCTCATTAGCTCAACCCACCAGAGCCTGTCTTCACATGCAGGGGAAGTCTCTAATTCACCAAGGCTTTGAAGGCCATTGGCTACTCTCATCTGGTTTAGCTTGTGGCTCCCAGAAGCTGTCAGCATGTGACAGCAGCCACACAGCCCTTTTGTATATAAGCAATGAACATGTCAGGAGAACATATTTATATAATATCAAGACTATGATTCAAGTGCTGGAGTTTCTGGAGGTATCTGAGTAGCAAGTCCTTGTTTAGAGGGAGCGTCTGTTCCAATCTCTAGAGGAGAGTCCGACTATGACTGAAATGTGCAAACTTTCCCAAGAGGAGCTCCCCATGTGACCATGAAGTCTTGAGTGTGACTTCCATAAGACTTTGACACTGAGCGTCTAAAATTATCTAATTGCATCACTGACAGGATATGCTAAATTCCCTGACTGAAACAGCCAGGTTCAACCATTTCAATAAAGGCCAGCTTCCTGCCTGGAGAGAAACCAAGTCCCAAGAGCAAGGGAACAATATGCAGGCAGGCGAGAGAAAGTGTGCGCTATAACTTGCAAGATGGCAAAGATGGAACTGGCACTGGCTATTATTCTTATTGTCAAAAACTTGAGAAAACAGCAACAGGAGGAGAGCGATGGTTGCATATACTGTACAACTGTAGTGGCACGGTTTTGTTATGATGCGGAAGAAATTGTCTATTCCTACTATTATCAGAATGAGGAGAGACAATGAATAAATATATCACAAAGGCTATTCCTTTAAATAACAAAGAACTGGAAGTCTTTTATTCATCATTGACCTAAGAAGGCTCTTTCTTCATTGGACATGAATCATTTGATATTACTATTATATCATTCTCTCTGGGTTGTATTTGACTAAAACCCTAAATAAGGCCCTGTATATCTGAAGGAGCGTTTCCACCCCGTCATTCAGCCCAGACGCTGAGGTCCAGCTCCAAGAGCCTTCTGGTGGTTCCCTCACTGTGAGATGTGAGGTTATAAGGAACCAGGCAGAGGGCCTTCTCGGTAGTGGTGCCCTCCCATCAGATGTCAAGGAGATAAGTAACTATACAACCTCTAGAAGACATCTGAAGGCAGCCCTTTATAGGGAGGTTTTTAATGTTTAATGTTTGATTATGTTTTTAGATATTCTGGAAGCCGCCCAGAGTGCCCAGTCAGATGGGTGGGTTACAAATAATAAAACAAGGCTGTAAGAGTGATCAATAGTCAACTGGCTCAGTCTAGTGACAGTCTTTGGGAAACTTCTGGTTCTGGCTGGGGAATGACATGCTCACTCCCAAACCCTTTTAAAGAAAGTAACATGCAAACAATTCCTTAAGCCACACTGTCTGGTACCATGTGCATTGCTGGAGCATTTGAATGTTGTTTTAACATGGTTAATATTTATAACTTTTGCAACAAGAGCCTGACCACTTCCCACCCCCTATGGATAAAAGGAAAGACTCGACTCTGAATTCCTCTGCCAAAACAATCATATTTCATGCCTGTAAAGTCAACAGAATGCTCTGCTGTCATTATACAAAATAGCCGGATGTGATTCTTTATTTCCCTTTCTCAGGCATACTTATCTTTTGCCAAGAAGCCAACAACTAACCTGGGATTTATTTATACTTCAAAATCTTCATAGAGGACACAAAACACAACACACACTAGTTTAAAAAGAACATGCCAAAGCAATTTTTCTTACTAACTTATCAGATCTCACAAGTTACACTGGCTAAGGTAAGGCCAAAAGACTTCCAAAGAGAGTTTTGTTAGAAGGCAATATTTCCTTGAGTCATTAAGTGAATAAACACCCATAGAGGATTCTGCAGGGGTAAAACAATGCTGGAAGTGCTGCCTTCAAATCTTTAATGATCCTTCTTGCTTAACATTCTGAAAGCCAAGTAAATCCTCCATATCTCAAGTTTCACATAGTTTGCATCTGTATCTTATATCGCCCCATGACTCCCCCAAGTTCAGAGACCCAACAATGTTCCCCTTACTGAGCCAGCAATGGGTAGCCATTTCCTCTGTTTTCTGCACCAGAAAAGTCTCTGTTTTGAGATTTTGAATCTCCATTTAGCCAAAAGATGTCTTTTAGAGTTGCAGAAAAGGGAAGGCTGGGTAAAATCTTGTAGAGGTCTGATGCAGAGTTATTTGATCTCTCCAACAGTGATACTGTCAGATGCTTCTGGTCACAAGATACAAGATACTGTGTTTAGCGAAGATGCAAAAAAAAGGACCTTGAATATATAAAAAATTGCAAATCTGCTATTTGGTACAATCAATTTAAACAGACCACAAAAGGGCTATGTACCTGCGAGAATTAATTTTGCCCCCTGTTAAATGTGTTTTGACCCAGCTCAGGTTCCAAACGATGCCAACTGAATACCTGGCTGGGAGATATACTAACAAATCAGCAGACCTTGCCAACTGATGCTGAGCAAAATGTTGGACCTTACAGCACAACCTTATCAGTGATGTCAATGAGGTTTACTTCCAGTATAGAATTGCAGCCTTAAGAACTGGTGGGCGCATGTGCTTGTTTTCTCTACTCTCCGCATCACTTTTTTTCTTTTGTGTCTTGACTTTTGGATTTTGTAGGCTTGCAAGAAAGGGTTGCTGCATTTGTTCGTTTTCATCTCATGTAGGCTGCTCTGGAAGCTTTTTTTTTGCCATGGATTGGAGCACAAATGCTTTAAATAAATTAAGAAATGTTATTCCCTTAGCTGAGACTAAGAGAGCATGGCTTTCCTAAAGTCACCTATTCACTTATGTATTGGTGTAATTTATTTGTTCAATTGATAAACCATGCTGCAGTAACAGGAGACTTAGGGTTGCATGCAATTTAACAGGAGATACTATAAAATCATGAAAACAAAGCCACAGAGCCAGAGAACTCATTGGGTGCAGGAAAGAAATCCCTAAAATTCAGCAAAGCTATAAGAAAAAAAAATATGCAAAAGCACTTTTCATGGTGCTGAAAACATATCAGAGTTGGTGGAAGGCAAACTGCTGAGAGGAGGACATTCCACATTCGAGATGCCATGATGAAGAGTGCCTTCTCACTGGTAAATAAATCTGATTTATATACATTTATCTCACCCATCTTCCAAGGAATTCATGGTTGTATGCCTGGTTCCCCCTTTTCCCATTTTATCCTCATAACATAACCCAGTGAGGTAGGTTATACTGAAAGAAGACGATTGGCCCAAGATAATTCAAGGAGCATTATGGCCAGGTGGGGATTTGAGCTTGGAAGACTCTGCAGTCTAAACCTGCAACCAATATATATCGCAATGTCAATCTTCGTTTAAGCACATGAAGGGAATTAATTCCAAAGAGGGGTGGGAAAGAGCCTGGGAGAGGAGGCTGCGGCGGCCCCATATTCCTTCAGCCCATGCCCAGTCTCTAAACTGTAGCCAAGGGAGCTTCCATCAATATGTCTGCCTTGGCCCCTAGCAAATTCATGGCTGAGGTGAAACTTCAACTTGAACTGGAAATTGTAACTTATTCTCCTAACTGCAGCTCTAGGTAAAGGTAAAGGTACCCCTGCCCGTACGGGCCAGTCTTGACAGACTCTAGGGTTGTGCGCTCATCTCACTCTAGAGGCCGGGAGCCAGCGCTGTCCGCAGACACTTCCGGGTCACGTGGCCAGCGTGACGAAGCTGCTCTGGCAAACTGGCACCAGAGCAGCACACGGAAATGCCGTTTACCTTCCCGCTATAAAGCGGTACCTATTTATCTACTTGCACTTAAGGGTGCTTTCGAACTGCTAGGTGGGCAGGAGCTGGGACCGAACGACGGGAGCTCACTCCGCCGTGGGGATTCGAACCGCCGACCATGCGATCGGCAAATCCTAGGTGCTGAGGTTTTACCCACAGCGCCACCCGCGTCCCTAACTGCAGCTCTAGCTCTGCATAAAGTACTTGTGTGGCTTCCCTGTGGAGGAAAACCAGGACCTACAAAAATGTGGCCCTGTTGCTTTAGCTTTCCCTGGAGGGTGGGGTTTTGTTTTTTTTTGTTTTTGGTGGAATTGGTATCCCAGCATAAATCATATGCAAGGCCCTTGTTGTTTCATATGTGAGAGGAAACTAAAGAATTGTTTCCCGAGCAATTAATATATATGTATATATTCGGACTGCTTTGACATGGTTCATGCTGTTGCCGTATGTGTTGTAAATCAACTATCATTTTACTCCCCAAATATGGCTCAGTTTTAAGTGCAGGCTGAAACTGTTCCTGTACAAGTCATGGTGTATGCAGAGTTCTTTGGGATGCTTCCAGAGAAACATGAAGGCGCTGAGTTTTAAAGCTCATTTCAGACCATTTTGTTGCTAGTGGAGTACTGGTGTGAAGGAGATAACTGAATAGAAGAAAATAGATGCTTATCTTCTGATAAAGAAAGCTGATTGTCGTAAACTTCTAAGCAGCAGATTACATGCCTAAAAGGAGTCGCAGTTAGAGAATACTTGCATGTGGCTAAAAAGTTCATCTTGATGAACTTGAACTAATTGGTTTCATAAAATTAGGGTCTGAATTCGGACCTCAACTAATTCGTTTTAGAATCTACTGGAAAACTTTGTTGTAGTAGTAGTAGTAGTAGTAGTGGGGTGGCCTGCTACAGAATATCCCAGGTTCATTCTGCAGCCTGGCTGGAATCTTCAATTTAAGAATCCAGGTCCCACTTCGATCTACAGTTGAAAGAAGAGGCATCTCAGTAGCTGAGCAGAAGGTCCTAAGTACAGCTTCTCCCAGCATCTCCCAGTAGGGTGGCAAATTCATAGAATCATAGAACTCAGCATTAGACAGTAAGAAAAATCCAGGACAAGCTTTTTTTCCTTTTTCCTTTTTACAGGGATGGTTGTATTCATAGCCCAAATACTGGAAAAGTCAAGGTGTCAAAATTCTCCTATCTTAGGTTGTCATTATTATTAATGTTTCCCCCTAAAGAGGGATTAGCAAAGCACATTAGAAAATAGCTCCTGCTATTTTTAAAAACTTGAGCACACTTCTTGGACTAATGACATGTTTGTGTCTGCTCGGTAGGTCTCTTGACAAGCTAAACAGATTATTTTATTTCATTGGCTCTCAAGGCGCACGTCTGCTTTAATAAAAGGGGAAAATCATTTCCAAATAGGGTCTGAATGAGATCTGGAATCTGGGCTATATTTGAAGCATGCAGCACATTTTTAAAAATGAGGGAAAAACCTGAACTTTGGGGAATGAGGAGGGTCAGACTGCAGACTTCCAGAGCATATGCTGAAGCTTGCCGCAGCTATTACATTCACAGTATTTCAGGCTGTTCCAGAATTTGCAAGGAAATGAATTTGTTCTGGGTATCACAAAGCATAACACAGCTGCTAATGGCTGAATCTGCTTCTCAAGAGGAAAGGCAGCAAGTGGTGATAGCATTTTAGGTGTCTGAAATTTTGTATCTGGTATTTTGGAGCTTGCTGGTTCCATAGTAGAGAAGAGACCCAATTGCTGTTTTGCGACACTAATCCTTCATTGGTGTTAAGAGCGTGTGAGCTTTGTTCAGTTGCACACACAAACAAAAGTATCATTGGAAACAAAAATTGGGCTTCCACATCGTCAGGGAACTGCCATCGGAGCTGGAAGCGGAGAGAAGGCTCCAGAGGGATGCCGGAGAGGGTCCCAGTAGGGAGAGAGGCAGCCCATCCGCTGGGGAAGGAAATCAGCGTAACACCAGTGGAGAAGGGGGGCAGATGGGGGAATCGGAGAGGTGGCTCCAGGACTCCTCGCCGGAGACCAGCGGAGAGAGTACGGGTACTCCGCTGCCCACACCCTCCCTGCGCAGAAGACTTCCGCGCAGGGAGAGTAGGAGAAGACTGGGTGTCAAACAGCTTTTATGCTGGAAAAGGTTCAAGAACCGCCCACTGACGGATTCTGCCAGCGACTGAGGCAGCCACGAAACTTGAGGCTGTCCAGACAGAAAGGGTTCAACCAGGTAACCTAGCCAGGAGTGGCGACAACTTACGCACGAGCAACCCCTAGAACCATTACACACATGAAGCAGCCTTTTAAGTTCATTCCCCAGATTAGTTTTTCTAGATCAACATATTGAGGAGGAGGAACACAAACTGGCACAAACCCCTAACTTGTCAATGGGCAGATGATGTCTGTGCAGCTCCCCTGATCACAGACACCAGGATAAATGTTGCTCTTAAAGCTACAAAATCTTAAAATGACAAGGTTGAATGAAAACAGTTTGGGGGAAGCAGGGTTCAAATGGCGCGAGTCCTATAAGCTGGGGCAATGGAGTGGGCTGTGCTACAGCCAAGTGCCAAAACATGACAATTGAGAGACAGGAGGAGCCAAGCAGTATCTGATTTCTCGGCCTATTTTACAGGATTATTGCAAGGTTTAATGAAATAATATACACGTGGCACTCTCCATTCTAGAAAGTCACTTCTTTAACACACTTTCCTTATGAACTGTGGTAAGAGCTTAGGTTGAAATACCTTGAAATACAATATGTGAATTGTTTTTGCGCCGATCCCTCAAATAAACGTTTGCATTGTTCCTGCCGCAAAACATTTCCAGATATTTAAAACTGAGCGACAAATAGTTTTGCTCTCACTGGATGGAGCACAGTATTTTTTCTATTAAAAAAAAAAACAACAGACAGCATCCCAACATACTCTTGAAAGTGCTTACAGAATGAATTGGATGTGTTTCAAATTGGATTGTCTCACAAATAGACAATGCATGATAATGAATAGACAACAAAAACCAACATAAAAAGTAATCAATTCATCTAATTTTTAAGGCCATTCTACTGTCTTTCTCTACTACTAAACTACTATTGATTCTACAAAACACAGCAATAGCTGATTAGAAGCATAGAGTATATGATTGGAGTTTGCTGTCTGATTCCCCCCGCCCACGATAATTTTAAGAGCATAGGAAAAGCTTTGCTCTGACACTCCAAGGTTGATCTAAACCAGGTGTGGTGAACATTTGGCCCTCCAGATGTTACTGAACTACAACTCCCATTAGCTCTGGCAAGCACAGCCCCTGGCCAGTGATGATGGGAGTTGAGGTTAAGCAATACCTGGAGGGTCAGAGGCCATCCAAACTTGATCTAAACCTTTATTCCTTTCTTTTTAAAATGTTATTTTTGTAACTTGCATGCTGGAATTGTATTTATTTTATTATTTGCCAACACTGAAACATAACATTAAACATAACATAAAAATAATGTAGTTGTACAAAACACATAACCCAAATGAATGAAAATGTATCTGTATCAATGTGCTCATCTATATGGAGCTATTCTCACATGTCCAGTTGGAGTCATTAGTAGGCATCAATATCACTAATATATATTGAATTTAGATACAGATTTCCCTTAAACAAATTCAGGACTTTATAAGCCAATAGCCTTAATCTGTTGCTGTATTCAGTAAAGTTATCCCACCTTATTGCAAAACTATCATCCCTCTGGTTCAGTTCTTTATATGCAATATAGTGAGTGGGTTTACTATTTATTTAATTCCTTTCTCTCTTTTTGGTCCTCGCAGCCATACAAGATTGGAAGAATGGACAAGGAAGCTTACAAGCCCAAGCTCACTGCACTTGTTTTTGTAACGCTAAACCATGGTTTCTCCTTACATGTAAACTGGGTCAGAGTTTGCCTGTGGATTTTGCCTATCATTTCCAGTACCAATACTGAAGAAACAGCAGTTCCAGAGACCTACTATCAGTAAGGGCTTAAAAAGGTAAAGGTAAAGGTACCCCTGCCCATACGGGCCAGTCTTGACACACTCTAGGGTTGTGCGCCCATCTCACTCAAGAGGCCGGGGGCCAGCGCTGTCCGAAGACACTTCCGGGTCACGTGGCCAGTGTGACGAAGCTGCTCTGGCGAGCCAGAGCCGCACAAGGAAACGCCGTTTACCTTCCCGCTAGTAAGCGGTCCCTATTTATCTACTTGCACCCGGGAGTGCTTTCGAACTGCTAGGTTGGCAGGCGCTGGGACCGAACAGCGGGAGCGCACCCCGCCGCGGGGATTCGAACCGCCGACCTTTCAATCGGCAAGCCCTAGGCGCTGAGGCTTTTACCCACAGCGCCGGCTTAGCCACACTTAATTTTCCTCTGCTCTTTCTAGGCACCATGCACACTTTAAACCTCCATGTCTGAGCTCCCCACCCCACCCCCACAGTCACGGAACCAAGAAATTACACAAAACAAAAGAATTGCTGTGAAAAACCCTGAAACAAGAAGTAATTGACTATAGAATTAAATTAAATAACAAAAATCAAAAAGTTTAAGGATAAATTAACCTAGAATTAAGCAACGACTTAACGAGATGCCGGCTACAAAACTTGTTTCACTGAACTAATCAGTTTCCTCAGAAGGAAATAAAGAAATTATAAACCTTCAATGATTTTAAGTGATATCAAACAAACTCAAGAGCAGGGCTGAAACGCTTGAGTTTACAAAAAAAGGTATGAAAACCTCAATGACAAGTTTTAAACATAGCCCTGTTTAAGAGAACGTTTCTAGAAAAAGAGTTGCAACGGCACCCATCTGAGAGGTGATGGAACTGAGTTTTGCTTCTAACTCGCTCTTGCAACTCTATTCTAAGGTTTGGGATTGATTTCCTTGAAGTTACATGCTTTCCTGGCATTTCCCTGTTCCTGAGGCCCTGGTATGTGCAGCACTGCTGATCCTCACAGTATTTTAGGCAAAGCAATTAGCTATGGTTGGGGGAAGGGGGACTTCAAAGGCTACTCTAATGAACAGGACCAAGCTCTCAAATCTAAGGCATGCAACTAGATCTCAGAAAATGGCTCTTGCATTCTGCTATTCTCCCATTTGCTCGATGCCCTAATATCGATATATAAAGAACATAATGGACATTTGCCCAATAAAAAGCAGAATTTTGTGGAATGAAACGCTCTTTAAAAGATTCCCAGGAGTTCCATTCTCTTAATATGTGCAAAACTCAAATGAGAAGTCTGTTAAATGCTGCTAGCTCAGAAGGAATGCTTGTGAATGTTAAGACTCTGAGCATTATTATTACTATTATTATGCCATTCACAAGTCTTCTCTCTCCTCCTTTTCCCTGTCTGAAATCTCCACAATGGTGGAAATTCAGATTAATATCTCACTTCCAGTCCTGGCAAGTTATTGAGACTGGTCTTTTGTCTTGTTTTTTAATTGTCACTGCAGTTTTACATCTCCTTTGATCTCTCTCCTTTTGTACAATGGGGATGAGCTATATGAGCTTGGTGAAAATTATGCTGTGGGATTAAGTGGAAGGTTTTACATTTCCCTACTGTGGCCAAAGCATTACAATGCAGGAATGCCAATAGTGCCGTTGCGTTGTGCTGAAACACTGATTTATAGCTGGGTATCTATTATTATCGCAACAACCTGGTGTGTCAGAAACTGACAAGAAACTAGATACTTTTCCCTATGTCTGGAGAGTCTCTCTTTCTCTTTTAAAGCTTTTAAGGGCAGGATTGTTTAGGAGGAAGAGGGAGCCCCAAAGAGTATGCTTTAACAACTTCCTTGCCGCAGGAAGTTCAGAATTAAGTGAACGGCAGATGGCTGTGTTTTGAGCATGGAAGCAAATGAAATTGTTGGGAATCTGGAGGTCTGGTTTCATTCAGCAATGAAAGAGTGATAAAGTTGTGTGCTGCACACATCGGGGAGTGCTGTTACTTGCAAAGGCATCAGCACTGTTTAACCTGCAGTGGCAATCCTAGGCCAAAGACAGCTAAGAAGATAACCGGCAGGTAGTTCCAAAACTACCTTTAGAAGTGAAACCGCTAACTTTGTTGTTATGTTCCTACCCATGTCATCTGATCAAACGGCAAACAGATTGTCAAAAAGGATAAAGGTGGAGATACCTCAAGAAAAACCACACTGTAATCCAGCGGTGGAGAAAATGCTTTTCATGCAGAAGGTCTTAGGTTCAGTCCCAAGAACCCCCTGTCTGGGAAATATTCCTGTCTGAAACCCCGAAGAGTCACAGTAAGTCAGTGCAGTCAGTACTGAGACATATACCAAATAGACCAATGGTCTCACTTGGTACAAGGCAGCTACCTGTGTTAATGTAGCAACCAGTAAAAAGGTAAAGGGACCCCTGATCATTAGGTCCAGTCGTGACCGACTCTGGGGTTGCGGCGCTCATCTCACTTTATTGGCCGAGGGAGCTGGCGTACAGCTTCCGGGTCATGTGGCCAGTATGACTAAGCCGCTTCTGGCAAACCAGAGCAGCGCATGGAAACGCTGTTTACCTTCCCGCCGGAGCGGTACCTATTTACCGTATTTTTCGCCCTATAGGGCGCACCTAGGTTTTTTGGGGGGTGAATAAAGGCAAAAAAAAATCCCCCAGGCGCGGGGCAAAGGCGGGGGAAGCCCAAGCTTCCCTGACCCCAGCCCACAGAACAGGCTGCTACCCACAAGCTTTGGGAGCCAGCGGGAACTCCCGCAGGCTCCCCAGGCTTGCGGATATCTGCCCGAAGACCAGGGCGCATTGCTCAGCATGCCCCAGGCTTCAGGATGCAGGCTCCCGCGGGCTCCCAAGGCTTGCGGAGAGCTGCCCGAAACCCGGGGTGCACTCCCGCGGGCTCCCAAGGCTTGCGAGAGGTGCGCACCGACCCTCTCGCTCTCCAGGCTTCAGCGAAAGCCTGCATTCGCCCTATAGGATGCACACACATTTCCCCTTCATTTTTGGAGGGGAAAAGTTGCATCCTATAGGGCAAAAAATACGGTATCTACTTGCACTTTGACATGCTTTTGAACTGCTAGGTTGGCAGGAGCAGGGACCGAGCAATGGGAGCTCACCCCATCGCGGGGATACGAACCGCCAACCTTCTGATCGGCAAGTCCTAGGTTTAACCCACAACGCCACCCGCGTCCCTCGTTGCAACCAGTATATTGCCAGTATATGTGCACAGTTACCCTTTCATCTGGAGATAAGCCAGTGAGAGGATTTCCTAGAAACAGAGAGAATCTAGGAGTTCCTCTCACTGATCATCTACATAAATTAAACTTTGGCTTAGTGTGAACAAGCAAAGATGCTGGTGCTCATTTAGAAAATCAAGGCCACTTCACTCCTCCCTTGGTTCCACTGCTACTGTGCCACCAGGAGTTGAAAGTTATAATGGCTTACTGCTACATGTGAACATGAAAGAGCGTCTCCACCCCCATCGTTCTGCCCAGACACTGAGGTCCAGCGCTGAGGGCCTTCTGGCGGTTCCCTCCCTGTGAGAAGTAAAGCTACAGGGAACCTGGCAGAGGGCCTTCTCGGTAGTGGCACCCACCCTGTGGAACACCCTCCCATCAGATGTCAAAGAGAAAAACAACTACCAGACTTTTAGAAGACATCTGAAGGCAGCCCCGTTTAGGGAAGTTTCTTTTAATGTTTAATAGACTATTGTATTTTCTGTTCGACTATTGAATATTCTGTTCGAAGCTGCCCAGAGTGGCTGGGGAAACCCAGCCACATGGGTGGGTATAAATAAATTATTATTATTATTATTATTATTATTATTATTATTATTATTATTATTAAACCCAGACTCATGGTATGTCTCCCCCAAACAAGCCATGAGCAATATGCCAAGAACAAACCTTGGTTACAGCTCATGATCCATTTGGAAGCCATAGTTTGGCTTAGTGTTGTGCTGAATAGAGGGACATGGAGGGACATGGAGAAGTCAGGCCAGGTTGTTGCTTGACTCTCAGAAACAGGAAAGCGACGTAGAGGCATAAGATGCCTATGGCAATTTTGGTGAGGTCACTTCTAAATCCTTGGTAGGTCCTGTGATTTCACAAAAGGACACAATGAAAATCTCAAAATACAGCACATCTCATGGATTCAAATTACCACCCCCTGAAATCCACAGCAGCAGCAGGAATTTGAAATTTAGCACAGACATACCATGAATGTAGCCAGAGTAATTTCCCTAGAGACATATATGTTTGCTTTCAAAGGTAATTCATGCCGTTCTGCTTCTGCAGCTGCAAGTCACACTGGATTCACTACAAAGCTAGGACTGAGTTGTGTGAACTGACCCTATGAACACAATGATATGTCTTTTCTACAGGATAAAGCAAATGATGGATTGAAAAGCGATCTTACTGTTTTCAGATTCATTGTGTTGGTCGGCAACTAAGCAGAATCTGCTGTGCTCATTCTAAGATGAGAACACAGACTCACGGTGCAACTCAGAAGTCAAGTCCGACTGAATAAAATTAGGCTCGTTCTTAGGAGGTAAGGGGAACCTGGGTGGTGCTGTGGGTTACAACCAGAGCCTAGGACTT
This sequence comes from Podarcis tiliguerta, assembly GCF_965153285.1. Lineage (NCBI taxonomy): Eukaryota > Metazoa > Chordata > Lepidosauria > Squamata > Lacertidae > Podarcis > Podarcis tiliguerta. Next base: position 8,050,233 of record NC_139545.1, read on the forward strand.
GCTGATCAGAAGGTCGGCGGTTTGAATCCCCATGACTGGGTGAGCTCCCGTTGCTCGGTCCCTGCTCCTGCCCTCCTAGCAGTTCGAAAGCACGTTGTGATGGGATGAAGAGCTGCTTGTGTGTAAATTGCAATCCCTCAGAGTTTGAACCGCTTCTCAAACCTCTGCCTGTGACGGAGCCCCTCCAGCATGGCTGCGTCAGTCGCTAGCAGAATCCGAAAGTGGCTGCTTTCGGAAACGTTTCCAACATAAAAGCTCCTTAACGGAAACACGTCTTCTGGACTCTCTGCGTGACAGTTTCCGCCGAGGAACGGGTGTTCCTATAGGGGGCCCTGAGACTTCCCCACTGTTTTCACTGGAAGCATCTCTGAGCCATTCCTCCGACTCCCCTTCCCTTGACGTTCCTGTTCGCCCCCTACTGGTTCCCTCTTCAGGTGTCAAGTCTCTCTCTACCTCAGAGAGCCTTGGCACCTCCTGTCCTGCCGATGGCAGTTCCCTGACATCCACCTCCCCTCCAGGGCCCCCTTCACCCCCTCCCGTCTCCTCCCCTACGGGTTGTGAGGAGGTAAAACCCCGGAAGGAACCTTCCTCATCGTCTGAAGTTTCGAACACCTTTCTCCACTCGTTGTGGTTCCTAGTCTCTCGGTACTCCTCGTCATCTGAGTCCGTTCCTTCTTCCAACTCCGACTCCGCGAATCCTTCCAGTTCCTCTTCCTCGTCTGTGGTGCCGAAATACTCCCTTCTAAACCTTGCTACCGGCTGTGGTTTCCGCGGGAATCTTTGGTGGAACGTTTCTGTTAAAACCTCGTCATTGACCTCCTCTGCAGTCACCCAGGTGTTTTCTGACTCCGGTTCCCCTTCCCACGCCACTAAATACTCCACCTGATTGCCCTTCCACCTGGAATCGAGGATTTCCGCTACATGGTTACTGCTTTCCCTCTCCTCCAAGACCGGTCCCCTGGTGTGCTCCTCTTCACCTCCCCCCTTGTACGGTGACAGTAATGACCTGTGGAACACTGGATGCAATTTCATGTGGTTGGGTAACCGGAGTTTGAAAGCCACTGGGTTGACCTGCTGAATGACCTCAAAGGGTCCCAATCTCTTGGGTCTTAATTTCTTACAACCCCCTTTGAACGGCAACCCTTGGGTGGACAACCACACCTGATCCCCCACCCTTATGGTTTCACCTTCCCTCCTGCTCTTGTCTGCCTGCTTCTTATATTGAGCCTTGGCCCTTTCTAAGTTGAGCTGAAGCTGACGATGGATCGCTTCCATCTCTTCTACAAACTGTTCGGCCGCTGGGACGCTCCATCTCTCGCCCCCTTCCCCCGGGAATGCCCTGGGGTGACACCCGTAATTGGCCAAAAAGGGGCTCATCCCTGTGGACACATGCTCCGCATTGTTGTAGGCAAATTCTGCCAGCGCCAGCTTTTCGACCCAATCATTCCCTCTGTCATTGACATAGCACCTCAGATATTGTTGGAGGATGCCATTTGCTCTTTCCGCCTGCCCATTGGTTTCAGGATGCCGGGCCGTCGAAAAATTGACTTCCACGTGCAGCAAGCTCATGAGCTTCCTCCAGAACCTGGAAGTAAATTGTTTCCCGCGGTCCGAGACAACCCTCAAGGGGGCGCCATGCAGCCGGAAGACGTGTTCTACAAACAACTTCGCTGTTTCTTCCGCTGTGACTGCATGTGAACATGCTACAAAGTGGCACATCTTAGTTAACAGGTCCACTACTACCATGATGGCCGTCTTCCCTTTGGATTTGGGCAGATCCGTCATAAAATCTATTGATACCGCCTCCCAAGGCCGTTCTGGCGTGGGTAGTGGTTCCAATAACCCTGCCGGCGCCCTTCTTTCCCCCTTGGCCCTCTGGCATTGGTCACACCCTCTTACATACTCCTTTACATCTTCCCTCACTTTGGGCCACCAAAACTCCCTGGTGACCATCCACATGGTCTTGTGTTGTCCAAAATGTCCCGCCGTGGGACTATCATGCAACTGCTTGAGTACCCTCCCTCTCAATTCACCTTCTGGTATATACAGTGCCCCTTTGTAATACAATGCCCCATTTCTTTCTTCAAAACCCTCCGGGCTCTCACCCTCTCCCCTGAGGCCTCTGAGCTTATTTTGAGCATATTCGTCAGTTTCCGTTTCTTCTACCAGCTCTCGTCTCCCCACCAGCGCCGCCCCACACACCCAGCGGTCCTCAGGAATGACATGTCTTTCTTCGCTTGCCCCCTCCCCTTCCAAGTATTCTGGTTTGCGTGAGAGAGCGTCCGCCCTGACGTTCTCTGGGCCTGGTACATAACAAATCTCAAAGTGGAATTTGGAAAATTCCTGTGCCCATCTCACTTGCCGTTGGTTGAGTACTCGAGCTGTTCTCCAATACTCCAAATTCTTGTGGTCGGTGCACACTTGCACCTTGTGTTGTGCCCCAATCAATAAATGTCTCCACCTCCGGAACGCTTCGTGAATGGCAAGTAGTTCCCTGTCATACACCGTGTAGTTCCGCTCGGACTTATTCAGCTTCCTCGAGAAAAAGGCACACGGTCTCCACCCTGACGTATTTCTTCCCGGCTGAAGGAGCACCGCCCCCACCGCTCTGTCTGACGCGTCTGTCTCCACCCTCATGGGCTTCTGTAGGTCCACATGCAGAAGTTGTTCTTCCGAAGCGAAAGCCCTTTTCAGTTCTTCAAAAGCTCTCTCCGCCTCCGCCGTCCAAACAAATTTCTTCTTGCTACTGAGGCAGTCGGTGATGGGCGCCGTCAAGTGTGCAAAATTCTTGATGAACTTCCGATAAAAGTTCCCAAACCCCAGGAATCTTTGCACATCCTTCTTGGTTTTCGGTGTCTTCCATTCCAGCACCGCCTGGACCTTGCCTGGATCCATGGCCAATCCTTGGTCTGACAGGCGGTACCCCAGGAATTCCACCTCCTTGGCATGAAACTGGCACTTCTCCAGTTTCACCCACAGCTGATTGGCTTGCAGCCGGCCCAACACTTCTCTCACGTCCCTCACATGCTGCTCTTCATTTTCCGAATACACCAACACGTCATCCAAAAAGGCCACACAATTCTTGTAGAGCAACGGCCCCAGGACGTGGTTGATGAAAGCTTGAAAACATGCGGAGCCGGCTTGGAGACCGAAGGGCATTACGAGGTATTCAAATGCTCCCAAAGGGGTGAACATGGTGGTCTTCCATTCATCCCCCTTCCTTATTCGTATCAGATTATACGCCCCCCGCAGGTCCAGTTTTGTAAAAATCTTCCCCTTCCTCACCCTGGTCAGAATGTCATCAATTCGGGGCATAGGAAAGGCCAGGGGTTCCGACACGGCGTTCAGGGCCCTGAAATCCACTACAAGTCTCGGCTTATCTGTGTTTTTTTTGTCCACAAAAAACACTGGGCTGCCCCCCACCGCTCGGGACTCTCTGATGAAACCCCTCTTCAGGTTTTTGTCAATGAACTCCCTCAGCTCCTGCATCTCCCTGTCTGACATGGCGTACAGCTTGCCCACTGGGAGTTGAGCCCCCGGGAGTAGGTTGATTTGACAGTCAAAGGGTCTATGCGGCGGCAGTTTGTCCGCTTCTCTTTCGCTGAATACGTTGCTCAGATCTGCATATTGCGGAGGCACCTCCCCTTGCTTCATTACCTCCATCCCAGCTAAGGTGATCTTGGCTCCCCCTGGATCCTTCCCCTGCTTGCAGTGTTCCAGGCAATGCGCCGACCCAAAGGAGACCACCCTCTGGTGCCATCCCACTAGAGGATCGTGAAGTGCCAGCCAGCTCATCCCCAAAATAATGGGAGCTCCTCCCAATGTGGCCACATTGAACGCTATCCTCTCGGTGTGTCTTGCCACCCTCATTATCATGGGAACAGTCTGTTGGTTCACTTCTCCTCCCAACAGCTCTCTGCCGTCAATCGTGGTTACCTGCAGGGGTTTACTTAAGGGGAGGGTTTGTATCTGGTGCTCAGCTGCGAACTCCTTACTCATGAAATTACAGGAGCTGCCTGAATCCAGCAGGGCTTTGATCTGTAGGGGGTGTCCATTTGGCAGCTCTAGCAACACCTCTATCACTAGAGCAGGCCTGGGAGGTTCTGGTGCGGGCACTCTCACTGCTTTTGAGCCTGGCTGCTGTGCCCCGACGGCAGCCAGGCGTTGGCTTTTACCTGCTCTGTGCTTTCCTCCTCCTCTCCCCCAACAGCTCCTGCCATGCCTTGCCATTCCTTTCTCCGTGGACAGACTCTGGCAAAGTGTCCTGGCTGTTGGCAGAGATAGCATTTTTTCCCGCCCTTTCCCTCTTTCTTCCGCCCTTCACCGATGTTTGAAACTGTGCGCGCACGCGCTGTTCCCACTTCCATCGGCTCTGCCGGCGGGAAAGGCTGCTCTGGAATGTCTGGAATGCGGAGCTCCCTCCAACGTTCTCCTTTCCCCTCCCGCTTCTCCAAAGCCCTCGCCTCCTGGCGCGCTCCAATGGCTAGCGCGGCTTTAGTCAGCTGGTCCATAGACTCTGCTCTGGGGTTCCGGGAAAGTTCATCTTTCAAGGACGAAGACAGACCCTCTTCAAAAAGCATTTGAATGGGCTCAGAAGCCAAGTCCCACCCCAATCGATGAATCAACATAGTGAACTCAGTCCAGTACTCACGGACCGTCCGGTTTCCCTGTTTGCAAGCCATTAACTGCCTTCGCACTCCTCCCTGCTCAATGTCACTGGAAAACATCAGGTCCATGGCACGAAAAAACTTCATCGCGTCCTTTAGGATCTCATTATTTGCTGCCATCAAGGGTCTAACCCAGTCCTTCGCCCCTGATTCGAGGTGGCTAATTACAAAAGCCACTCGCGATTCCTCATCAGGGAAGTCATCAAATTGCAGATTGAGAGCATATTGCATCTCTGTCCTAAAGGCATGGTAGTTCCTGGGGTCCCCCCCAAATTTCTGCACCAATCCTGGCATCTTTCTGTTGAGTGGGGTGGCTTTCTCCCTCCCCCTCTCTGCATCCTGAGCCCTCCTTTCTTCCAGCCTCGCCGTCTGCAAGGCAAGCTGGATTTCCAACGTCCTATACCTTTCCTCCAGGCTTGGACCTCCAGCTGCCCCTCCGGTTCCTGCTGGTTCGCTCATGATGCCTCTCCCTGGCACAAGCTAGCTGTCGATGACTTTCGGATTGCTGTGATGGGATGAAGAGCTGCTTGTGTGTAAATTGCAATCCCTCAGAGTTTGAACCGCTTCTCAAACCTCTGCCTGTGACGGAGCCCCTCCAGCATGGCTGCGTCAGTCGCTAGCAGAATCCGAAAGTGGCTGCTTTCGGAAACGTTTCCAACATAAAAGCTCCTTAACGGAAACACGTCTTCTGGACTCTCTGCGTGACAGTTTCCGCCGAGGAACGGGTGTTCCTATAGGGGGCCCTGAGACTTCCCCACTGTTTTCACTGGAAGCATCTCTGAGCCATTCCTCCGACTCCCCTTCCCTTGACGTTCCTGTTCGCCCCCTACTGGTTCCCTCTTCAGGTGTCAAGTCTCTCTCTACCTCAGAGAGCCTTGGCACCTCCTGTCCTGCCGATGGCAGTTCCCTGACACACGTCAAAGTGCTAGTAGATCAATAGGTACCGCTCCAGTGGGAAGGTAAACGGCGTTTCTGTGTGCTGCTCTGGTTCGCCAGAAGCGGCTCAGTCATGCTGGCCACATGACCCGGAAGCTGTACGCCAGCTCCCTCGGCCAATAAAGCGAGATGAGCACCGCAACCCCAGAGTCGGTCACGACTGGACCTAATAGTCAGGGGTCCCTCTACCTTTACTAGGAGGTAAGAGTAGGATCGTAACTGTAACCTCAACACTTGTCTGCCCTACTTCATTAAGCTGGTGGAAAGCAACAGCTGTATATATTGTTGATTCGAAGATTGAGTTTTGGAAACTGGCTATTCCACTACAATTGCAAAATACAACAAAAAGCAAAACTGTTCTTAAAAAACCGACACCAAATTGCTCATGATTATCGTGACCAGTCCCATATATAGCAATCTCACTGGGTCATTCAGGACATTCAACGCTATCATTTTTCATGCCACATTCCCCAGAATGAAATGCACATCACTTCTCATTCTTGAATTTATAGCCGCTTCATAAAAAGGCCCTTTTGAAACACTTCCATTTAGCAGGCAAACTCTGCATTTTCATGGCAGGCACTGCTCTTTGTCAGCCCCTACTTGCGATATAGTTACTAATCAATCAGGGAAGTAGACATGGATCACTGCAATTCTAACATAGAGTATGGCCTCCTGAACCAATCAGGAAAAGTTACAGCTATTTGATCGTTCAGCTTATGCACTCCGTATACCCTGCAAAGTTGGAAACTAGGGACAGCTACACCAAACCTTCAGGATGTTAAATAAACTATGTTATTAAGATGGGGAAATTATGAAGTGCCAACAGAAATGTAAATAAAATGTTGGAAAGAGAATGTTGACCTTTGGAATTTCTGCTGCCTTTCTTACTGGTCCAGCCTTAGTCAAGCAAAAAATGTCAAAAGTTGCATTTGAAAGCACAAGATCAGCTGCAAGCTCAAATTATTCAATGCCTATTCTGTATATTAGAGGACGTGGGTGGTGCTGTGGGTTAAACCACAGAACCTAGAGCTTGCTGATCAGAAGGTCGGCGGTTCGAATCCCCGCAACAGGGTGAGCGTCTGTTGTTCAGTCCCAGCTCCTGCCAACCTAGCAGTTCGAAAGCACAAAGTGCAAGTAGATAAACAGGTACCGCTCCGGCGGGAAGGTAAACGGTGTTTCCGTGTGCTGCTCTGGTTCACCAGAAGCGGCTTAGTCATGCTGGCATCATGACCTGGAAGCTGTCTGCGGACAAACGCCGGCTCCCTTGGCCAATAAAGCGAGATGAGCGCCGCAACCCCAGAGTCGGTCACGACTGGACCTAATGGTCAGGGGTCCCTTTACCTTTATTCTGTATATTAACAGTCATATGGATCCACCTTTACTTGCAACAATGCAACTGCAACATGTATTACACAAAGACATTTTGAAGGATGCTATTAGGCTGAGTGGATGGAGAATTAATATGGAAGTTAACCAAGTTCTGACAACACCTACTTACAGCAACAAACCAAAGAGCTCCTCTGAGAGAGTGAAAGGTTTGGCAGCATATTCTCTGCCTATTCAGGAAAATGTTTCATGCCCAGAAGCATTACCCAGAAATCATTAATCTAAGTATTAGTCTGACACAATATACCATGGTAAAACAAGGTACTGAAAAAAATTACTCGAAGATTTCACTCAAAGTAATTGCAGAGAAGTGCAGAAAAATCTGGACAGGGTGGAGAAAGAGACAAAATTGTCTTGGCTGAAGGAAGGGAGAAAATTATGATTCTGTCTCAATTATGTATCAAACACAGTCTTGCCTCATTAGTGTGCTCTCAGAAACAGAAAAGGAAGAAGAGCTAATAAGACAGTCCTGCTACCCAAGTGTGAAAGGGCAAAAAGTCTGCTTTTACTGTTTTAACCACTAGGCCAAAAGAAGGAAGTACAACAAATCCATCCGGAAGAATGCTCCAGTTGGCTACCTAACCCAGTTTCACACTCCCAAGGCTATACATATCTATATAGTAATGCATGGAAATGTAACTGATTATATTTATTGTATTGTAACGTATTCCCCACACCTTTGCTTTTTTATCTCTCTCTCACACTCACTTCTCTCTCTCTTTATCTTCTTATAAATGATATTTTTCTAATAAAATATTAGTGGGTTGGACTGGATGACCCTTGGGTACCTTCCAACTCTGCAATTCCATGATTCTATAAAGAAAGAAGGGACACGGGTGGCGCTGTGGTCTAAACCACTGAGCCTTGGGCTTGCAAATCAAAAGGTCGGTGGTTCGAATCCCCGCGACGGGGTGAGCTCCCGTTGCTCAGTCCCAGCTCCTGCCAACCTAGCACTTTGAAAGCATGTCAAAGTGCAAGTAGATAAATAGGTACCGCTCCAGCGGGAAGGTAAACGACGTTTCCGTGTGCTGCTCTGGTTTCACCAGAAGCGGCTTAGTCATGTTGGCCGCATGACCCGGAAGCTGTCTGCAGACAAATGCCAGCTCCCTCGGCCTACAGAGCGAGATGAACGCCGCAACCCCAGAGTTGTTTGTGACTGGACCTAACAGTCAGGGGTACCTTTACCTTTTATAAAGAAATAATGGGCCTTTTAACTGTCATGTGGGTGAGGTGTACAGAGAAGGGCCTCCACCTGAGACTTAGCTCAGGGAGGTTGAAAAGCACCCGCTGTGTTTGGCTCCCATGGCTCAGGAGCTTTTGCCAAGCTGTACCCCAGGGACGCGGGTGGGTTAAAGCCTCAGCACCTAGGACTTGCTGATCGAAAGGTCGGCGGTTTGAATCCCAGCGGTGGGGTGTGCTCCCATCGTTTGGTCCCAGCGCCTGCCAACCTAGCAGTTCAAAAGCACCCTCGGGTGCAAGTAGATAAATAGGGACCGCTTACCAGCGGGAAGGTAAACGGCGTTCCGTGTGCTGCGCTGGCTCGCCAGATGCAGCTTGTCACGCTGGCCACGTGACCCGGAAGTGTCTGTGGACAGCGCTGGCTCCCGGCCTTTAGAGTGAGATGAGCGCACAACCCTAGAGTCTGGCAAGACTGGCCCGTACTGGCAGGGGTACCTTTACCTTTACCCCCAGGGACTACACAGGTAGCTGGAGCTGTAAAAGCCAGCCTTGAGCCCTTTTGCATGGTTCCTTCAAGTGTTTACAGCCTGGATAAAAAAAGTCTAAGGGGAGAGTCATGGCGAAGAGGTACTTTCTGAAACTTGTGTAAGTGACAACAACATTTAAAAGATGGCTTTGGCTGAGCTCTAGATTCAAATGCACCTTTCTCCCTCTCAGTAATGAGTTAGGTGGCCGGCTCTTGAAAACTGAGAATGGATAAGTATAACAGAGGCACGAGTAAATAAGCTTACAAATACACAACCCTGGATAAACACAGCTGCCGCTAAGCCAGCTCAATCCTTTAAAGAGAAAACGTCATAAACACAGCACTCCTAAGGGCCTTTCTAACAGTAAGGAGCGGGTGGGAATCTGAATTATGCATTCTAAAAAAAAAGTATTGGACTACAGAGAGCGAGTCTGACATACTTGATGCAGAGAAAGGTTGTTTTCTGCTGCTCCAGAGAAGCGGACACGGAGCAATGGATACAAAGTACAAGAAAGAAGATTCCACCTAAACATTAGGAAGAACTTCCTGACAGTAAGAGCTGTTCGACAGTGGAATTTGCTGCCAAGGAGTGTGGTGGAGTCTCCTTCTTTGGAGGTCTTTAAGCAGAGGCTTGACAACCATATGTCAGGAGTGCTCTGATGGTGTTTCCTGCTTGGCAGGGGGTTGGACTCGATGACCCTTGTGGTCTCTTCCAACTCTATGATTCTATGATTCTATGATTCTATGATACAGTTGTGTGTGTGTGTGTGTGTGTGTCTTGATGGTAATCCAGCAGCCCTGGACAGCATACCGCATGTCATTTCGTATCGTATGACAAAGAGAAAACAGCTCAAATGCTCTGGTGGAAACACGAAAAGCCATGTGTAGGGGTGGGCCCTGGGATGGGGAAGTGAGTGTTCCCCAAATACCAGGAAAAGCAACATGAGCCATCACAAATATTTAAATTGGTTATGTAAAATATAAAAATAAAACTCGGCATTCCTCCAGGATCTGGAAAGAGCAAATGCAAAACAGTCGCTTTCCCCTCTCCCTCACCCGCCTTCAGAGAAAAAAAGAAAAAAGCATTTGCATTGCTTGCCATGGCTGAGGTATCAAGGCGGCTTTTAAACGTTAGGCATCCACAGCTCTGGAATACGTTCCAGGGCATTTGGGCAGGGCTAGGCAGGGAAGCCAAAGAAACAGGGGCACTGGAATTATATCCTGTTACATAATGCGCGGCGCGTCAGAGGCTGCAGAAGTTCCATAAATTACACAACGTTTTTCCAATAGCCACCCACTGCCCTTTTCCGACAAAGCACTCCACATCCCACAAGTTTCTACTTCTCCATCCCAGGGGAATCCCACTCCCTCACGAGGCTGGTCCCAATGAAATGGGCTTCCCACCCTTTTTATTTTCCTGACTCAGTGCCTGCACCTTTATCAGACTTCCTCTGTCAGTCACATGTTAAAGAGACAGGCATCAACTCTGGCCAAAGGCTTAGAGCTGACTAGCCTAGACAGTGCTGTTCAAAGAGAAGGCAGTTGAAGCAACAGGAATCACAGAGGAGACATCCACTTCTTCTGAAAGGGGAGTTCAAGCTCCGTTTAACGACTGACACGCCAACTTCTCAATTCCACTCCAAGCCTTAGACTGCATGAAGTGTTAATGTTACATTTGGCTGCCCCTCCTGGAGAAAGATCCCTTTTTGTGATCCAGTGAAGCAATTCCTACATTACGAGGAAAGTCAGAGTGATGCTTACATCTGCAGAAGCCGCATTCATTCCGGCAGAATGACAAGCGTGGAATTTCATGGGTGACAAAAGCCATGTAACCAACTTCCCATTTATCAGGTTGCCATGTTCCAAGACGTGAAATTAGGTTTCCTTCAGTGGCATTTTCCCAAAAGGATAATTCAGAACACTGTCCAATGACCTACTAAACAGGGCTCGTAATGGACTAGTTTACCACAGCTGGAAAGCACCTGTTTTCACTCAGTTTAAAAACCGTTCCTTTTAAGGAGGGGGGGAAACACATGTAAACCTTTATAGCCTTGTAATGTTTTGCTCGGATCAGTTGGGTATTTCTTCATGAAAGGCAGCATGGAAGTGTTACATTTACTCAGTGTTCCTCATATGCTACGAAAATGAGTGATAAACCCAAAGACAAGGAGTTGTGCATCTACGACATCTGCAAACATTGCCCTTGGAACAGAGTTCAAGCCTATTAAAAAGGAGCTTTTTATATACATAAAAAAAGGAAATAGTTTTAAAAGCCAAGTTTCTAGCCCCTATGTGCTAAAGGTAAAGGTAAAGGTACCCCTGCCCATACGGGCCAGTCTTGACAGACTCTAGGGTTGTGCGCCCATCTCACTCAAGAGGCCGGGGGCCAGCGCTGTCCGGAGACACTTCCGGGTCACGTGGCCAGCGTGACATCACAGCTCTGGCAAGCCAGAGCCGCACACGGAAACGCCGTTTACCTTCCCGCTAGTAAGCGGTCCCTATTTATCTACTTGCACCCGGGAGTGCTTTCGAACTGCTAGGTTGGCAGGCGCTGGGACCGAACAACGGGAGCGCACCCCGCCGCGGGGATTCGAACCGCCGACCTTTCGATCGGCAAGCCCTAGGCGCTGAGGCTTTTACCCACAGCGCCACCCGCGTCCACAGCGCCACCTGCGTCCCTATGTGCTACAGTAGGATTAAACGTGGGCCGGGTCAGATGATGCTCCCCCAATTCAACCCATTGTGTGCAAAAGAGAACATGCATGGATCTATTACCCCACAGTTCTATACAGGGCCAGAATATAGCTTAAAGGCATAGCTGAAAAATACAGGTGTTTCCCTACTTTTTACCCAGATAACTGACTGTGCAGTTTCAGCCTGCACACACCAACCCTGTGCGCCAAACAGGTGAAGAACAGCAGCAACATTCACTATCTCTTCCACTGCGTCACGATTTGCAGGAATGCCAAACCACCAAGGAGGAATGAAGGCTCAAGCAAGGGCAGGTCAGAAATTCTTGGCTCCCTAGGTAAGGGTCAGCACCTGGGACGGAGGTCAAAGTCTGGGTTCAGGACCATGGATAGTGCCCCTGCAGATGAGGCCAAACATCCACATTGTCTCAGTGAGGGCCTGGAGCAATGGGCTGAATTTTATAGACAAGCTAGGTAGAGAATGGCTGGAGGCCCTATCTCCTGCCTAGTGAAAGGGTTGGTGCCTTCCCCTCCACAACCATTGGCTCATTCCAGGTAATGAAGTTTCCAGCTATGGGAATCCCTCCCCAGGGCTCTCTAGGTCACTCAATATGTCTGCGGAGCAACCAGCAGAGTCTGGCAACAGATGTGTCTGCTTGGGGGTCAGGGGAAGCAGACTCCAGTTCCTGTGGCCCCACACAGGATGTATCAGGGAGTAGGCCCAAGTCCTCCAGTTGCCAGAGGACACTGTCTCTGATGAGCCATTTACTCAGTAGTGGCATAAAGGTAAAGGGGACCCTGACCATTAGGTCCAGTCGCGGATGACTCTGGGATTGCAGCGCTCATCTCACTTTATTGGCCGAGGGAGCCGGCGTACAGCTTCTGGGTCATGTGGCCAGCATGACTAAGCCGCTTCTGGCAAACCAGAGCAGCACACGGAAATGCCGTTTACCTTTCCGCCAGAGTGGTACCTATTGATCTACTTGCACTTTGACGTGCTTTTGAACTGCTAGGTTGGCAGGAGCAGGGACCGAGCAACGGGAGCTCACCCCATTGCGGGGATTCGAACAGCCGACCTTCTGATCAGCAAGCTCTAGGCTCTGTGGTTTAACCCACAGCGCCACCCGCGTCCCTCAGTAGTGGCATATCAACTGCCAGATGCCCTCCCCACTGCAGGGGTGCTCTTGACTGGTGTATATGCATAATGTGAAGGCCTTATTTCCCCCAGGTCTTTCAATCTATGGTATGCTATTGCTGTGAAGTTTCAGGTCCTTTTTGTTCAGGCACCTGAGGCCCAAAAGTTGTTGCTGGACTCCAACTCCCATGATCCCTGACCTTGCTAGCTGATGTTGGTGAGAGCTGGCGTCCAACATGGGATGGGTTCCTCATCCTCATTTAAGGTTTTATTATGGGTGATGCCCTCTCCCCACTCTCCTTTTTGGGCATGGTTTCTACTGGGAAAGTGGGACAAAAGAAATACAGTGGTGCCCCGCAAGACGAATTCCTCGCAAGACGAAAAACCCGCTAGACGAAAGGGTTTTCCATTTTGGAGGTGCTTCGCAAAACGAATTTGCTATGGGCTTGCTTCGCAAGACGAAAATGTCTTGCGATTCCTGGGGTCCCCCCCCCCTTTTTCCCAAGCCCCTAAGCCGCTTAACAGCTGTTCGCTAAGCCACTGAACAGCTGATCTAAGCCGCTTATCAGCTGATCTAAGCCGCTAGTAGCCTTTTAGCAGCTAATCCGCTAATCCCTTAAGCCTTTAATAGCCGTTAATAGCCGCTAAACCGCTAATAGCGCTAATAGCGCTAATCCGCTAATGGGCTTGCTTCGCGAGACGGAAAAAACTGCAAGACGAAGAGACTCGCGGAACGGATTATTTTCGTCTTGCGAGGCACCACTGTAAAAGCAGCCCTAACCTGGAGTTCACCTGCTCATTGTCCGAAACAAACCACAGGCATAAAATGCACAGTTCCCTATAGACTTGGCAGACTGCTAAGAAGTCACTGCTTTAAATACTACCAGTGACCACATCCTTCTACGAACCAATTCTTTTCTATTTAATAATAGAAAAGTAAACCTTTTTTTCCCTGTGGGAGGTGCCCCTAGCATTTCCTGCTTATATACTCTGCTCACTCTCTCAAACATACACAGGAAAAAAAGAAAAATATCATTAAAGGCAGTTTTGGACAGGAAAGGCAGGCTGTTTGCATGTGTACACTGGTGCCTGGGATTACCAGACCCCGTTGTGTTCTCACACTATTATAAACAGGAAAACCACTAAAACCAAGCTGCAGAGAGAAGCCACCTTACATATGTTTAACAGTCTCTCTCAACTCTGGTATTTTTCTTTTTTCCACAGAGATTGAAGAATAAGGGAGTGGAACATTCAGCGATCAAAGTAGTCAGGTAGTAACACAGAAAAGGTGACAGTGCTTTTCTAAAATAGCCGGCGTTTGCTTCTTTGGCTACTTATCATGATAATTATAAAGATGACATGAATGAATATGATATTGGCAACCGTGAGACAACTGCGATATTTAGCCAGACCAGTGCACTTCAAACATTTTAACTTCAGGGAAACATTAACTCAGTAAGAGGCTGTTGCGGGTCTGGACATTGTAATGTATGCTCTTATTTTGCAGGGCACAGGCCAGGCTCATGGGGGCAGACCCCTGGCCAATGTGAACTAATAGGGGGATCCAGAATACATCATTTCGTCAAGGAATACTCAGAAATGGAAGGCATGCTCTCTTGCATGGAGTTTTTTTCTGCAATTGCTGTTGGGATACTGCCAGGGAGACAAAGTCCATCATGACTCCACGTCGTCTCCGGACGTCCATCGATCTCCCGCAGACACGCAGTATCAGCAATTAGTGACACGAGCTCCAGAAATAGCTTGCCACATTCCAAAGCCAATGCACGCTCTATCAGCAGATAATGCACAGCGAAAGATGCACTCAGGAGAGCATTATTTACAAGTTTATTTCTGCGTTGATCAGAACAAGGAAAAACATGACTGCCTGCTTCAGTGTTCCGGCACAGAGAGAGAGAAACGAAAGCAAAGACACAACAGAAACATCCTGTGAAACAGGAAATACGCAGGCTGTGACACAAACATCCTGCTCCCCTTTAAGGTGGAACGGAAATATCCTAACACTTTTCAGTGAGGAGCAAAGACTCTCTTGATGCACCACAAAGCCCCTCACAGACACAGTCTAAAAGCCACTGAGAGAGACATTGAATTTTTCCTTTGGCCACCAGTCAATGCCACATGCCCCACTGGGGCTTCCTCCCCCCCCCCCCCCACAGTCCCCCACAGTTTTGGGATTGTCTGGAGAAGCCCCAGAACAGTGTGTAGGGGAAAGGAGATGAAAAACTGTTGCATCTGGCAAGCACTGATGAAACTATCACAACAGCACAACGTTCAGTTTATCCCCTAGAGTAATATCTCTCAAACTTGGGTCTCTGGCACTTTTTGGACTACAACTCCCATCATCCCTGATCACTGGTCCTGCTCCCTAGGGATGATGGAAATTGTAGTCCAACAACAACAAACCCAAGTTTGAGAAACACTGCCCTGGTTTCAGGTGGTGAGGCTGTCATTGAGGCTTTAAAGCCGGTTGATTCTTTCTGAGTCGAATACTGGGTTTAATCATTGAATCAAGAAAGCCCATTCTGTTGTAAAGTGAGCGGGTAGGTGGGCATATCAAGACTGACAAGGAATGATATGGACCAAGATGCAGCTTCTGCTTTAAAAAGACTCATATTGTTTTGAATCTGCTTTTTTAACTCTATTTTGTTGTCCCAAGAAATGGGATTGCATTGGTTTGAAGAGAACATAATTGACACTTAAAAGCTAATCCTGTGGTCTCTGCCTTATAACTGGCACTGGGCCTCCAGACACAGGCCAGCTTGCCTGTCGGACAAAATTTTGCCTAATAAAGGAAGTTTATATCCTTCAGGAGAGACACGCATGCACACTGTCTGTTCATCATGTTTTGGGAGTGACTCTGAGATGCCAGAATACTTTTGCAGATGAAAAAGAAAATATCTGGACTGGCTCAAAACAAACATAACTTGATGTTCTTGATGTTTGTTTTACCCCAAAAGACCCGTGTGTTTTTCTTTCAAAACAAGCAAGTCGTAATCAAGTTATATCAAACTTTCTACTCAGAAGACAATTACATCTATTTTAGTTTGTTTTCATTATTTATTGCTGTGCTTTATAAGATGATGGTAAGTCATCTTGAGAAGAAAGGAGGGATTAACGTTTTCTAAATAAACATGCCTCCACAAATACCTCCCTAAAACAGCACCAATGCGACAGACATGTCTACTAAACATTGGCTAGTTTTGCTTGTAAATTCCAACACAGACAATTCTTCTCAATGACCACCACCTAGCTAAACCTAGAAGGCGGGTGGGGAGTGGGAGAGAGAAATATTCATATAAATTTCTCTCTCATGTCTTCCTACCATACATGTATGCATTGTTTTTGGCAAAGCTTCAATCCCAGAAGCATTACAAGATATAGGCAGAAACGACTGCCCACAATGAGGAGAACCACATACGACAATTGTTGCCAAACCTGTAATTTACATGATGTGTTATGAATGGCCTAAAGAAAGGAAAATGTTTCTTTTCAAACATAGTAGGTAAGGTACTATTATGGAAGTAACCACAGGACCACAGACCAATGGGTACACTTCCAGCAAGGTGAATTCCTAAATCAATATTGGCTTGTTTGGGGAGAAAACAGTATGTTCTCGTGTTTTAGACCTGTATGTAATTTTATTCTTCTTCTTCTTCACTCATAGTTTTCTTTGTAAAACTTTTAAATATAAATGTGGAGGTTCAGTCTTTGGAGTATTTAGCATTCAACACATCAACTTTATTAAATACATTGAAAAAAGGCACGCATGCTGCAGGATGAACTTGATAAATCCTACTCTATATACGGACCATGCTTGAATGTTGAGCCACTTATTAAGTATCGAGGCCAGGAAATAAAAATGCACACTCAAAGGTGCCATATTAATGTTGTAAAGCCCAATCCTAAACCTCCCACTGTTCATAAAAATAACTTTACTACACTGTTATGCTATGAGGCAATCACCATGAAATCTCCACCAGAGTTACGAGTTCTAAACTTCTCGAGCCAAGTCATAAATTTGCAAGGAAATAACTTAGAATCTCTTCCAAAAACTAGAAAGACTGACAGGAGTGCTGACTCCCTCCCCCCCATGACACTCTAATTTCTGCCGTTTAGTATTTTACAAAGATTCCAGAAAGACGGGAATGTCATTGGTTCTCTTAAGGAACATTGAAAGTCACAGAAACATGGAATCATAGAAATGTAGAGTTGGAAGGGATCCTAATCTCCTGCATTGCAGGAATCTCACCTGAAGCATCCATGGCAGATGGCCATCCAACCTCTCCCATGGATCCTTTAGTCTCAGGGGTTATATAAGGCTGTTTAGTCCAAGAACAACCAATTTAGTACCCTTCAGGTGCTTCTAGACAACAACTACCATTATCCCTGACCATTGGCAATACTGGCTGGGGGTTATGGAAATTTTAGTCCAATAACCACCTGCGAGGCACCATGTTTGCTCCCCCTGCATAGTCTATAGATATATAAGGGAGGGAGGGAGAAAAACCTTACAATTTGGCCTAGTCAACCCAAATTCAGTGAGCTCTAAAGGAGTACAGTCATACCTCAGGTTACAGACGCTTCAGGTTGTGTTTTTTCGGGTTACGGACCGCCGAAACCCAGAAGTACCAGAACGGGTTACTTCTGGGTTTCGCGCTTTGCACATGCACAGTAGCGCCGAGTTGCAACCCGCGTGTGCGCAGGTGCACCGCTGCGGGTTGCAAACGTGCATCCCGCATGGATCATGTTCACAACCCAAGCGTCCACTGTAATTTGGCTGGCAAGAGAATGGGGCAAGTAAGCTGAGAAACATTTGTGTTATATAGCACAAAAAGTGATCTATCTAGAAATTTGTGAGCCAATTCACAAAAACAAAATGGCACATTTTAAAAAATGGAGCCAAGACAAGTTTGGCACATGGGGAAGCCAACATTGTTCCCTCACATGTCCCGTTCAAAAATCAACATGTTCTGCCACCATATGGGTGGTATTCACCGAAGTTTTACTCAGAGTAAAAAGGGACAATATTTACCATGAAGACAAGCTAAAGAGACTGAAGGAACGCCTAACCTAAGCAGCCCAAAATCTATGTAGTTAAGATGTCATTCTCCATTTGTGTAAATTCCCAGGTTCTCGTGTTTATGCAATTTGCACAAATTAAAATATTCTAACACAGAAAAACAGCTCTCCCCCCCCCCTTTTCTGAAACACTGATAGAGGGAAGGAGTCCAGCCTCACACTCTCTGACTGCACAGTCATTCTTGGCTAGCCGGCATCCAGGGGGAGAGATGAACTCTTCACACCCGAGTGAGGAGATGGAAAATGCTGTGTTTGTTTAGTTAACAGTTTTACAGCCACTCAGCCTCATCTAGGAGGGACATTCGGTACAATGGACTCCCAGCACGTTCTTCACACAGATCCGGATAGCAAAGACGTACACGATCCCCCAAAATAGCACATTTGTCTAAATAAATCTCAAAAAAGAAAGGAAGATCACCCCTATCCATTTTTTGAAGCAGAGCAAAAACATGATGTATTTCTGGGAGAAGGAAATAAACAAATTCAAAGGATATAAGCCTTAGCCCCAAATCACTGGGCTGATCCTTGCTACAGTCGTCATTTTTGGCAAAGCAGCTCCGGGTCTTTGGTCTTACATGCTGCATTTGTAAGATTCCAGGGGAGGAATGCAATAGATCAGCTTCCCCCCCTCGCCTCTGGGATCTCCATGATCTGAAACACTGCAATAGTCTTGGTATTGGTGACTGCGCATGAATGCACAAATGGACACCAGAACGCTGGTAACTTTAAACCCTCCCCGCCTCCCTTTCTGCAAATCTGCCAAGATCCGTTTGCTAAAAGAACTGCTCACCAAAATCACAATAGCATCAGCTCAGCTCTGTCGATGCTGAATGTCTAAATGCAGAAGTGCAATTCTAAGGGAAGCACACATCCATGGAAAGTGTCTTTTATTTAGTGCCGCTAAGTGATAATGAATGCATTTACATGCAGCTAAGATTTGGTAGAAACTGGCAGCCAGATTAAATATACAGTGGTACCCCGCAAGACGAATGCCTCGCAAGACGGAAAACCCGCTAGACGAAAGGGTTCTCCATTTTTCGATGCACTTCGCAGGACGAATTTCCCTATGGGCTTGCTTCACAAGACGAAAATGTCTTGCGAGTCTTGAGATTTTTTTTCGCTCCCCACCCCCTTTTTCTAAGCCGCTAAACCGCTAATAGCCTTTTAGCAGCTAATCCACTAATCCCTTAAGCCGTTAATAGCCGCTAATAGCCGCTAATAGTTGCTAAACCGCTAATAGCGCTAATCCGCTAAGCCGCTAATAGGGTTGCTTCGCAAGACGAAAAAACCGCTAGATGAAGAGACTCGCGGAACGAATTAATTTCGTCTTACGAGGCACCACTGTATATGAATTTACAGCTCCAGTTAGGGAGCACTGAAGTCTTCATGAGCATTATATCCAGTGCTTTTTTTTTCTGGGGAGATGCAGCGGGACACATACACCTAAACATTTTGTGAATCTAAGTTTGGCCTCATTGAGGGGCAGTATTTCAATATGAGTAGGAAAATGAGAGTACCCCTAAAAAAAATTTTTTTTAAGGAAAAAAGCACTGATTGTATTATTGCCTGGTTGTCATTTACCTGCCTGGTTTTTTAAATGATTGCATTGAGATCTGTAACCCACCCTGGAATTGCATTTGCAATGAAGCATGGATAAGAAATGTTTTAAATGTGAATAAATATATAAATTCCCAAAGTAAAATGGAAATGGGTGTCTTTTACTCAGAGGTCTTCTAGGAAGTTATTCTAGCAAAGTAAGTAAATTGAAAAACGCTGCCGCGCATCATTTTGCAGACTATTTTTAGTTTCAGTGACAATTTGAATCCCAGCCTCAATGCAGCCCGTGACACTCTTTACCTTGAGGAAACTGATAAGGACATCACAAGCCAACTGGGTCGGAAGAACAGATGCTCACTAAATTGTAGATCTGTCACTGCCACTAAATACTTTCCCCTCTCTCCCTCACGCGTGCACGCACATAGTTTCCAAATGTGCAATGCCAGCCAAATGGACCTTGCCCTTTACCGGGCATGCAGCCTGCATCCCAATTCCAGCATAAGCAAGCCTGGCAGACAGCATGCAAAGCTCCTTACATTTGTATTCCTTGGAGGTCAGACTGATTGCCTAACAAAATAATTGCCTTTTAAGTCCAAGCTATTTGCAAAGACTAGTGGCAGAAGGGGGTAAAGGCAAAATGCATCGAAAATGCCCTCCAACGGTTTAACATCTCATTCACAAGAGAGGCATGAGAGGGAAGGGGCAAAATCAATATGAAGGTTCAAGGGCAACTTCTCTCTTGTTCCAACAGCTCTGTCCTCCTTTGTCCATTTAATTCCCCCATTTCTCCCACACTTTGCGGTGAAAGTTCTAAGTTCTAAGACCCAAAGAAGAATTGGTGTGAGGACGGAACGGGTGTACCTTCAAAGAGGATGCACCCCTACTTATGAACTATTTTACTTTGTGAATGCCACAAGAACATGGTCGGCTTGTTACCACTCCAAGGGTACTTGTCCACCACTTCAGACCACCTATGACTATTTGCACCATCAGAAGCAGAGCTAAGAAAAGGCAAGATCATGGCCACTGGTCCCATCACCTCCTGGCAAATAGAAGGGGAAGAAATGGAGGCAGTGAAAGATTTTACTTTCTTGGGCTCCATGATCACTGCAGATGGTGACAGCAGTCACGAAATTAAGAGACGCCTGCTTCTTGGGAGGAAAGCAATGACAAACCTAGACAGCATCTTAAAAAGCAGAGACATCACCTTGCCAACAAAGGTCCATATAGTTAAAGCTATGGTTTTCTCAGTAGTGATGTATGGAAGTGAGAGCTGGATCATAAAGAAGGCTGATCGCCGAAGAATTGATGCTTTTGAATTATGGTGCTGGAGGAGACTGTTAAGAGTCCCATGGACTGCAAGAAATCTTAAGAATTTCTTAAGGAAATCAGCCCGGAGTACTCACTGGAAGGACAAATCCTGAAGCTGAGGCTCCAATACTTTGGCCACCTCCTGAGAAGAGAAGACCCTGATGTTGGGAAAGATGGAGGGCACAAGGAGAAGGGGATGATGGAGGACAAGATAGTTGGACAGAGTTCTTGAAGCTACCAACATGAGTTTGACCAAACTGTGGGAGGCAGTGGAAGACAGGAGTGCCTGGCGTGCTCTGGTCCATGGGGTCACGAAGAGTCGGACACGACTAAACAACTAAACAACAACAACAACATGCTGCTGAAGATCCACCTGGGCAATGTTAGGAGGCAACCACAAATGATCAAGCCATTCTAGATGCCTGTCATACGGTGCCAATATTTAGGACTATGTTTGGGTTGAGTTTAGCAGCAACATATATCCATCACCTCGAGTAGGCAGTTAATGTTAAGGCATCATGGGGCTGTTTAAGACATCCTGCCAAACCACCAAGATAAAAGTACCTGGAAGACATAAACGCTGTGTCTGATTTAATTGCAGACTGCGTTAAGCAGAAGCTGTTCCGGGGGCCTGGCTTTTGAGCAGCAACAAGAAATGATTGATAGCAGTTACTAGCTCTGCTGGCTCCCCCTTTGGCTGGACACAAGCTGCATACATCATCTATAATAAACATAGGGATTAAACAAGAAGTTTGACATCACTACGCTAGCCTTGCGATTGCTAAAGGATGAGAAGGATGAGGGATATCTACGGCTGCACAAAGGAGAGCACCATTTTCCTCTTTCAATCCAGAGTCACTGTGAAACAATTCTGATCCACTCCCAATGGCTTCGGTGCGCAATTTTTAGGGTTATGGGTAGAATGTGTCTCAAATACAAAACTTGAAATAAAAATATTAAGACCCAGTTCAGCTCTCTCCACTGCTTTCAATTGTTTTCACATTTGGGTTTCACCAGGGCTGAGCTACTTTATCTCACACGCCTGAAGCCAAGCCACAGAAAAATAAGAGTCAAGCCACAGACATGAAGGCTCCTTTGTCCCCAACTTCTGAAACCACAATAATTATTCTGCTCCATTTCCATATATTCTGCTGAATTCATTTCCCCCTAATTTTTAGCACGCCTTGCTAAATACCTTCTAAAAGAAATGCTACTGCAGTGTGTCATGAGGATCTTTTGCTTAACGTGATCTGTTTCTAATAGACTGCTAATGGTCAGTTGACAATCCTAGAGCTCACGGAAGAAGGCTTTGAACAGCCAGAAGATGGTGGCTCCTCCCATGAGCATGAGAAGACTAGGTAGATATTAATGAAGACAGATCAGGGATGGAGAACTCGCTAGTCCTCCAGCTGTTGCTAGGCTACAACTCCCATCATCACTGACCATGCTGGCTGATGGGAGCTGTAGTCCAACATCATCTGAAGGGCCACAAGTTCCCGATCTCTGCCTTAGATCCTTGAGCAGGACTTTGGAGAACACATTGCCATTGCAATGTAGCTAGCAAAAGGAGAAACAAGCCTGAGCTTGCTGGAAATAATGAGGGACAGGCACCCTCCAGGTCAATGTTGTTTGCTTTGCAGGAGAAACTGGTGCTGCATTCCAGACTTTCACCATGTCTGGGTGTTTGCCTGCTCCCCCATACTCAACGTAGACATTTGCAAGTAAGCCGATATCACAATAAGCCTCCTGTGCTTTCCCTCCTAAGAAAACAAGCCTTCTAACTGCTGCTCCTAACCGCATGGAGAAGTGGGGGGAAGCACGTGCGTGAAACAATGCAATTGTTGGAAGAAAGCCGAACGCTTTTCAAAATAATTTCCAAATCCCTCTGAAGTTAACTCTCCGGGGCAAGCAGGGAAAGAAAGAAGCAGCTGTTGTATCTTGCTACTGAGCTGGATGTCTTGGAAGGAGGAGAGGTATTAGTGCCAACTTAAAATAATACAATAACTTAGAAAAATGTTTGGTGAGATGATTTTTAAACACTTTGGGCTAACAAGAAGGCTCTAGCGTTTGAAGACAAGAATGCAGAAGGGCAACAGTCTGGTAAGAGGAAGGTTAGCTGCATATATCAAAAAAGGCATTAGTGCTTGGAAAATATACAGTGCCCAGATAAAGACAGGAACCCAAACCCAAAGATACAATTCCTATTGTTTTTACTGAAATGTACACATAACCATGCCATAACATGGCCCCTGTGCAAAGATAATATTATCAATTCCTTCTCTTTTGTAATGACCAGCAGCATGCCATGGCTTTTTTTATCTTCAAAAGTTAACAACTGGGCATCAAATGCCACAAGAGCTTCATCAGACGTGGCTACCAGGAACATTTGCTGAAATGTGACACATGAAAGAGTCCCGCAACACCTTAAGAACTAACAAGTGTATTGTGGCATGACCGCTTGCAGGCACAGAGTCTGCAGTGGACTCTAATCTGTGCTGCCAAGAGCTTCCATGGTGTAGATATACCTAACTAGGGGAGGCCTCTTGAAGGAGCCCCATTCCTTTTAAGTGGGGAGATAGCTCCATCTTACCTGACACATTTGAATCCAGATGCTGGGCAAACACATTGCAAGATGCTGTCGAGCAGTAAATCTGGGCAATCCCTGTGTTACTTAACACTTCTGCCCAAAAAGCACAAGAACTTTTCCGTGTACCCGCAACCCAGTTTGTTGGCTGCACAAGGCAAAGTGTCCCTCAAAGCCAACTGGGAATGAAAAATCATAAACACATCTGTGTGGGTGGCAGTTAATCCTTTGTCTTTCGCCTGCAACTACCAACAGGTGCTGGCCAGAGTCAGAGATTCAAAGGAGGTTCAAAGGAGTGGTGCTAGTTACATGCACAACTAGCCTAGCACACCAGTACAACTAGCTTTCCCCAATAAACGTTTGTTGGATCATGGTTGGAGGTTCAACTATGCAACAGATATCATGCCAAAAGAGCCCAACTGTACTCTCAGAATGAGCATTCGAAAAGGACAGCCACATATTTATTTGCCCTAGACAGAGCTTTGTGCCAGCACCAGCCCAGGATGAACGGTAGCTGTACCTGACTCTCAACCTGGACATCATGAATTCCAGCAGCTAGTGATGAGGATGCTGGAATCTAAACAGCAGCATGCAGAAGGTACTACTCTGTTGGCTAAGCTCTCAGCATTTATATCAGACCTAGCCAATCCCCAGGCTTCATATTATCTGCCAACTCCAGGGGTTGGTGCTGTATACCCCAATTCTGAAGAGAGTTATGAGGTCAAAGCTCCTACTGCTGAACCAAACTCTAGGCTCAGATTATAACCTCTGTGCTGAGATGCTCATGTTTTTGGCACCACATATGTACAGTGTGCAACCTCTTCCCAACAAAGTACCATGTGAACTATCTCAGGAATTGAGAGTTTGTGTCCCCTTTCAGGTGTTGTTGGACTACAGATTCCATCATCCTTGACAACTGGCTATGCTAGCTGGGACTGATGGGAACTGGAGTTAAACATCAGGCTGGCCACAGTTCTCCATTCCTCTATTACATCCAGACACATCTGCTCAAGCAACAGCTATCCCAACAGAAATCCTGTGATCTTCTGTGAATGGCCAAGATTCCGAGCACATAGGAATCAGAACCATATTTTTTTCTAATTTCCTTTAGTAATAAACAAGTGAATCAACAAAGGCAGGGCTACTACTAAAGAAAAGCAGAATCAGATTATTAAAACAAATGACTCAATTCCTGTTTTCTAAAACTGATCCCTGTTTTTCTCCCAAAAATTTAAATTGATGTTTGATATTCTCCAATAAAAAAAATAAACACACATAGATAAGAGGTGCGTCTCTTTTAATAGACCAAGCAGTGGCACACCCGAATAATAAAAACATTAGGAAATGGAAAGCTCATGATCAAGGGTCTTTCTGGAAATGAAATTCCTGCAGCCACCCTAAAGCAGAAATATTACAAAAGCTCTGTGGCTTGGGAGTGCTGTTGCAGATTGCAAAATCCCATTAACTAGGAAAAGAATTAAGCCAATAAACATTAAAGGATCTTGCATTATAAAATATACACGGCCCATTTAATTTAACAATATCCTGTTTCATCAGAATGTATTAGCACATTGTATATTTAAGAAATGAAACATGGTGTATTTTGAAACTGCAATACATTTGTAATACTGCTCACTCATCTCTAACATCTGGCTTTAGCTGGAAGCTGAGAAAACAGAGTTTTTACTGCGGAAACTGTGGAGAAGCAATGGGAAAACTCGATGGAGTGTTTGTTTGCTAAGACAGTTAGTGGTAGTGGAATACTGCTTGAAACTTCTCTTCCAGTGATAACTCAATTGCATGAGGAACTGTCCAGCAGATGCTAACAGAACAACATTAGTGGCAAATGTTAACTTAAGAAAGATAGTGATAGGCTTCAACATACCGTATATATATATATTGTTTCTAACTGCCTAAAATCTACTAGTTCGATTTCCTATTGCCCTGATGTAATGGTTCTAGGGGTTGCTCGTGCGTAAGCTGCCTTTACTCCTGGCTAGGATGCATGGTTGAACCCTTTCTGACAGGACAGCCTCTATTCCGTGGCTGCCTCAGTCGCTGGCAGAATCTGTCAGTGGGCGTTTCTTAAACCGCTTCCAACATAAAAGCTGTTTGATGCCCAGTCTCCTCCCCCGTTGCCTGCGCGAAAGCTTTCTGCGCAGGGTGGGTGTGGGCAAAGGAGCACTTGTCGCCTCTCCGCTGGTCTCCTGCGAAGAGTCCTGGAGCCACCTCTCCGATTCCTCTATCTCCTCCCCTTCTCCACTGGTGTTACGCTGATTACCTTCCCCAGCGGATGGGCTATCCCTCCTCCTACTAGGACCCTCTCCTCCATCGTCCAGTAGCCTCCTCTCCGCCTCCCGCTCCGATGGCAGTTCCCTGACATCCAATCAGCAACTAGTTTTTCCATTCCGTCAGGGTACAGGGAACAGAGAAAGAAGCTTCAGCTCTCTTGAGCAATAAGCTGTACTGAGCTCTGAATGTGTCCACTTCAGCTGGTTGCTATAAGATTTTGCATTTTCCCCCTCCTCTCTTCCCCATACCTTTTCCTTTTGTGCCATGTCTCTTGGATTTTAAGCCTGAGGGTATTGTTTCTAAACCCTACTCCAGAAGCATTTCTTTCTTAAGAGAGGGGGTAAAATGCTTCAAGCAAATGAGTACATTTTGGCAGGGGCCTTTTCACACTAAGCCAGGACTGGGGACTGATAACATTAAATCCACTTACTAGCTGACTCCCATGCAAGCCAAAGCACACAAGCCAGCTTTTCAACCCCTTCTCCTCAGCATAAACAGTCTTACCAAAACAGGAAGCTATCTCCCCAAAGAGTAAAGTGGCCCAGGCCTGAAAAATTCAGTGAATGACCAGAAGCTCATTCGCGGCCCTTTGGGCCCAGTCTGTTAAGAGCACAATCCGAATAATCTTTTTCATTATGCTCTACGCTGTTGGCTGTATGTGGTCCAAATGCATATTTTTAGAAAGGGAAAGTAAGGTACGTATATTAGAAGAAGTCACAGTAGAAAGAAAATAAATAGCTATTTTTAAAAGAAGGCTGTTTCATGTTGACAGTGTTACAACAAAGAGAGTAGATGAGGTTTTGGAAGACATGTAAAATTATGAAGGCAATCTCTTACAACACGTTACAGGACACCGAACTGTTTGTGGCAGTTAATTGAGCAATGTTTCTCTCCCTGACCTCTTTACCATATATATCTCCTAAGTAATCATGACCCCTTCACCCAGCCTTCTTCTGTTTTCAAGGCTCTTCCATATTTCAAACATTAAATAGTCAATACTGCTTCTTCCCACTGGAGCACTGGCTGTCCTGCACCTTCGTTCCTATCACTTCCCATCCTTCACTGTACAAGCAAATGAACATTCATGCAATTTGTAGAGCTAGGAAATCAAAATCAGCGCTCTGAATGGCCAGGGTGGGGAACCTGTGGACCGTTAGATGTACCTGGACTACAATTCCCATCACTCCTGGCCATTGGCCATGCTGGCTAGGGCTGATGGGGGTTGGAGTCCCACAATATCTAGAAAGCTGCACTCCTACTGTACAGCTTCCCATCTCTCTCGCTTCTCAAAAAATAACATTGAACGTTGCCCTTTTTGCCTTCAATTATCTAAGCAGCTGCAATTCGCAACAGACTTCAGCAGGAAATTGTTCATCTCCTTGAAGCATATCACACTCAAAATAATTATCTAGGGGGAAATGGTCATGGTACAAAAAGTGGGGGGTTGTTTTTTGAGGGACATGCTCTTCCTATTGAGAGTTTCCCTAACAAGGAAATACGTCTACAACAAGAACAAGCAGGAAATACGTTTTGTTAAGACGTTTAGATGAACTGACCTACAGTCCAGGAATGCTTTAGATCAAAGCAAACTCCACTGATGCACATAGTAGCTGAGCAAGGAACTATAATTGAAAACAATATTGTTGCAGTTACACAACACCCCGATCTGCAAGCAGTGCAAAATTCCACAGGTTCCAAGCGCTTACTCAGAGCTTGTGTTTCCTTTGGGAATGAGGCAAGGGGAGATTGTGCTGTCTTTGCGATGTACAGTTTAGTTACACATATATACAACCTGAGCCTACGATGGAGGGCTTCACAGCGTCAACAACCCAAAAGGGTCTTGTTTCTCCCAAAGTCACAGACTTGGATTCAAAGAGAAATCAAACATTGCTCTGACTCTCCAGCTCACCATCACTGCAAACTCTGCCTTCAACTCTGGCTTTGCCTATTGAGGGAGGGGGCTCCAACCCTTTTGCTGTCTCCCACCGAGCTCCTTAATCCCCCAGGAAACTAGCTTGGCTTGGCTAGGAATTATAAGGCTTGATTAGCTTTTAACACTTGCTGGATCCAGGGATTAGAGGGATCTGGCACACGGCTTAATGCCACTCCTCAAACTCATAACAATACCAAAGAGGAATACCAAGTCATGCATATTTGCATGCCTGCTTAAAGTTTTCTGGAACAGTAATGTTCCATATGCAAAGAAGCTTATTAGGACAGACGTGGGTGGTCTCTAACAAAATCATGGGGGAAAGCTGATAAGTGAGTGGATGGGTTCTCCTCTAGGGACAAGAGCAGCTTCCTGACAGAATTAGCCGTTTTGCAATGCGATCATCAACTCCTTACTGGAGTCAAACAATTGTGCGTTGGAGTCTTATTACAAATAAAGCTAAGCAAATTAAAGCCAGTGTACTTGAGAAAGGAAAGCAGCAAGAATAACCAAGAGACATGTATCTATTTACAGACGTGGGAAAAGGGACTAGTTCAGGGTCTTTCGAGATAATGCATTTGCTAGACGGAAATGAACCAATTGTTACTTGGTTGTGGCAGGAAACCCAGACGTTTTTCTTCTTCTGCTAATTCTACATTTTCAGGGGAGATCTGGACGTCTTTGCTCAGGGTGGAGCATCAGCTGGAGGCACTCTTTCTTTCCAACATTTGTTGAATGCATTCAATAACCGTATATAAAACGCCCCAAGTCTTTCCATTAAAAAAGAGGCCCTTTTACAACGCAGTCAATCCTACTTGGAAGTGTGTCCAGCAAGTTTAGTAGGGCTTACTCCCAGGTAACCGGAAACATTTTAGTGATGAGGGCCAAGGACATTTTGCTGCCTGCATTAATTCTCCCCCTCACATATTCCATGCTGACCAGGGTTGAATCTTATTTCCAACACTGGTGGCATTGACAGCCTCCTTCATTGCAGTCTAGTTTAGGAGGGATGGGGCAAGCTTTGTGCCATAAACAGTTCTGTCCTCCGTCGCTTTTCTGCCATCCCCCAATGGTAGGACCGGCCCTGGTTAACTGAATTACCACATGCAGACTAACTTGATCCAACAAGGAAGAACTTCCTGACAGTAAGAGCTGTTCGACAGTGGAATTTGCTGCCAAGGAGTGTGGTGGAGTCTCCTTCTTTGGAGGTCTTTAAGCAGAGGCTTGACAACCATATGTCAGAAGTGCTCTGATGGTGTTTCCTGCTAGGCAGGGGGTTGGACTCGATGGCCCTTGTGGTCCCTTCCAACTCTATGATTCTATGATTCTCGATGGCCCTTGTGGTCCCTTCCAACTCTATGATTCTATGATTCTCGATGGCCCTTGTGGTCCCTTCCAACTCTATGATTCTATGATTCTCGATGGCCCTTGTGGTCCCTTCCAACTCTATGATTCTATGATTCTCGATGGCCCTTGTGGTCCCTTCCAACTCTATGATTCTATGATTCTAACTGCAAAGACAAGAAGGTTCAACTGATAAATAATATAGGAGAAATGGACTGACCTTCACATAGGCTAGGTACTGTTTGCACTTCTGCTGCATATAGGACAGCTGGAGCTGCTCTGTGATCTGGCCCACTGCCTCTCCGGAAGAAACAAAGTAAACCCTGATGGGATGGCCCTTTTCCTTCTTTGCCACATCTGCCGTCAGGTTACAGTTCAATCCTAAAAAAGAAAAATGGAAAAGCGATAAAATACCAACGAAAGAATGGCAAGAAAAACTTACAGAATATGCCGAAATGGCAAAACTAACTGACAGGCAATGAAATAAGGACACACAAAAAATCCTTTAAAGAAGACTGGGAACCATTTTCGGCTGATCTACAGAAACAATGCAAAGAATTGGACTCTTTAGTAGGTTCTGAGTAAACATTTACAAATAACAAAATAAATTATAAGATTAAATATAAAAAAACGAATGGAAAGCAAATAAGCAGGATTTGATAATGTGTGAAAACAAACTAGAAAAGGAGGTTGAGAGAAGTCCAGGTGGGGGAGAGAAGGGAAGGGACAATTTGGGATTAGTGAATTATGATATATGTTATAATGTAATTGGGGGGAATGGAAAATGTAATAAAAAATATTTTAAAAGAAAAATTAACATGAGGGCAGCCTTTACATATCCAGAGGTATATGTCTTTTGGTTTGTTTTAGGATTGCACTACGCTGACCTCTGCCATTCAGCAACAGGTCCATAACTGCAACAGCACTGGGTGGCTTTTAAAGACAACTGAACGAATTCCATGGAGGATAAGACTAGCAATACTACCAGACATGATGGCCATGCTCTGTCTCTGGGGTCAGGGGCAGGAATGCTTCTGAACACCACTTGCTGGAAACCACAGTAGAGAAGAAGGCTCTTGCCCTCGAGGCCTGCTTGCAGGTTCTCCACAGGCATTAGGTTGGCCTCTGTGAGAACAGGATGCTGGGCGCTGATAAGCCATTGGTCTAATCCAGCAGGCTCTTACAGGTTCTTAACAAGTGCATGTTCAAATAAAGGCTCCAGAGCATTGGGGACAGATTAGTGCCCTGCAGAAGCCCATAGAACAGATGACAGGGAATCAAAGAACACTCCTATAATGTTACTCTCTGGGCAACTGGGCAAATACGAAGAAGAGAAGAAGAAGAGTTTGGATTTGATATCCCGCCTTTCACTCCCCTTCAGGAGTCTCAAAGCAGCTAACATCCTCCTTTCCCTTCCTCCCTCACAACTAACACTCTGTGAGGTGAGTGGGGCTGAGAGACTTCAGAGAAGTGTGACTGGCCCAAGGTCACCCAGCAGCTGCATGTGGAGGAGCGGGGAATCGAACCCGGTTCCCCAGATTACGAGACTACCGCTCTTAGCCACTACACCACACTGGCTCACGAATGCAGCCATTGAAGTAAAGTGCCTTCAATACCCATCACACAGTCAGTCTAGGACAGGCATAGGCAAACTCGGCCCTCCTGATGTTTTGGGACTACAATTCCCATCATCCCTGACCACTGGTCCTGCTAGCTAGGGATGGTGGGAGTTGTAGTCCAAAAACAGCTGGAGGCTCAAGTTTGGAAAACACTGCTTGAGGGCAAGTTTATGCTACTTGTGACCCAATGACTTAAATGCACCCCACCAGCTATGTAAGCAACAGTGCCATAAACCTGATTTTGCAGCCCACTTAAGGATACAAAAATATGGCAATCACTCAGCATTCTGCAATACTTTGGTAGAGGGCTACATTCAAGTTGCTGGATCTCAAATTTTGCCAGCCTGCTCTAGTGAAAGGTCTGTTAAAGGAAAGAAGTGCATCTTTTAACTTTGGTAAACTACCGTGTGTCAACATTATAGTTTCGACACAAGCGGTTCCCTCAAATTTCAACACTAGTTACTCATAATTTTGCTAACCGGCACCCTAAACGTTTACAGTCAGGGCTGTCATCAAAGGTTAGCACAGTAAGTCATCTGCCAAGGTCGCCTTGCTCAAGTGATAAGCTAAAGTTAACACCATTATTGCATAGTGTTCATTAACATCCCTGAACCCCGGTCCAATAGGAAACTTCCTCTGCTGCAAACCAGCATTCCCTGCATTTATGATAACTGCACTTAACAGTGTACAATCTGGCACTTTGATGGCGCATCCCATCAAGATAAGAACGTTGATGTAAAAATGGAAAGTACAGTTGCTGCAGATTACTAAGAACCACACAACCAAATTGCATATTGTGCATGCGACAGTAAAAGCCGACTCCTGTGCCTTTTAAATGGGTCATAACATCTTTTGGCTGCATATTAGATTATTTAGAGGCATGAGAATTAAGTGTGCCACACATCTGGTTTGTTTCCAATCAAAGCAAAGAATGAAAAAAATATTCTGTCAAGAGGAAAACTGAAGCAGCTATTAAGAGACCAAGATCCAGAATTGCAGAAATAATCTTCAACTCAGCTGAGACCCTTTAGACTTAGAAGCAGCCAGTAGAGAAGGCCTTCTGAGCATGGAAGTAACTGAAGCTTGGAAAGAGGGAGAGGGGTGAGGAGGTGGGAAGGACATTGTGGTGCAAATGCATGGTTGAGAGTGCCAGAAAGTGTGGAGGTAACGCTCCGCTTTGCGAAGGCAAACCTCGCACCAGAAATGCAACAGTATGTCCAGGAGCGTTACACTTGCTTTCCCTGACCTTCTTGGCTAGAAAACAGGGTTTTCCCCCTGACTTTTTGTCCTCTCACAATATGTTTGCTAGACATAACGCTTGGCTGAAGCACGACCGGGACGCAGACGTAATCAAGTATCGGGGAAAACTTTCAGGGAAATAATAATAATAATAATAATAATTTATTATTTATACCCCACCCATCTGGCTGGGTTTCCCCAGCCACTCTGGGTGGCTTCCAACAAAACACTAAAATACAATAACATATTAAACATTAAAAGCTTCCCTAAACAGGGCTGCCTTCAAATGTCTTCTAAAAGTTTGGTAGTTATTTTTCTCTTTGACATCTGGTGGGAGGGTGTTCCACAGGGCGGGTGCCACTACCGAGAAGGCCCTCTGCCTGGTTCCCTGTAACTTGGCTTCTCGCAGCGAGGGAACCGCCAGACAGCCCTTGGCGCTGGACCTCAGTGTCTGGGCAGAACAATGGAGGTGGAGACGCTCCTTCAGGTATACTGAACCAAGGCCGTTTAGGGCTTTAAAGGTCAGCACCAACACTTTGAATTGTGCTCAGAAATGTACTGGGAGCCAGTGTAGGTCTTTCAAGACCGGTGTTATGTGGTATTGGTGGCCGCTCCCAGTCACCAGTCTAGCTGCCACATTCTGGATTAGTTGTAGTTTCCGGGTCACCTTCAAAGGTAGCCCCACATAGAGCGCATTGCAGTAGTCCAACCGAGAGATAACCAGAGCATGCACCACTCTGGCGAAACACCTGCTGACACGTGTATTTGCTAATGCTGGAAATGTGCTTAGATGGAAATACGTTGAGTTTAGGGTGGCTTCACTACTGTTTCCAATTGTTGACTTCTGCTAATAAAAGGAGCCTCGGCAGAGCTAGTCGGCAGCTTGCTTGGAGCATGCTTGCCAGCATGCTTCTGCACAGCTCACCTGCATTCAACCTCCTGTCGTCTCCGTTACTCGTACAAGAATGGCTCTGCAAGGGGTGCCCACACCAACCTCCACATCCTGCCTCTTCTTCCTCCTGGCATGACACCTGTGCCAAGTAAGCACCACTACCCCTGATAGCTGCTCCTGTTTCGACCAGGGATGACTTCCGAATGTTGTTGAACTCAAGCTCCCATCATCCCTGCCAGGGGCTGATGGGAACTGGAGTTCAAGCACATCTGAGGGGTCACATGATCCCCATCCCTGCTTGAAGAACTAGTGCCTGAGATTGCTTCTTTCCTCCTCCATCCCCATCCCTTTCCCCTTGTGTGTCACAACTTTTAGGGAACTTTTTTCAACTGAGGTGTGATGTAAAAATGCTTCAAATATATAAACCATCCACTCTGCAGGGGGAGCGTCTATACACCAAACGTCTCACTGAGTTGTGGCAACAGCCACCCGATGGAGCAATTTAAAGTAGTTGCAATGAGCACACTGACTCTCAGACGTAACAGAAAACTGTCCGTGAGCAATCTACATCCAGCTGTGACCGTGCCACCTCTCAGCAACAGCTGACATTTTACAATCTCGACTAGTATATTTCACATCTTTCTCCACTTTGCCTTTTGGCAGACACAACCAATGATGTCAGAAGTGGAAAACTGAAACAGCAAGCCTAACTTTAAAAAAAAACACACACGAAAAACCCAGCTTGCAGATGTCACTAGATTGGTAGTTAGCAGCTGACTCAGATCACCCCTTTTGTGTGCTGCTCTCTGAGGGGCTTGTGTCTAAGTGAGTTTCAGCTCATAAATAGCTTTTTCAGAATGGTAAAAATAGAGTCGCTTCACACAATGCTGTAAGCAGCAGTCTTTTAGAGATTGCTGTTCATGCAAGCAGCAGAACATGCGAGCAACAGACACGTGCAAGCTCACCTGATCTTCTTGTTTAGAGACTAAAATTCAGGCATAACACTGCTTGCCTTTTCTGTGTTGGCCACCTCGCCCTGGCTGTAGAATAGACTCTCTTCTGAGGTACAACTGGTTGCCAATACTGCTTATTTGTGGTATCAACTGAAGATACACCTCTCTGCTCAGGCCTTCTCGGAGGTCTGATACAGTTGAGGCCAACCGCAAATTAACCAAGTGTTTATCTGCTTTGCTATTAAATGTATGTGGTTTTCATTGTAGTTTTGGAATGTCTGCTTAGTGCGCTGCATCATTTCATTGTTTATTGCGTTTCATAGTCTAACCTGCTCTGAGATCATTAATTGCCACTTTCTGCTTGGCTTCTCAAGCAACACTTTAATATGGACTATGGGGGCCGGCCAGAGACTGAACCAAAGTGCCTTGAAGTGCAGGGGTGCAGCGGAAGGTGGAACTTCGGGGGGGGGAGGATGTAGCAACAGCACACACACAGTTCCACGTACTGCTGCTGCAACTAACTCTGTTTTAGTTTTGAGTTGTTTTCATTCATGTTCATTATAAACAGCCATGAGAGCTGTCAAGGCTGAAGGACCGTCTACAAATTCGGTTCACAGCACATAAATAAACAGGAAGATTCCAATTGCCATCATATCAGCTGTCTGTGGGAAGAACTGTGCAATGGAAGACAAGGGGTGCCCTTTTAGGGGAGGGTTGCTCTCCAAGACAGCCAGAATCTGCAAAGACAGAACTACGTAACTATTCTAGTAGAACTAGTGCATCAGCTTGGTTTTCCTCTCCTCCCTTCCAATCCCTTTTTCTTCCTGCATTATACTATTTTATTTTATTTTTACTTTTTTCATTCCCCTGCACGCAAAGACAAGCTCCGGCAGATTGAGCAGACGAGACCAACAGCTGGTCCAATTATCAAGATGGTGGTTTCCATGTAGAGGGAAGTGACGGGTAGATGGGGCTCATCAACCTGGGAAGGTAGCCTATCTAAGAGAAGGAAAACTCTGATCCTAAATCTCTGTTTTCTTGCAAGATATCTTCAGGAGAAGAAAAGGGTAAGGAGTGAACCCTACACAAATCTGGAGTGAGATCCATAAGGATGTTGGATGGCCTCCTTGGTCCACATCAGTGAGGCTGAGAGGTGGGCTTTTGTTGTCTGGGCAGCCCAGGACCTCTATACAGGAAGGTCACTTTGGTGCTGCTAACACAGCTGTTTGTCTTCACCCCCGGAAGCGCACTCCATTGTCTCTCAAGACAGACGGATGCTAACAATGTATTTCTTTCTTGTTTTAAGCCACCTTGAGCATGGCTTGAACTATGGAAAGGTGGCACACAAATGAAATTATGTTCGTATGGCTCAGGGATGCAGAGCATCCCCTCAAGAATAATCACATGGGCAATATGACTTTTCTATACTTCAAGCTCAGCTGCCCTGTCATATGGGTAAAATGGATGTCAAACAAGTACAGTGGACCCTCTGGATATGAACTTAATTTGTCCCGGGGATCCGTACTTACCCTGAAAAGTCGGTAGCCATGCACGCATGGCGAAACCCGGAAATGTACACTTCCAGGTTTGCTGCGTTCATAACTCAAAATTACATTACCCAAAGGTAACATAACCCAAGGTACCACTGTACCTAGACTTTATTGAAAAACTTGGCTTAAAATATGACTAAACTTTTACGTTACGCTGGCAGGTGAAGATCAGATCAGTTCAAACCAGAAAGTGTGAAGAATGAGTTCCTTAAGCATCCCCACATTCATTCAGCCTCACTGATATCTATATCTAATTTTAGCCCACCTGTTATATAGAGCCAGCAATGCTAGAAAGTCACAGTATCTGGTTCTCTCTGAAAGAGAAGTCAATAGGACACACTGCATAGCAACATGCTATTGTTTGCCTGACTGCTTGTTAATGTACGCCCATCTCAGCTATAAATAGACTGGCTAAGATTTTAGCCTTCAACATGTTCCCATAAAACACATGGAATTTGTACCGTAATTCACAAAATATGCTGCAGAACTAAACAGATACAAGCAACCAGTAAAACATTCAAGATACTTGCAGCACTATAAAAAACAACAACTTTTAAATAGAAAGATCTACGTTTAAGCTAACCAGTTAAGAGGAAGATGTGCCATTTTCACACAACCTTAAAGGAAGATTTCAGGCAAACGTTAAAAAACACAAGGCATAAATCCAGGCTTGTTCCAAGAGTGCCTTTGGTTTTATGGGGTCTCTTAAGAAAAGCTGGAATAAATCTACAGGTCTTCCGGTTTTCAATACAAAAAAAATTCATCACACGCAAGTAACTCCTCAGACATTTACCAGAAAAGGTTCTTGGTAACATGGGGAAGGGAGGCTCTAGCTACTATAAAGGTAAAGGTAAAGGTACCCCTGCCCGTACGGACCAGTCTTGACAGACTCTAGGGTTGTGCACCCATCTCACTCAAGAGGCCGGGGGCCAGCGCTGTCCAGAGACACTTCCGGGTCACGTGGCCAGCATGACATCTTTGCTCTGGTGGGCCAGAGCCGCACACGGAAACACCGTTTACCTTCCTGCTAGAAAGCGGTCCCTATTTATCTACTTGCACCCGGGAGTGCTTTCGAACTGCTAGGTTGGCAGGCGCTGGGACCAAACAACGGGAGCGCACCCCGCCGCGGGGATTCGAACCACCGACCTTTCGATCGGCAAGCCCTAGGCGCTGAGGCTTTTACCCACAGCGCCACCCGCGTCCCTCTAGCTACTATAAAAACCCACAAAAACTTTGATCCATGTTGATCTTAGTATTTGCATTAACTCAGAGCTATTATAGGATAGTGGCTAAGAGAATAAACTGGCAGCCATGAAATCCTCAGTTCCAATCTCATCTTTTCCATGAACTCAGTATGCGGCCTTAGGTAAGCCATTGAGTCTCACTCTTGCATCTGCAGTTTTGTAATTATACTGACCTCTCAAAGTTGCTGTAAGGATTACTGACATAACATATGTAAAATAGTTAAAACATGCTATATGAAGCAGCAAGTGGACGCTACAACAAAATGTTGCAGTGTATGCTAGGGCTGTGCATTGGATTTGGAAGAATCATGAGGTGAAGCAGGAAGCCTGGAAGGTGTTTGGGGCGATCAGAGTGTCTACAAGTTGACATGAGTTGAAGTGGAGTCTGTGAAGTGCTTTGTGGCACCACAGCACTAAATACAACAAAGAAAATACCGTGTACACATGTCTGCTGAAAGCAAAATTAATGTCTACATTTACAAGAACATGCTTACATGAAGACTGGATGATGGAAGAAGGAAGAGCGAAACTGCAAAGAGGGAAAGCTGCAAAGGGACTGACAGGTCTAGTTTGTAAAATTATGAGGACAAAAACAACACAAATAACATTTTGCAAACATCGGTTTAGAAATTATAAACAGCAATGGATGCCAAGATAATAGTTTACCTATCGTTCCTGGAACGTGTTTGCCTCTGAAACTAAAGCAGGCTGTGACGTTTAGGCAGTTCACCGGCTGCAAGTCATCGTGGCACTGGGGAGCTGTGATGTCAATGGAAGCTGGCAGGAAAATGGAGATGTCCATAGTAATGACAGGCCTGGATCTTAAAACAACAACAACAACAAAAGTATTATTTTCATAATAGTTAGTGGAGTGAAATGGCTTAAGAAACTGACCTATGGGTGAGAAGTCTATAAAAGTCTATCTACCTCAAGTCGTCTTAGGCAAACCTTTCTGTCCCAGCTCCCCATTTGCAACACAAGAATAAAACTACAGAACTACATTGCAGACCAGTCGAAACAATGACTGAGATAATGTACAAACACCCAAAAGCACTATATAAATGCTAACAAGCTTGCGCAAAGATCCTTTAGAATGTCCTTGTTCACAAAAGCTTCTCTGTGCCTCTTATTTTGTCTCAGATTGCCTCTATTTGCAATAGATATTTCTATTTGAAATATTGCTAGATTAATGAATGTTAGAATGATGCTGGATTGAAGTTAAGTGGGTTTTCTATCAACAATGTTAAGGAGTATGTAAAAATGGATTGTTAATGGGTGATAATTTAAAGCTATAATATATTAAATTATAATATATTAAAATAAAAGAGTAAGATAAAATTAAAGAGGGAAAGGATTTGCTGAATTAACCAATTGAATTGGAATACAAGAAGGGGAGGTGTGAGGAGGTCAGAGAAACAAGTAAATGAAAGATAAGTTATGGAAAGATTGATTTGTTTTTAACTGTTATTATTGTGTATTTTCTTTTTCTTTTATTTTTTTTTCTTTTCTATTTTTTCCAATTTTTGTAATATGTTGAAATGTCAATAAATATCTTTTTTTTAAAAAACAGATTGCCTCTATTTGTTTTTTGAAGATATGGCATGACTTACATGCAATAATTGTAGTGTTCTGCTGGGTGCTGTTCTGTATGAAGAACCATCAGTGTGGAATGCCTCCACAAGTGGTTGCAGCAAACTTGACCTTATCAGTATCCTGACTGTTTGGAAGAAGTCTGTTGTGCCGGCGTGATTAAATATCTGCAACCATGTATGAGCCTCTTCACACAGCTTCCCATGCAGAATAGTCCCTGCAAAGTTCTGTTTTCTAGATGTTCCTCTAAATACTAACTTGTTTGGTGTTTTCCTTCCTTAACTGCTCAAGCTTTTGCAAAGTCAGAGACAAGAGCAGGGTGTGCTCCCTTGTACTATGTTTTGGGATTGCGTTCTTAGAAGTGGCTTTGTAGAGCCATCAGTCACAGCCACCAAACCAGAGGACGTAGTCAACAAAACACAAAAAAGGAGATTGCCCCATAAGAACTGGAAACCCCGAATCTCATAGTCAAAGCTGGAATCAAGTCTTCAAAAGTACGATACAAAATTAGAGCAGTCCAGTTTTCAAAATACACAGGATTGTTAACAATTGTAGTTCAAGATACACACTATTCATATGAACAGCCTTGGTTAATTTGATTCCTGCCAAGCAACAACTAGATCTGGAAGTCCACAAAATTCAATGAAGGCCTAATTTGTTTATGGGAAACAGTCCTTGGGGAAAATGATACTCCCATTAGTACCCAGACCCTGTAATTACCCAGGGATGAGTTTGACATCATTTGACACCACTGTCCCTCCAGAGCATTTAACAGTCATTTGAAAAAATCACATTATGTTTACTAATATTTTCTTGGTGGCCTGCTGTGAGACTGAAAAACAGGACATAAATAAGGTAAATAAATAAAATAACCAGTAGCTCAGATATCTCAGTAGGCATCCTGAGCCTTGTGAGAAACCATCAAACCAGCTGCCCCAAAACCTCACACTCTTTTGTACATCAAAGTGGTATGAACAGCCGTGTCAAGAAACAGCCTTCACAAAAGGACTGCAAATAACAACAATCAAGGTGGGTATCAAAATATAACAGCATCAACTGAGCTCTTCAGAGCAACTTGTTTTGCTGACTTGGAGCTGTCCATGGTCCTGGCATACCCAGATTTTATCAAACAAATAAATAAACAAATTTTAACTAGGTAATCTTAC
This sequence comes from Podarcis tiliguerta, assembly GCF_965153285.1. Classification (NCBI taxonomy): domain Eukaryota; kingdom Metazoa; phylum Chordata; class Lepidosauria; order Squamata; family Lacertidae; genus Podarcis; species Podarcis tiliguerta. Next base: position 8,089,123 of record NC_139545.1, read on the forward strand.
AAAGAACCCTCTTTAGACATTTTAAACATAATGTGGCAATTTGGCATTTGCTTTGTACTTGTTGAGGAGAAGCATATGCTTTCTGTCATCTTTCTGAGCTGCATTTCTGAAAGTTGCAAAGATTGCTCACATACAATTTAACTGGTTGTGTCTGTGTGTGTGTGTGTGTGTTTTAAAAAAAGTCCTTTACCATCCTTAAAACCTCACAAGATTACTTTTAGAAAATGATTGTGTGTGTAAGCCGAAATCAAGATCTCTTACTTTTAAACAGGGCCAAGATGAGCAGTTTAATGCTGACTAAAATATGTATATTGCCAGAAAAAAAGGGGAGGAAATAAATGGAATGAATAGAAACTGTGTGTGTGTGTGTGTGTGTGTGTGTGTGTGTGTAAGCACGCACATACATGTGTACACACACACACACACACACACACACACGTAATATGTGTGTGGTGTAAGATCTGTGTAAGGTTTACCAAATGGAATGGACAATATCTGCCTAACCTAACTTTGACCCAGACTCTGCCTGATCCCTGCGGCCAATAAAACCAACACCTGCTCCTGAGTCTCTGTGACTGACTGCCACCACCTGCTGCCACCACCTTTCCTTCCTCGTAGTTCCAGCCAATCTGCTGATAACTTCACTCAACACCCATGAGGCCTAGCCATCCACAACAGGACACAGTCATTTCCTGAAGAACACACGTCCAGTAATTCCACACACACCCCCAATTCCAGGTTAGGACAGAATTGCAAAAAAAAAGCAATTCTGTATTCATCTGAATACCAGCGACTGGGACACACAAGCAGGGAGAGCACTGCTGCACTTAGGCCCTGCTTGCAGGCATGGGCATGTGGTTGGGCAGGAAGAGAACAGGATGCCAGACCAGATGGGTTTCGGTTCTGTTCCAGCAGGCTTCTATTTATGTTCTTATGCTTATTTTTTCAAAGCCCCTCAAAATACTTGTAGACTCAATGCATGTATGTCAATTTCTCTCATCGCTTGACAACTTGTAGGTGAATGTGTGAACTTGCTCCCTTGAAAATGTCAAAGCTTGGCACAAGGTGAGTTGACATGAAAGCATTAGTGTAATGGTTCTAGGGGTTGCTCGTGAGTAAATCGGCGCCACACCTGGGTGGGTTGCCTGAGTGAACCCTTGCTGTCTCTTTTTTTTTTTTTTTTAATTTTTTAGTTTTTTATTTATACAACAAGAAAGACAAACAAACAAACAAACACCGAACACGAATACCAAACCATACACTAATCACAAAAACAACCATAGACACACAATACTCCTAGCAGACAATAAAACATCTATTGGTCTTAACACTAAAGACCCGACCTCCCGTCCATTCCATACTTCAAATTCATATTACTTATTGCCCATACACATTTTTTCTTATAATTAAACTTATTCTCATTAAATCTAATTTCTTATATCTACCTTACTACCATTACTGAAGTTCCTCGAATGCTGCAACAGAATTTAAACTACTATATTTATTTTTCAAATATTCTTTGAAAACCTCCCATTTAGAAACAAATTCCTGTTTTGATTTATTCTTTATTTTTTCTGATAAACCATCTAATTCAGCATATTCTGTCAGCTTTTGGATCCAATCTTGAATAGAGGGGATTTCATTACTCTTCCATTTTGCTGCGATCAAAACTCTTGCTGCCGCCGTGGCATATAAAAAGATACCCTTCCTCTTTTGTGGAATATCCAAATCTGTTATTCCTAGGAGGTAGGCCTCTGGTTTTTTATTGAAAGAGATCTTTAGCATTTTTTGCAGCTCTGCATGTATACTCTCCCAGAATGCCTGTATTTTCCTACATATCCACCACATATGGAAGAATGTTCCCGAGTCTCCGCATCTCCAACAGTTACTTGATACATTCTTGTACATTTTTGAAAGCTTCCATGGTGTTAGATACCATCGATGTTGCATTTTTTGAAAGTTCTCTCTAATCGTGTAACAATTTGTGAATTTCCAATTGTTCTTCCATAAATTTTCCCATTGGGCCATGGTTATTGAGTGGCCAATATCCTGGGACCACCTCACCATTGCCACTGTTTCCTCCTCCTCCTTGACCGTCCAGTCAAGGAGGAGTCGGTAAGTTTTGGAAAGGGTTTTTCTTTTAGAATTTACAACATCAGATTCAAATCGGGAAATTTCTGTTGAGAACCCCTTTTGTTTGTCAGATTTAAATTTTTCAAATAACTGATGGTATTGGAACCAGTCTGAAATGTGGTCTCTTATTTCCTCAAAGTTTTTTAATTTTATTTGGTTATCTTCATTTTTTAGAAGTATTTTATATGTTGGCCAGCTTTCCTGAGTATTTTTCCGTTTTACTGCTATGGCTTCTACTGGAGAAGTCCACCACGGGATTTTAGGCTCCATCAGGTCTTTATATTTTTCCCAAACAGCAAAGAGTGATTTTCTTATTATATGGTTGGTAAAGTTTTTGTGAATTTTCGCTTTTCCATATATTAGGTAGGCGTGCCATCCCCAACGGTTGTCAAAACCTTCCAGGTCCAAGAGGTCCGAATCCTGTAACGTGCACCAATCTTTTATCCAGGTGAAACAGGCTGCCTCGTAATAAAGTTTTAGGTCGGGTAGGGAAAAGCCTCCTCTCTCTTTTATGTCTATTAAGATCAGGTGTTTAATCCTAGGTTTCTTCCCTTCCCACAGGAATTTGGAAATTTCTCTTTGCCATATCTTGAGACAACCTGCTTCGCCCAGTATTGGAATCATTTGAAATAAAAAGATTAATTTTGGAAGCACATTCATCTTTATAATGGAAATCCTACCCAGAAATGTTAATTTTAGTTTACTCCAGGTTACAAAGTTTTTCCTAATCTCTAACCAAGTTTTGGTGTAATTATCCTGGAATAAATTTATGTTCTTGGGGGTGATCCAAATACCCAGGTATTTCGCTTTTGAGGAGATTTTCAGGCCCAATGTTTTTTCTAAATCGTCCTTTTCTTCTGTGGTTACATTTTTAACAAGCATTTTTGTTTTTGTTATATTCAGCTTAAAGCCTGCCACTTCTCCGAATTCTTTAATCAATTCCAGCACTCTTTTCAGACTTTCTTTAGGGTTTTCCGTCATAACGAGTAAATCGTCCGCAAAAGCTTTAATTTTATATGTTTTGTTTCCCAGAGTAATGCCTTTCACAAGCTGATCCTTTCTTATCTGGTTGTTCAAGACTTCCATCACCAAGATAAATATCAGTGGTGACAGTGGGCAGCCCTGTCTAGTTCCCTTGTTTATTTTGCACTCCTCAGTAATTCTTCCGTTGATGATCAGTTTTGCATATTGTTCTGTATAGATGGCATTTATTCCTTTACAAATATTTTCTCCCAGTCCGATTTCTTCCATTAATTTTTTCATAAACTTCCAGGACACATTATCAAAAGCTTTTTCAGCGTCCACCAACATAATAGCTGCTGATTTGTCAATTTTAATATCCAAATATTCTAATACATTAATCACACATCTAATGTTGGATTGCATAAATCGTCCGGGAAGAAATCCAGTTTGATCTTTATGGATTATCTCTTTCAGCACCATTTTTAATCTATTTGCAAGAATGTCTGCGAATATCTTGTAATCGTTATTTAACAGTGCGATGGGTCTGTAATTGGCCATAATTGAGGCATCTGTTCCCTGTTTGTGGATAAGCGTAATAAAGCTATCCTTCCAGGTTTTCGGTAGCTTTCCATTTACCAGAATATTATTCATTAGGTCTTTCATGGGAAGAAATAATACTTGTTCTAACTTTTTATAGTAATTAGCTGGGAGACCATCTGGGCCCGGTGTCTTTCCTAATTTTGATCTCTGTATAGCTTGTTGCACCTCCATAGCTGTTATTGGTGAGTTCAAGATTTCAGTTTTTTCCTTAGGTATTATTGGTAGTTTATTTTTGCCCAGATAATCATTTATTTTTTCTAGAGTCTCTGGACCTTCTTTATATAGTTTTCCGAAAAAACTAGCAAAGTTTTTACTAATTTCCTTCGGTTCTTGAATCCATTTATCTTCAATTTTAATTTTATTGATAATTCTATCTTCCTTTTTCTTCTTTAATTGCCAGGCCAAAAGTTTGCCAGGTTTATTTGCAAACTCAAAGTTTCTATGTCTCAACCATTTTATCTTCCATTCTATCTCTTCATTTATTATCATGGAGAATTGCGTCTGTAAAATTTTTATACTTTGCTTAATTAGTTCATCATCTGGTTTTTGGAAAAGGATCCTTTCCTTTTTTCTAATTTCTCAATCGCTGTCTCAATCGCTGGCAGAATCCGTCAGTGGGCGTTTCTCAAACTTCTTCCAGCATAAAAGTTATTTGACGCCTAGTCGCCTAGTCTCCCTGCGCGGAAGCCTTCTGCGCAAGGAGGGCGTGGGCAGCGGAGGACCCGTGCTCTCCCCGCTGGTCCCCGGCGAGGAGTCTTGGAGCTACCTTGCTGATTCCCCCATCTGCCCCCCTCCTCCACTGGTGCTACGCTGATTTCCTTCCCCAGAAGATGTGCTGCTTCTCTCCCTCCCGGGATGCTCTCCGGAATCCCTCTGGAGCCCTCCCTCTCCTTCTGGCTCCGATGGCAGTTCCCTGACAATTGGTGAATCTGTAATGGCTCGTTCAGAAACTAGTAGTATTCAGAGACTCCATCTCCTCAGAGTATTGCGGAAGAACAATGTCAATCAACATTTTATGATCTCCTTCTACCGGTCAACAATAGAATGTGTCCTTTCATACTGCATCACGGTGTGGTACGCTGGTTTGACATCATCTGATAGGAAGTGCCTACAGAGGGTGGTGAATACAGCACAAGATATTATGGGCTGCCCTGTGAATCCGCTGGATGAATAGCGGAAGAACGTTGCCTCAGGAGAGTGAGGAAAATTCTCAGGGATGATTCACACCCTGGCCAGCACTTTCTTGCCCTCAGGCAGAAGATATAGAAGCATGATTAGTCGCACCAACAGGGTAAAGAAAGGCTTCTATCCATGGGCTGTTAGGCTGCTGAATGAAAATATAACAACAGGGCAACTGACTTTCAGGTTTGGAGGGTATGCGTCAGTAAACGAGGGGAATTAAGACCAAGAGAGCTGAGTGGGGGGTGCTCGTGTAATCTCACTGTATACAAGTTGTACAAGTGACAATAAAGTACAGTGGTACCTCGGGTTAAGTACTTACTTCGTTCCAGAGGTCTGTTCTTAACCTGAAACTGTTCTCAGCCTGAAGCACCACTGTAGCTAATGGGGCCTCCCGCTGCTACCATGGCGCCGCCGTGCAATTTCTGTTCTCATCCTGAAGCAAAGTTCTTAACCCGAGGTACTATTTCTGGGTTAGCGGAGTCTGTAACCTGAAGTGTATGTAACCTGAAGCATATGTAACCCGAGGTACCACTATACTGGTTAATCTGTACAGTGGTACCTCGGGTTACAGACGCTTCAGGTTACAGACTCTGCTAACCCAGAAATAGTACCTCGGGTTAAGAACTTTACCTCAGGATGAGAACAGAAATCGCACGGCGGTGGACCAGCGGCAGCGGGAGGCCCCATTACCTAAAGTGGTACCTCAGGTTAAGAACAGTTTGAGGTTAAGAACGGACCTCCAGAACGAATTAAGTTCTTAACCTGAGGTACCACTGTAATGGCTCATTCAGAAAGTAGTATATTCTATAGCAGGGGTGAGGAGCGTCAGACGTAGAGCCCAAATGTGGGGGGGGGGGGCAGCACTCTCCGTCTGGCTCCTGGGACTCTCCTCAGGTCACAGTCCCACCTCTTTTCCCCAGGCCACACCTTTCAGTAGCCTTGCTTCCCACACTCCTAGAATGGGCTTCCATGGAACTCTGGTAATGGCTCTTACTTGCCTAGATGGACAGAGAGGGGTGTAAGAGACTGCGCAGAAACTAGCCTACCATTTTCCTGCTCACTTTTCCTCTGGCCTTTGCCTAGCACTGGCCTGTGGCCCTCAGAACAGAAATGCATCCCTTGGGCTTACTAAGGTTTCCCATCCCTGTTCAGAGAATCCTTCGCCCAAGTTGGGTAAACTGAAGGGAGAGGTTTGAAATATACTCGGAGTCGAGTGTGGATTTCATGCTCTTTATTCAGCTCATAGTGGTGAGGAGGAATGGAAGTTCCCCCAGAATGTCTGTTTTATATACATTATTTGCACAATGGGCCCCACGTGATTGGCTAATTCCGGGATTCACCTGTAGGCCAATCAGGTTGTGGATTCACTTCCACCGGGAGCTGGATTGGGTGGCTCCTGTGGACCAATCAGACTGCTGCATTCTGAATCCTATTGTTCTAGGACCAATCAGACTGCTGCATTCTGAATCCTATTGTTCTAGGACCAATCAGACTGCTTCCTTATGGATCCTATTGTTCTAGGACCATTCAGACTGCTGCATTCTGAATCCTATTGTTCTAGGACCAATCAGACTGCTGCCTTATGGATCCTATTGTTCTAGGACCAATCAGACTGCTGCATTTTGGATCCTATTCAACTCAGTACATAACAGGTTCTGCTATGGTGTGGTGAAGAGGAATGGCTTCAGTGATGCTCGCTGCTGGTCTCCTCCCAGGAGATGTCTTTAACATCTGAGAGAGCCATTAAAAGAATAGCCCAAGATGACACAGTGCCTCAGCAAGGGAAGGAGGGAAGACCAGGCAGCTGTTTTTCCTGATGGGGCTTAAAGCCCTTTTGGTTCCTTCCTTTCCTCTCCAGCTCCTCATTCCCCCTCCCCAAGCTCTTTCACAGAGCACCAAGGGAGCCTTGCCTTCCTGTTGGAGGCCAAGCAGTTGACTTGGGATTTGGGGAGAGCTTCTGCCACTTCAGGAAATGGCTGTAGCTCTGCCTTCGTGACCTCAGAGGCAGGATCCTGCCCCCAGAAGAATCCCCCTTCTTCTTGAAAGGTGGAAAGAACTTGCAAAGAGGGAGAAAAATCAACCTAGCTGATCTCCCACTGAGTTGTAAGATGCCACAAGCATATTATGCACTCCTGGTTGTCAACAGAGACATGCGTGGCTAATTCCTAGCATCATGAACTTAGACTTACAGGCTTCCTTTGAGAACCAAAGTATGATTGTCTCCATGCTACCCTCTTGCAAATTATGACCAAAAGCTTTGCATTTCTGCAACACAGGCCTGACTTGTTGCTAGGGCTGTTTCAAGTTGAAAAAGAGTTCAATCATATGGCTTTTATGGCCTTGCACTGATTTTCTGTGCCGCATGACGCTGGGGATTGGTTATGGGATCAAAGAGCCCATTCATGGGATCAAACTGCCCAAATTCAGAGTCTGAGCGACAGCTTCGTGTTTTCCTAAAACATCCTCAGTCCAGTGACCAGGGATAAAAAATGGCAGAAATTGTTTTTTTTTTTTTGTTTTCTATGCTATCACACCAAATTGTTCTAATGTTTTGCTGATTGGTTTTACATACAATGTATTTGAACTGCTTTATTAGACTGTGACAACACCCTACAATGAAGGGCAGGGTGCAAAGTTTATAAATAAACAAATACCATCCAAGCATATCTGCTGCATGCCGATAAAGCCATCTGTGAAATCAGGAAGTTGCAGCCAAGTATGGGAAACATCCGACCTTCCAGAAACTGCTGGACTGCAACTGCCATCATCCCTAGCCATTGGCCATGCTTGCCGCTGCTGATGGGAGTTGTAGTCCAGTACCATCTGAAGAGCCAAAAGTTTCCAATATTTGCTCTAGACTCATTTCTGGGAAATACAGTGGACTAATGCCTATTGCACCCAAGTGCAGAAGTGGCCTGCATTATACTAGTTCCTGCAGCAGTTAAAGGTAAAGGTAAAGGTACCCCTGCCCGTACGGGCCAGTCTTGACAGACTCTAGGGTTGTGCGCCCATCTCACTTAAGAGGCCGGGGGCCAGCGCTGTCCGGAGACACTTCCGGGTCACGTGGCCAGCATGACAAAGCCGCATCTGGCGAGCCAGCGCAGCACACAGAAACACCGTTTACCTGCCCGCCAGTAAGCGGTCCCTATTTATCTACTTGCACCCGGAGGTGCTTTCGAACTGCAGCAGTTACCCCATACTTTAATATAACTCCATATTTACCCCAGCTCAGTTCCCGACAAAGAGGAAAGCAGACAGCGTATCTGATAAACAAGTCTTCTGGGAAAACAACTTTGTCAGTGGCTAAATTCCTTTTCCTGGTACTCAAGCGTCGGAAGCGTATAATTGAATGCTTTGATGTGGGTTACCTGTGAGAGTTCTAGTACTGTGGCTCTACCTTATTTATGTACCCCTATGATGTTATAGTTTATAATTATTGTGTAATGTTTTATTTCTGACTATCGGTCGAATAAAGGAAATTGAAAAACTTTAATATTTATTTTTTTTTTTTTATTTATTCATTCATTTATTCATTCATTTATACCCCACCCATCTGGCTGACTTTCCCCAGCCACTCTGGGCGGCTCCCAACAGAATATTAAAAACACGATAAAACATCAAACATTAAAAACTTCCCTAAACAGAGTTGCCTTCAGATACCTTCCTTGTCTTTAAAGATTTCTAGAAAAGAACATTATCTATTTTCACAAGGTGCTTGTTCCAAGCCTGAAGTTCCTGCCGAAGAATCTTATTCTTAATCAAGAGATATAATACTGGTTCCTCCGATAGTAAACACAGAATCGGAACCACAATGTGGCCGCGGTGAAGCAAGAGGAAGGGATTAGCATATTTGTGGGAACCTTGAGGTTTCCAAAAGGGCAGTTTGGTATTTTAAAAAATGCCTAAGAGGGTGGAAAACTGTCCGCTGCATCCTCAGTAACTATGGAATGCTGAGTGCCAGCTGGAGAAGGCCAGTTATCTCTCCTCTTTGGAAATGGCGGGCCGGACCCTGAACAGGGGAGGCACATCCATTAAGTCAGGGGGTCAGCAAAAAGAATTTTGTGTTGTATTTTTGATTTGTTGATTTGATGTGATACGCACAAGTTATGGCATAAATTTTGTATTTGTTCTTATGTATAAATGAGCAATATTAATAAAAATTTACTTGCAAAAAAAAGAAAAAAAAGAAAGGAAATTATTTTCTATAGCCAGCTAGAACAGATCCTGAACTCATTTGAACTGGTGCAACTCCAACTAAATGCCAAGTATTTGCCTTGCACTAATAAGCCTGGTCCATGATAAACGCTGTGCGCACACTGGGCATTTAAATAACATTTACAGCACATCCTGTCCATGGCTCCAAAGAAGCTTGGGAACTGTAGTTTACCAGTAACAGCTGCAATTCCCAACACCCTTTACATGCTACAGTCCCCCCCCCCCAAAAAAAGTCAGGGGGTCAGCAAACTTGTTCAGCAGGGGACCAGTCCACTGTCCCTCAGACCTTGGAGGGGGCCGGACTATATTTCTGGGGGGAAATGATGCAAGAGCACCACGAGCCCCATTGGCTGCTTACCTGTGTCTTGCAAGTGGCAGGGGCTGGTGGCGGCGGTGGGACAATGAGCAGCGCACTAAAAGGCTCTGGAGAAGGGCTGCTTTAAATGGCGGCCACTCGAGAGCTGCTGCTGCTGCTGCTGGCACCAACAAAGCCCAGCCCCCTTCCTCCTCTAGGCAGGGCAGGGAGAAGCCAGGAGGAGGGAGGGAGGGAGGGAGGAGGCGGCACCGCCGTGTGAGGGAAAGAGAGGGAGAGGGAAAAACGCACACGCTGGCGATCCATGCGGCGGTTCCCGGACCGTCTGTGGGCCAGATCCAGAAGGCAATTGGGCCTGATCCGGCCCACGGACTCATGCATTAAGGCCAACCTGTCTGCCTTCAGTCAGAACGTGCCTGCCTGCCCTCTTACTTAAAATATGACAGAGGTGGCTCTGCCTGTCATTGGCTCTGGCTCCACCAACTGTTGGGTCTCCTGCCCTACCAGTCCACTTGTGGCTTTCTATTACCTGGCTGGACACATGCTAAGCATTACTGTAACTGGTCAGCAGCTTGACACCTGCTACAATATTATGAGAGGGGCTTCTTCTCTCAAGCCAGTGTTCGTTTCATCTAGCCAGTGTAATACCACAACACCAGAACCTCAGAAGGCAGGCATCCATAACTTATTGCTGTGCAATTATGATAAAGTGCACAATTTAGGGCAACTTATTGAATTCTCCAAAACCCTCCCCAAACCATATGCAGTATGGTTCTGTGATGTGACAGGGAATGGATCAATTTTTCTTAGACTGCTTATTGACGCATATAAAGGTAAAGGGACAGTTCAAGAAGGACACTGACAAACTAGAACGTGTCCAGAGGAGGGCAACCAAAATGGTCAAAGGCCTGGAAACGATGCCTTATGAGGAACGGCTAAGGGAGCTGGGCATGTTTAGCCTGGAGAAGAGGAGGTTAAGGGGTGATATGATAGCCATGTTCAAATATATAAAAGGATGTCACATAGAGGGGGGAGAAAGGTTGTTTTCTGCTGCTCCAGAGAAGCGGACACGGAGCAATGGATACAAACTACAAGAAAGAAGATTCCACCTAAACATTAGGAAGAACTTCCTGACAGTAATTGCTGTTCGACAGTGGAATTTGCTGCCAAGGAGTGTGGTGGAGTCTCCTTCTTTGGAGGTCTTTAAGCAGAGGCTTGACAACCATATGTCAGGAGTGCTCTGATGGTGTTTCCTGCTTGGCAGGGGGTTGGACTCGATGACCCTTGTGGTCTCTTCCAACTCTATGATTCTATGATTCTATGACCATTAGGTCCAGTCGCAGACGACTCATCTCGCTTTATTGGCCGAGGGAGCCAGAGTACAGCTTCTGGGTCATGTGGCCAGCATGACTAAGCCGCTTCTGGCGAACCAGAGCAGCGCACAAAAATGGTGTTTACCTTCCCGCCGGAGCGGTACCTATATATCTACTTGCACTTTGATGTGCTTTCGAACTGCTAGGTTGGCAGGAGCAGGGACCGAGCAACGGGAGCTCACCCCGTCACGGGGATTTGATCTGCCGACCTTCTGATCGGCAAGCCCTAGGCTCTGTGGTTTAACCCACAGCGCCACCCGCGTCCCTATTGACCCATATACTAAGCTCAATAAACTGCCCATGGATTACCAGGGTGATAGTTGCTCACATCAATCTGGAATAATAATAATAATAATAATAATAATAATAATAATAATAATATTTGTACCATCCATCTGCTGGCTGGGTATAAATGAGTATGTGCACCCTTTGAGAGTCCCCATCAACCCCCCCCCCCCAAATCAAAGCAGCTTCACCAAAAGCTTTTAATATCACTTGGCAGAATGTGTGCTGCTTTTGGCAAAGAAACTTTACAGAACTTTTTTTTGGGGGGGGGGGGAGTGTGGGCTGGGGAGGAGGCAGAGGCCGACTTGCGACTTTACCCTAATCTTAATCCAAACAGCAAATGCAGCACACTCCCTGACAGCCGGTAGCTGCAACTCATCAGCCACACCACATGTGCACAGATCTCTAAAGAAATAAACAGAGGCTGTTGTGGTGGGTGGATTCTGGTTGATGCGGGAACCTGCAAAGCCTACCGGATCTGCCCTTCACAAAAATGCAGTATGACACCAAGAAATGGATACAGCAGCATGGATGCCTATAAAGTTAAGGTTTTCGTTACTTCTGGTTTTTCCTAGAGCAGCAGTACATGGAGATCCACACTGCTTGTGTTTTATGAACTCATCATGGCACATCAAGGTGGCAATGCTTATGATCCCCCGCCTGACTGTTGCAACACAAACTTGGTACAGTGGTACCTTGGTTTAAGAACAGCTTAGTTTATGAACACTTTGGATTAAGAACGATGCAAACCCAGAAGTAGGTGTTTTGGTTTGTGAACTTTGCCTTGGAAGCAGAACATGTTGAGTGTGTTCCATTTGTAAATTGAGTCCCCCACTGCTATGGGAAAGCACGCTTTGGTTTAAGAACGCTTTGGTTTAAGAACGGACTTCCGGAACGGATTAACTTCGTAAAACAAGGTACCACTGTATATGGGAAATATCCCAGGAAAGGCAAGTGTCCTTTCCCATAATGTACTCTCCCAAGCACAACATGGGAAGAGAATCATGCAGACTAGTTGCCCTTGATAGAACCATCTTCATCATCTGCGTTAGCTACGTGCACTGGCAGGTAAAGAAAAGCAGTGATGAAGCAGAATCAAGGAGCAGGTGATGCTGGGGACCCGACTGGAGAGTCACTGCCACTCAAGAGCTGCCAGTGCTTGGGCTAGACAGACCGAAGGTCCAACTGCTTGTACAAGGCAGCTTCACAGGTTCTGCTCAAGAAGGCATGGAGAGAGAAAGACAGGGCTGTCTCACGACACAATGAAACACACAACTGGAAAAATATTCTGGCACTCTCCATGCCCTATAACACCAAAGAGAGAGAGAGAGAAAGAGAGAGAGAGGGAGAGGGAGAAGGAGGAGAGGGAGAGGGAAAGAGAGAGAAACAACTCTTAGCTACCTCTATGGCCATGAAAGGAATTAGCTGGAGGAGGAATGTGGTGGACAGAGCAACAATTCAGAAGATACAGTTGTTAGCCAGTGATGATTCTCGTGGGAAGCACACAAGAAGAGCATGGTAGAGGCAGCCACTCCTTGTTTCTTTTCTCCAGCATCTGCCGAAACAGAGGTATCCTACCCCAGAATATGGAGGTTCAATTTTAGCTATTGTGGCTAGGCAAGGAGAGGAAATGGGGAACCGCCTTGAAATATTGTTCATGGCGCAGCTATATAGCAGAAACCATTTCTACGTGCCTCCAAAAACATGACATCTGTTTGCAATAGAAAGGTATCAAAAAAATGGGAAACCGTAAAACAAGTACAAAGGGGTGCCTAATTGAACGAAGGATGCCCATATTTGTGTTTGTTCTAAGTTGCCTTCTGATTGGTGCTGATACACTAATGAGCGGCCCTATAAAACAGCAAAAGAAAAACCCAGAGCTTCTCATTTTTCCACCATTTATTATCAGACTTCTTTGTTCATTTCATGGGCATGTTACTCCAGCTGTTTCCTCTAATCAGATCATCTACACACCACCTCTCTCTCTCAAGCCTTTTCAGCAGATCACAGTCACAAAACAAAACACCATTGCTATCTTCCCTAATTTTGCAGTCACAAACTGGCAATTTAACTAAACAATATCATACGATTTCCCAAACAGTTGTGCATGCATCTCCTGTAGCAATATAAAGAGGGGAAGTACTGAGTGTACAGGTTGCTCTGTCTCAAGGCAAATCTAAAAAAATGTAGTATAAACACCAACAATTGGGAAACACTGGCCTGCGAGTGCTCCAGTTGGAGAACAGCCTTTACCAAAGGTGTCATGGGCTTTGAAGACACTTGAACTCAGGACCCAAGAGAGAAACGTGCTAAGAGGAAGGCACGCTTGGCAAATCCATACCATCATCAACTCCCTCCCGAAACCAATGTCCCCACTGTGGAAGGATGTGTGGATCCAGAATTGGCCTCCACAGTCACTTACGGACTCATTGTTAAAACCGTGTTTATGGAAGACAATCTTACTCGGCTATGAGTGATCGCCAAAGAAGAACCTGCTATGCTCCTTCAACACTTTGCCACTATTTATTGACAACTGCTGACTTTGCTGCATCTAAGTGAACAACACCTACAATCCTGAGTATCATTCATTTAATTCTACGGTGCTCTTTAGGAGCTCAAATAAATCAATACTATGGTGCTCTGAGAGCTTAAACAAATCAATGAAAGAGCATTAGCAGCACTGTTTCCCTGTCGGCCAGAGGTGTAAACAAGGGGAGTTATGACCGTGTGTGAAATGTAGGAATGTAGCATATATGATCCAATGCTCAACAGTACAGCACTGCTTCAACTGGACTGATCATGAAAAGAACAGTTTAACACCATTTGTAGCTGCTGTGCATAAAGTGTTGTTTGTGTACAACCACTTGAGCATACTGTAGAAATATTAACCTGCAGTTGCTGCTATTAGTGCTTGGCTGTATTGTTAAGAGGTATAAATACTCTTTATAGCCAATGTCCAGAAAGTAAAAATGGTTGCACATGCAAGATTCAGTGGCAATTTCTTCCCAAGATAACTTGCAAGAGGAACAGCAAGAAACTGCAAGATGCACAGAGATCAACCTTATTAAAGGGAAGGCGGTAAACTGAGCTTACCTTAGAAGAATCACATTGTTTGACATAAAGGCTCCTATCGTCACATCTGAAAATAAGAGAAAACATTTAGAGAAATTTGCACATGTGCACAACATCCACATCCAAAACATACTAAAGTTGTTAAAAACAAATCTCTCCCCTCTTGCAATGTAATATTCCCAGTTAATATATTCTACCATTAATATCTTGCATATCATAACATGCATCTCAGCTTGGTCCACACGTCCAAAAGAAACAGACATGATGAAGGTACCCAGGTTCACCACAGCAAGCAGAGTTGCCTGACCACCATCCAATTACCAACTTGCAGTTATCTACTGCTTTTCCCCAAAACTGGTTATTGGCAGTTGCCCTTTGGCTAATCTGAGACCAATTTCATGGTTTGTGAAGGTACCATAGTCGTTGGTCTTTTTAACTTCACATGAGCTGAGATTTATCATCCTCTTCCTAAAAGGTTGCATGACCAGGAGGAAAGGATTATTTACTGCTGCTCAGATCTGTTCCAAAGGAAATAATTTAGTCCAACTACAAATGAATAAATACTCTGAAACATGTGGACATTTTTTTTAAAAGAAGGAAACAAAAGGGAATTGGGTGTATACACAAAGTTGGTCCTTCCTTCCTTCTGCCTTTTATTTCCCAACTTTCCTCCAAGCTACTCAAGATGGTATACATTGTCGTCGCCCCCCCCTCCATATTATATCACAACAATCCTGTGAGGTAAGTTAGGCTTAGTTAGTGATAGGTACATTCTCCCCTTCATTATTTTCTATTTCTGTGATCTTTTCATTCGTATTATCCATTCCTCCATTCCATTTCATCTGTTTGTTTGTATTCTTCTTCCTTACCAGTATTACAAACCTACCTGGATAGCCATTTCCATCCATGTCAACTCCTCCAGAAATGGACTGGCCAAACATCTGTAACACTGGGCTTACTCTCCTCCCAGGTATCCTCTGCAACAGACAACACAGAACTGGAATCAATGGAACCAAGAAAAACATAGCACCAAAGTTGCTTACAATCCGTTGGATTCAATGGCAAATCTCAATAATTTTCATGGCACTGGAATGCATGAGCTGGGAACCACACATCCATTCAGGTCTCACTGTTAACAGAGGGAAATAAAATAAAAAGGGACATGCAAGGTTTTCCAGCTCTTTCGAATTCTCACACACTGGATCTAAATCACAACATTACACCTCCTCTGTTCAAGGCTATTCTGTTTGAGGCAACATGTAAGCAATGACACTGGGTTATTTGCAAGAAAAAGAGGCTCTATCTACATGCTCCTTAGCACATTGTTCATTCTTCTGTACCTCCTGTGTGAGAATTCACCACTATCTGACCCCAAAAGTATAATGTGCAATTCTACTAGTGACTCCCTCAGTCAGTTTCAACAGAGTAATATTGATTTCTGCTTTGAGTGTGTGATTTGTGAGATCTCTTAATAAGATTTCAACTCAGAGCAAGGTCTCCAATCCCTACCAGCACTATTGGTCCAATACCCATAAGGCAGTTGTCAACGGACCCTCTGCTAGCCCATTTAACGGATGGGTTCACAGAGCCCTTAGCACAGACCATGCAGAAAAACACTGTAAAATACTGAACACGGCACCTCCATTTTGGAGAAGGGGGTGCAATTATTGTCCTGCGCTTTCAGTTTAGTGCTAAAGCATCAATCTGGTTGGATGCAAAGCTCCTAGGTGGACATGCTCTTAATGGATTAGAAAAAGAAATAAAAGGGGTGGTAATACTGACCAACTGTCAGCTGGGAAATTCATAGAAAACAAGGAATATCTCTAGCTTAAAGGAAAGGAAAGCACTCTAAAACTTCTCCTCTTAAAAAAGCAAGGAAGAAAACTTTCCCACTCTTGGACCTGATAACACTAAAGCAACTGAAAGCAGCTGAACTCCTCAAATTACATTTACACAAGAGAATGTGGCTAGGTTTTTGCGGGGGGTCCCTGTTAGGGTGGCAAACCAGGGCTACGCATATCCCACAGACATCTGCAGGCTATTAGGGTATAAAGATTGCAGTATAATGCTACACAGCTTTGAGAGCTACAGACAGAACCAAGGCCCTGAAACCTAGCCTGATAATATTTATCTAGCATACACATTTATCTGCAAACCAATTAAAAGCGCTTCATCTGGATCCAAATCTCGCTGCAGCAGAGGTAAAAATCAGGCATTCAGAATGAAATGGGGGGGGTAGGAGTATCTCACTGTAAATAAATGATCCTTTCTTCTAACAAAGATTACATATGTGTGTGTATGTTTTTTAATACACAGCATCTGGATGGTTCAGAGATCCAGTAATAGGACACAAAGCCTTTCACCCCAAGGTTACTGGTTCAAATGGAGGCCAGGTAGACAGACACTACAAATTAAACATATGAAACAGCTTGATGGATTTGTAGCCAAATGACCTTCAGCCCTCTTCCTTGAGGACAAGGCATAGCACTAAAACATGGCAGAGAGAGAGAAAGAGAGGCTGAACACAAGGGAAAGTAATGGAAACTAGCTGGCAAGAGCACACCCTGAAGATGATCACAAAAGCTGAAGGCTAATCTGGTCAGAGACAGCAGTCAACTGCCCTGTTTTCTATGATTAAGCTGTCTCCTTCTGAAATGCCTATATTACCTCAAATATGTAAAAATTAAGAAATAACATCTATCTGTCCAAATCTGGACATCCTCTACCAAAATGCCATTTTGCACTTCAGTCTGTTCAGTAATCTCCCATCTTTTCAGTGTGCAGAGAAGAGTTGTTCACATGCCACAAATTATCACTTATAAAAATTATCATTATGATTTTGTTTGCATTTTCTTTATTTAAAAGTTAATGCGTACTTTTAAAAAAGTCAGCAAACAGCAGAACTAATCACTCACAGCCTGCCCTAAGCATCTCAAATGCAACCACTGAAACTCTGACTTAGCATCCTGTACGGACTCCCGCCCAGCAACAAAACAAAATATTTAGACCAGAACTTTAAAACAGCTGAAAGTTGAAAAACAAGCCTGATTTCTTTTTGTCTTTGAAAAAGCAAAAACACGCCACTATCCAGACTAGAACAAAAAGCTCAGTCTGCAATCTACTGATGTATTTGTACTAAAGTGTCCTAAATCATTGCAGGAGGTAGTACTGACAAAATCTTTGAAATACTGTACACCAGGCACGTCCAACAGATAGATCGTGATCACTGGGTTGATCACTGGACGTCTGTGGTAGATCACTGGCTCTCCCCAAAGAAGCTCAACAACTTCAGCTCCCCTAAAAAAAAGCTCAATATTTTTGCCCTGCACCCTCCCAAAAACGGGGCTTTCCTTCTCCCTAAAAAAAGCTAAACAACTTTGATCTGAATGCCTAAAAAATAAGCCTTCCTCCTCCCCAAGAAAGCTCAGCAACTTTGACCTGAACCCCCAAAAAGGGCGTAGATCACTGCCAGTTTTTAACTCTGTAAGTAGATTGCAGCAACAAATTCCACGGATTGACTTCACTGAAGTCAATAGAAGGTGCCTGGTGCTTGTTTGTTTTTATTAAAAAAAAACCACAAACAATTTTCTTAAGAATACAGGGGTACCTCGGGTTACATATGCTTCAGGTTACATACGCTTCAGGTTACAGACTCCCCTAACCCAGAAATAGTGCTTCAGGTTAAGAACTGTGCTTCAGGATAAGAACCGAAATCGCGCAGCAACAGCACGGCGGAAGCGGGAGGCCCCATTAGCTAAAGTGGTGCTTCAGGTTAAGAACAGTTTCAGGTTAAGAATGGACTTCTGGAACGAATTATGTACTTAACCCGAGGTACCACTGTATTAGAAAAAGCCTGATGTTAAGCAGCTTGCAGATTAGGTGCATTTGAAGAAGCATTTATATTTTTCTTTTTGGAATACAGTCCCACAAACACTCTACGGGGAAACCTGATGTTGGGAAAGATTGGGGGCACAAGGAGAAGAGGACGACATAGGACAAGATGGTTGGACAGTGTTCTCGAAGCTACAAACATGAGTTTGACCAAACTATGGGAGGCAGTGGAAGACAGGAGTGCCTGGTGTGCTCTGGTCCATGGGGTCACGAAGAGTCGGACATTACTAAATGACTAAACAACAACAACAACATTCAGTGGCATTTATATCTGCCCCAACTTCCCTTATATATCCTGCCACGTTTCTACATAACCTATAGTGTCACTTGCCCAACGCTTACCATAGAATATTGAGGTATGATGCCCCCCGTGGATCCATGGTAGATATAGACTGCTCCAACGTAGTCATCTTCTTTAGGAGCACCAATGGCAACATCTAGGCAAGACAATGTGAGACAGTGGAAATGGGAAAGAGCCCCTTTCAATTTTTATTTTTGAAGACTCTTGCCGCAACAAATCATCTTCATCATAAAGATGAAAGCCACTCAATCAGCAGCTGCCTGGCTTTTAAGAAAAAAGTTGCCCCGTTTAATGAGCGGATTTTAAAATAAAACCCTCAAAATGCATATTTACATTGCTTCTAATAAGAAACATCTGTTTGGGTTCCACAAATAATACCAGCCATGCGCAAGGGGAATCACGGCAAGCCTTTACATGCTTCATGTATCTCAAGGGAGAGATCTGGCATTGTACGTGAAGCCACCACTGGCACACAGAACACAAGCCAACCACCATGAAGCCAAGGCAGATCCATTGAAAAATCCACCCATAATGCCAGCTTTCTAAAGCCTTGATATGATGCAAGTTGGGATGGATTCCTCAGCTCTAAAGCACTGAGAGGAGTTTGAAAGAAAGCAACAAAGATGGGTGCCAGGGAATGTGTCTAGGCCAATGCCCGCCCAAAATGACATTATATCCAGATGAATTACGGCACTGCTGTTTTAAGTAAGTTGTAAGTTGCTTCAAATTGTTTTTAATGTTGGGTTTTAAATTTTTGTAACCCACCCTGAGACCTTGGGATGAAGGGAAGCTAATAAATTAAATTAAGGACAATAATAATAATGCTGGAACATCAACACTTTCCAAATTTGCTTATAATTAGAGCTGCAACCATTAGTCCACAGATAAATCAACTAGTTTTAGTTAATTAATAGCAGAAACCAACTCAAAACCAGAAAGGGCAAATTTTAACTGGATTTTGTGACGCTCAGTGTTATTTTTCTAGGCTGTTTTCATTCTGGTGTGTTACTGTATTTGGGAGTATAAAAATGTTGACCTTTCTTTCCAACAGCAAGGGCCCTTTGTTTATTAAGGCTGATTTGTAGGTATTCTTTTGAACAGGAATAGTTTGCTCTGCCAGTAACTTCAGCAACACTCTGAACAACAAGAAGTAACCTTCAGCAACACAGTATGGAAAATCCAGTGTGAAACAAATGTAGTTTACTCGCCATTGCATTGGCAGTGAGGATAACACAGAGGGAAAGTGCTTTCCTGTTGGAATAAATTTGTCCCACAGATACAATGGCACCCTAAAATAGTAACTTCTCACACCTCCTTGCAGGTCCCAGACAGGCACCCCTAGCAGGACTAGGAAAGATCAGAGAACTGACAAGAAGAAGGTAATATACATTGCTTCAACATCCCTTCATGCTTCAGCCTGTGTGGTATAGTAGTTAAGAGCAGTAGACTCGTAATCTGGTGAACTGGGTTCGCGTCTCTGCTCCTCCACATACAGCTGCTGGGTGACCTTGGGCCAGTCACACTTCTTTGAAGTCTCTCAGCCCCATTCACCTCACAGTGTGTTTGTTGTGGGGGAGGAAGGGAAAAGGAGATTGTTAGCCGCTTTGAGACTCCTTCAGGGAGTGATAAAGCGGGATATCAAATCCAAACTACTACTCTTCTTCTTCTTCTTCTTCTTCTTCTTCTTCTTCTTCTTCTTCTTCTTCTTCCATGAAGCACCATAACAGGGGAGCCCTGGTAAAATCCCTTACTTGGATTAGAACAGGAGTCAGCAAACTTTTTCAGCAGGGGGCCGGTCCACTGTCTCTCAGACCTTGTGGCGGGGCGGACTATATTTTTTTTTTGGGGGGGGGAATGAATTCCTATGCCCCACAAATAACCCAGAGATGCATTTTAAATAAAAGGACTCATTTTACTCATGTAAAACCACGCTGATTCCTGAACCGCCCATGGGCCGGATTGAGATGGCGATTGGGCCGCATCCGACCCGTGGGTCTTAGTTTGCCTACCCATGGATTAGAAGCTAGATCTGTCAGCCACAAAAAAACCCTCTCTGGGGGAGAAAGTGTGCCTTCAAAGATGAAGAATTATCTGGGTGGGACGGGTTTGAAGCATACACATTTCTGAAGCACTCCACAGCAGGTCCCTGCCTCAGTTCAGAGTGCTCCAGAGAGACCCAGCAGCAGCCCAGAGCCCACGTGCAAAAGAAAACAGACTAACCTGGGAATCCATCCTCATCCATATCTCCCAGGGAGGCAATGCTTTCCCCAAAGTGTGCGTTGTAGGCATTGTCACCATTCAGAACAAGTTGCTCTTCCATGACTCCCTAGCAAACAGGAAATAGGACAGGCTAAGAAAAACAGAGCCAGTGTTGAGAGATGCACGGCCTCTTTGCTAGAGCACTGCTCATGCACATGTTCCCCAGGAAGCATCTGGAGCATGTCCTAAACCAAATTTCAAGCTGGCAACACTAAACCCGGGCATTATATAAAGGAAATGCTGTAAATTGAAAAGGCACTTAATTGCTTCTGAAAAGGAAGCGCCTAGCCAGGATGACGGAGCAAAGGCCGATTAGTGGCCAGCTGTAATATTTCAAAAAGAAATCTTAGGTAAGTAAAACCTAAGTGCAAAAGTTCCAAACAATTGAGCAACTAAGCCGGTGAGGTTAATTCTGTTCCGTTCCAAAGAATGGCCAAGAAGAACTGTTGTAATAGCATAGACTCAGTCTGTGCAGCAAAACTCCCATGTGATAATAATGAGGTCTGCAGCACTTAAGTAAATTAATCTGTTGGAATAATTCGTTAAAATGTTTCGATTGCCTAAAAAAAAAGTGCCTCCAGGTAATAAGCCAGCAGGTTTTAAATCATTCTTAACAAAGTACTTATAAAAATGGAGCTGGCAAGTGTTGTCCTAGAAGGGTCGTTCCCTCTTGTATGAAAGAGACAAGATGCAAAGCTATCATGTGTGGACTGCATGGGGAATTATCTGATTCTTCGGACTTGACTTGTACATTTACCAACAACATTGGCCATTACTGCAGCTTTCAGTTCCATCTTTCATAGGGAAAAAAAATGCCATGCTTTAGAGTCTGTTATTTTGGGGTGGAGCAAAGCAAAAGAATCCTAAAAGACGAAGAAACCACTTTACATAGGAATAGGTTGACAACATTAGAATGTAGTTGGGTTAGATATAAGAGAGTGACCAAAAAGAGCAAAAATATATTTTTTTCTTTTTTAAACCCTACCAAAGCTCCCACAAAAATGCTGATATGTTTTTCATGCTTTTATGTCCATTTCTGCCCTCTACCCTAGACTTCAGGTGCAGGAGAGTTATTTCCATAAGGAAACCAAACACCGTTGTTTAAACCCAGCTCCGTGTCTATCTCAAGGGGTCTTTCCCGTGTTTTTTGTGAATAGGTAGGGACTGGTTTCTGGAAATTGCAATCAAATCTTTTGGGAGGTCTTCAGAAAGCTGCTGACATAAAGAAAATCCTATATAATGAATCTGTAACAAAAACAATGAGGTGAAAGTAAAGTTTTATTGTGTTTTTCTTTTCTTCTGCACTGAGCGCAAGGTACGGTTTCATGAGGTTGCCCTGAGGCTCCACATGTGGTACAATGATGCTTATGTGAAAAGTGACTTTGCTATGGAACATGTGCAGCGAGTGAAAGTAATTTGGACTGTGGCAAATCAGAATCAACCCGAGTGGCCCTTGTATTCATTAACACATTGGCAAATCTAGAACACGCTTTCTAATAATATTAATTTCAATAAAGTCTCACAGGGAAATCACTAGTAAATACATGTTTAGAGACGGTCATTAGGGATGATTAATGCAAAATATTTTTCAGGGTTCACAGAACCCAGAAGATAATATTTCGATTCATTATTGTGTGCACCCCAATTTTCTCGAGTGTTCTCTGTCACCTTGCTTCCTGACTATGTGCCTCACAACTACTGAGAAGATATGGATTCAAATCCCCGCTCAAACACGATGGGTGCTCAATTGCCTCAAACACTCTCTCATCCAGTCCTGTTACAGAAGGTTGTTGTCAAGATGAAAAAGGAGATATCTCACTGTACTCCACACCCTAAACTCCTGTGAGGAAATGTGGAATGCTAGTAAAATTAATAATAAGTTTTTAAAAGGGGAAATACTAAGGTTGAGTATAATTTGTAGATACTGTATTTTTCGCTCCATAGGGCGCACCAGACCATAGGGCGCACCTAGTTTTTAGGGGGGGAAATAAAGGGGGGGAATTATTATTTTTTTCCCCAGCCCCAAAGAGCAAAGAAGCCAAGACAGCGAGTGGGATCCATCCCGCTGGCTGTCTTGGCTTCCTCTTTAGCCATGCGCAACCTCTCCAGCCGGAAGAGGCTGCGCGCGGCTTTGGCAGAAGCCAAGACAGCGAGCGGGTTGGATCCCACTCGCTGTCTTGGCTTCGTTTTTAGCTGTGGGGCTGGGGATGGGGGAAGCCTGAGCTTCCCCCGACCCCAGCCCCCAAAACCGGTCCAGGAGCAGCCGCATGATTGCACGCAACCTCGCCGCCCCTCCTGGAGCTTGCAGGGCTGGGGACGGGGAAAGCCCGAGCTTCCCCCGACCCCAGCCCCCAGAACATGTCCGGGAGCGGCGGCAAGATTGCGCGCAACCTCGCTGCTGCTCCTGGAGTTTGCGGATAGCTGCCTGAAGCCTGGAGAGCGAGAGGGGTCGGTGTGCTCTCTCGCTCTCCAGGCTTCAGCGAAAGACTGCATTCGCTCCATAGGACGCACACACATTTGCCCTTCATTTTTGGAGGGGGAAAAGTGCGTCCTATAGAGCAAAAAATATGGTAAATTGTAGATGAGAGAGTGAAGTCTGGAAGTTCCAGACAACTAGAATTTTGTAATCCAAACAGGAATGGAATGTTGTGATTGAAACAAGGATCTCTAAAACCCAATGCTTTTAGTTGGACTTTCGCCAAGATTATTTTATCCAATCCAAAAGGGTCTCTCTATTTACGACTTTCTGGAGGACGTTGCATTTCTGGTGCTCTAATTCTAAATCTTCATGTTTGTACTATACCTCTTCAACTATCTGAAGAAAGACACAAAGTTGCATCATTCCATTGTGACTGTTTGACCTCAACTGACCTAAGTAGCCATGGTTTGTGTGTCAAATCGCGAGAAAGGAGAGCGCCAATAACATTTATTTAGGGGGAAAGGAGACATTTTTCATAAACAAAAGTGTCTCTGAGAGAGCCCATGTGGCTCGTGTTCCTTCCAAACAACTCGCGGTCATTTCAGAGTACAGGAAGCTTATGTTGATTATTTCCCTAGGCTACTGTTGGGTCACGGTGGTTGTGCAATGGGCAATTTTGCAATGGGCAATCCAGTGATTTCTTTTCCTAGGAACACCAACACTGTATAGGGTTTTCAACGCAATCAAAATGAAAGTCACTTCTTGCAGCTGCTTTTCATATGGGTTCAACTCTCAAAACATACCTTCAAGTACACATTTGAAAACAAGATCATGCTTCTTTCTCCCAGATAATGCAAAGGCTGGTCTTAAGAGTCACCATACTTCAGCAGAAAGGGAAGGTGAAGTAGAAGCCGTTGCTTAATTTGATACTGGTTTCATAACCACTGGAAGTGGCTCTCTCAGTATATAAAGTGAAGTGAAACGAATGCCATTTCTTCTAATATGGAGGTTCTATATATCAACAGTGGCTGCTACTCTGGTGCATTCTGTAAACCTCAGCTGTAATAGGTGTCATGTCCTGGTTTGGTCACAACCAACAATAGACCTGGAGTACATGATACCCAATTCAAGGGCCCTGAAGTTAGTGACTTGAGGAGAAAAACTGGATCCTGGAATACACGAATACACCAAGCAGAACATACCGCTCAGTTGACCAAGCAGACTCCTAACAAGAAGGCTGGCAAATCATTTTTATGCTGTGAACCGCCCTGAGATCAATGGATGAAGGGTGGTATACAAATTTAATAAATAATAATAATAATAAAACCTTCATCTCATCGCATGCCATCTAATGAAGGGGACCCCGATCCATGAAAGCCTTTGCCGTAATAAATTTGTGGGTCCAAGTTGCAGAATCCCTGACAGTGGGAAAGGAACAGACCTACTCTGACAGGATTCTACATTAATCAGAGCTGAGCACAGAATTGTGACACTGCTGTTTCTTGTGTACTCTTAGACTTTGAGTCCTTCTGTATAAAACTAAGGGAGTCCCCATGCTTCTATCCCAGTCTAAATTCTAGATGCCCACCTGAACCCGTCTCACCAAACAGCTCCATATGCCGCCACCATCAGAGGCTTGGCCGGTGAACACAAAGGATGGTGCCTTTCTATTGCGGTGCCAAAATGCCTCTCAGAGGCAGCCTGTCTAGAACCATCACTGTTTGCTTTTTTGCAAGCTGTAAACACATAAGTATTCCCTGTGCTTCGAGGGTGTTTTCAGACTGTGGGTTTTAATGCCATTGCCATATGCTGAGGCTGTTTAAAGCCCCAAACAGCCTCGGTCCAGTATATCTGAAGGAGCGTCCCCACCCCCATCGTTCTACCCGGACACTGAGGTCCAGCGCTGAGGGCCTTCTGGCGGTTCCCTCACTGTGAGAAGCCAAGTTACAGGGAACCAGGCAGAGGGCCTTTTCGGTAGTGGCACTCGCCCTGTGGAACACCCTCCCACCAGATGACTTTAGACGACATCTGAAGGCAGCCCTGTTTAGGGAAGCTTTTAATGTTTGATGCATTACTGTATTTTAATAGTGTTGGAAGCCGCCCAGAGTGGCTGGGGAAACCCAGCCAGATGGGTGGGGTATAAATAATAATAATAATAATAATAATAATAATAATAATAATAATAATTGTGCTCCTTGCAATTGTCATATCGCTGGGGTTTTTTATGCTGGGC
Organism: Podarcis tiliguerta; assembly: GCF_965153285.1. NCBI lineage: Eukaryota > Metazoa > Chordata > Lepidosauria > Squamata > Lacertidae > Podarcis > Podarcis tiliguerta. Next base: position 8,114,362 of record NC_139545.1, read on the forward strand.
TGTGCTGCATTTACAAGCTCCTTTTAGGTATTTGCCAATGAAAATGACTGCTAAAAGTACTGAAAAATATGGAATGAAGTTATATGGTTTTAGCAGAAGTGTTATGAAGAATTATATAAAAATTGATTGTTAATCAAGTGAAAAATTTAAAGTTAAACTGTGTTAAGATAAATTATAGAACAAAAATTGAGAAAGAGGGAAAGGATTTGCTGAACCAGCTAATTTGAACTAGAATACAAAAAAGGGAGGCGTGAGGAAGTCGAGGAAACAAGCATATGAAAGATAAAGAAATGAAATTTGGATGTGTTTTTAAATGTTGTAGTTTTTTTTCTTGCTGTTTTGCTGTATTGTTTTTTCTTTCTATTTTTGATGTATTATTTGTTAAATTTTTTATTGTTTTTTCTTTTCTTTTTTACCCTTTTTCTTTTTGTAACTATTAAACATTTAATAAATATTATTTTTTAAAAAAAAGATAAAAGTACTGAAACATAAACCACAATGTTGATAATGATTTATGCAATGGAAGAAGTGAGCCTAACCTGTGAAAAAGCATTTCTTCTTATCCACCTTTAATGGGTTACAGGACTTTACTGTTTTATGAAATATCAGGCTAATGTGGCAGTTCTTCATCAATGGAATTAGATATCTACTGGATTTTGGATATCCCAAATTATGAAAAACAAGGGAATCCTGACTTTTTTGCTAGGACTGTTTGGCCGTTTCTATTCCGGAGCCGAAACAGCACCCACCTCTGCTCAGTGCCTTAAAGCAGAACTTGCATGATACGGTGCAGCTGATCTGAGATTAGCGTTAAAGGATTTCCCCGGGGCCATTTTGCTCCACTCCTTTTTTATACTCACGTTTCCTCTACTGAGGTAGACGGTGACTTGACCTTCATCCCGGATCTCGGAAAACATGGGCGCTCCCACCAGGAGGTCCGAAAGGCCGTCAGAATTCAGATCAACTGCACATAAGGAGGAGCCAAAGTAAGAGCCCATCTGCAACCAAGCCGAGTCACAACAAAGCATTCAGTATCTGCCCACACACAGGAGGAAATCATTTATGCTTTTCGTTGTTTGTAATTGAAACAGCAACTTGCTACTTTATCTCTCACAGCACAGCAGCTCTCGGAAGTCTCTGGGCCACTGGGTTACGCCAGCTTTCATTCATTCATTCATTCTTTATTTCTTTGTTTATTTAATTATTTAATTATTATTAAAGGGACGCGGGTGGCGCTGTGGGTAAAAGCCTCAGCACCTAGGGCTTGCCGATCGAAAGGTCGGCGGTTCGAATCCCCGCGGCGGGGTGCGCTCCCGTCGCTCGGTCCCAGCGCCTGCCAACCTAGCAGTTCGAAAGCACCCCCGGGTGCAAGTAGATAAATAGGGACCGCTTACTAGCGGGAAGGTAAACGGCGTTCCGTGTGCTGCGCTGGCTCGCCAGATACAGCTTGTCACGCTGGCCACGTGACCCGGAAGTGTCTGCGGACAGCGCTGGCTCCCGGCCTATAGAGTGAGATGAGCGCACAACCCTAGAGTCTGTCAGCGTGAACTGACACATTCATTAGAGTTTCCATGTGGCAGTCCTAATCTGATTCTGCCTGAAATGGTTCCATTTCTTCCTTACTTCCTAACCTTTTGTCTTTATTCACCCATTGTGAATCTGGGACTGTGTGCAATTCATCCAATGCCAAATTGCAAGCATATCCGACGATCTTTATTTTACCACTAGCATTATTACTCTCACCTCATTACATGCTCTTGATTGGCTGAAAAGTGGTGTTTCCCTCCCACCCACCACCCACACTCCTTAATTTGGTCACTCAACTTGTCTTTGGCCAAGATGAGCCTAAGGTTCCAGCCAATGATGATATCAGCAATGCAACAACAGCCACACCTATCACTACAGAGTGGACACTGACTTCTCAAATACAGAAAAGATTGCAAAAAACTGTTTGCAAGTCACGGCAGAAAGATGAGAGAAAGTGCAAGCCATCAGCTCAGATCTCCAATCTGTTTGCTTTTTCAGGGTTAAGGTCAAACATTTAGCATTTCGCTCCCTTTGTGGGTTCTTTGTTTACAAGGCTTTCATTACGCATTGGCGGTTTTTATACTAATAAAAAATCTAGGCAGCGAATACCTGAGCAATATGTCACAGTGGATGTAAGCAATTTCAAGCTGGAAAGGGATTTTGTTTGCCCAACTGCAACATTATTGTGCAGAGTTGGTGACCTGGAGTTACTGTGAGAACCGTAACTTTTTGCTATTCACATCTGGCACATGGTTTCCAATTTCCTGTTAAGGAGCTAAGAGTCTCTAGCAGTGAAGAATCCAGCAGCAGGATTCAAGCGCTCTGCGCCACTGTAGTAGTTCACTAGATAAGAGAGTCGCTGGCTTGATCTTTGCTGTGCTACAGCATCACAAATGCCCACAAGTGGTCTTGCAGCTACCAACTCAGCAAGGATCACATGACAGGATCATGTGACAGAAAGGGACGGCTGCATTCCACGTGGTCCCATAAACCTACTGGTTCCATTGACCCAAGCAACACAGAAATGTGGCACAGAGTGAACTATTCTTGGATGGACCGATATTCACTTGCCTGCTTAACAACCCTAACATTTCCCCACCTCCCCAAAGAAACAGGAAAAGGTTGTTAACATGAAGGAAAAAAGAGTGCACCCTTGTTGTTGACATCATGGAAATGTTAGACCTTCTTATAATTTTAGTACCTCAGAAATACATTTCACAAATAAAAAGCGCGCGCACACACACACACACAAAACCCTCAAACATTTCAAAGCCTTTGTCAGAACAGGGCTCAGTATCAAAATCTCTGAGGGCTATTTTACATTTGAGATTTTCTCACACAGCTATTGCCTCTCAGATCAAACCATCACTTTTGACAAATGCTCAAATGTCTTATTTCACCACGTGTGACTATATCAAGATACCCACGTGGGCAGTGAGAAAAAGTAAAATGTGAAGGGCCGGCCCTACCGTGTGGCAGAGTGGAGCAGCCACCTCAGGCAACTGATTTTGTGTGGCGCAAAACACCACAAATTATTAGTTGCTTCATTGATGATTGTTTTATTTTTTTGCTGTTAGGGAATGATTTCACTTGTGAAATCTTGACCAACCTAAAGTATTATGTACCAAGATTTGCAGGGTGGGCAGGGGGGATATTTGTTGCTATACCACAAGTAACACCATGTCTTAGACCAGGCATAGGCAAACTTGGCCCTCCAGATGTTTTGGAACTACAATTCCCATAATCCCTGACCACTGGTCCTGTTAGCTAGGGATCATGGGAGTTGTAGTTCCAAAACATCAGGTGGGCCGAGTTTGCCTATGCCTGTCTTAGACCAACTCTGCATTGGACAATAGAGAAAATTACAGCCCCAGGCCATAAGAAATTGTGAGCAGTATAGCTATAATCAGAACTAATCTGCAGGATTAAAAGAAAAAGCAATATATTCCACATAGAAAATAAACAACCAATTATTTAAAGGATTACCCACCTTTTTACCAGAAGCCTGAAAGATCTTTATTAAAGAACCAGACCTCCTATCAGTGCGAAATATATATACCTGTGAAGTTTTAAACAGAAGAAGAAAGTAATTGATTCTACTGCATATGAATCCACTCATTATTGATTAGCAAAATACAGCTAAGAGTACATGTTTGTGGGTACTTCATCCATTAATCTGAAAAGTTTTTGCCTCATATTTCCACAAAATTGTAGGCAGATTAGCAAAATACAATAAAATAACTAAGAATAAAACATAAGTTTTATTAAAGATGGATATGATTTTTAAAAGCAAAAAGAAAAAGCAAGAGTCACCCGCAGTGAAGTGAGCTATCTCTTATGAAAATGCACCAAACACTTCCGTAGGTCAAGCTGTTTTCAAGTGGCCTCTAAAAGAAATCAAAGTACCGGTAGGTGACAGGCAAATCTCTTTGGAGAAGACATTTCGCAGTAAGACAAGGAGAATCTGCATGGCCTCAGGGTGGGGTTTAACCCCACAGCCCCTTTGTATATCTGTTGCCTCTTTGCAAAAGCAACACGTGAACATCTGGTTAGACAGTCAGTGCTGAACTGGTTCAGCTCAGTATTAGCAAGCCCTCAAGTCCCTAGTCCGTCACAAAAGAACATTACAAAACCAAGGAAGATCAGCACTGCAAAAAATGCTTTGCACATTTATTTGAAGAATGTTACATAAACAATACAACAATGCATAACAGTGGCATTGATCCTAACATAAGTTAAGGAAGTTCACAGAATGAATGTTTTCCATTTCCTCCTCCACACTGCCCTTTCCTACCTACCCAAAAGCCAGCACCCTCCTTAACAACACGGGGTGTGTATAAGGGCTTCTGAGGAAGGGGATAACCAGCCAAAATCGGCAGACCTACACCTAATTTTAGGACACTCCCACCATATATTTTTCAGAAGAGCCCCCACTCCCCAAAGAGGCTTTTCGTGGGTCTGGTGGGAATGCGAAACATTCCTCCCGTGAACCACTTTTAAGGCAACTAATCTGATGACCCAAGCCAGTGTCAATAAACCCTTTCCAAATTACTGTAGCCCCAAATGCCTTGTTCATCCTTTTTTCCGGGAACTCAGTCAAAACAGTGAATATGCTGCCACGTTAGTTAAATGAGCCATTGTTTGATCGAGAGCCACACCTTTCCGACGCCTCCATCCTGAGGAGCTCCTCCAACGACGTCTGTCGTCGTCAGCTGAGAGAAGTGACCCGCTGTCACCGCATATCCTAAGCAGGGCATTTTTAGGGTGGACGAATGGGAGGAGAGAAATGACAAATGAATTCAGAAAAGGAAACAGGTCCAAGGAAAAGGTCAGCCATCTGGATGAAAGCAAAGTTCCCTCCCCCCCCCCTTTCTTCTCATAGAGTGTAAATATACTAGGCTTATTACAAATAACCCAAAAAAACCAACAAGAGGTCTGCTTCTTCAGTACAGGAACTTGCTAGCACTCCATGCGGCGCTGGAAGTGACAATAAGCAACTGAATGTCTCTCTTTTTCCCCCCGAGACCCAATGGCAAAGGTGTCGACAGAAGCTGTGAGGGTGACAAGAGCAAGAGCTTAAGCCAGAAAAGGGCCTGGTTTCCAAAATAAAAATTAAGAGTACAGATGCTCAAAGGGATGAGAAACACACGGGGGGGGGGGGAGGAAACAGATTGCTTCATGTTGAAGGAACTATATCTTTCATGCCTGGTTTGTGACAGTTTCCATTTGGCACCCAAAAATGGGGGTTCCCTCAGTTTAAACTGCTATGCCAAGGGATGAGGGCTGAGGGAAGAGATATAAAGTGTATGCTTTAACAAGAGCTTAAAATTGTTTTAATCTTTTAATGCTTTTGTTGTATGCCTTTTTTTCCCTTTCAGTGTTGTAAACTGCTGCGCTAAGTTTTGTGATCTAGCGGTTTATAAATGCTTTTATTGATAAAATTAATAATAATAACAATGATGATGATGATGATGCTTGGCTAAGGATTAAAACAAAAATTAAGGGCCTACACTAAGGGGAAAGGGTTTGCTTGGAAGAGGTCCAATTTGCCATCCTACAGATGATATATTATGGGGTAGGAGGAGTCTGTAAATAGAGGAGGAGGAGGGGGGGGAGGTGGTTCAGCTCTTTGTAAGGCTGTCATTTCAGTCCCTTCTGCCTGCAAAAGACTAGCTTTTCAAATCTATTCAAAGGCAGAAACCTCAAGGTCTTCAGGATATCCAGCCATCTCTTCACTACGAATTTCAAAGTAGCTTTCACTAAGTGGTTGTTTTTTTAAACAAAAAACAGACTAATAACGATAGTGGGCTGAAGAAAAGGGGTGATTATCCAGTTTTTAAAAGCATTTAAAACCAAACAAAAGAAGAAAGTGGAAATCTGGAAATGCTTTCATAATGAGAGCAAGTGGTCACTGAGGACTGGGCAGAAGACATTAAATGTTCAGTATTTCTCTTCTGTCACTCACTGCGTTTTAAATCTTAGTATTCAAAGTATTATTGATGTGCAATGTCTTCAGTTCCTATCTTATCTTGGCAGATATTCTTTGGAGCAATAGACAGCTGTGCCTACTCAAAGAACTGCTATCCTCAGAGTACAGGAGAAGAAAACGAGAACATTTAGAGCTTATAGCTTAGACATACCCAAGAGGTAAAATTAATATACTATACAACATGTGCAACTGGCTGGGAGTTGAATTAAAAAGTTCACAAATCCCAATCTATAGTTTAGCCAAGCAGTTTTCAGACTTTCAGAAAGCCATTTTCACATTCTCATCTACTGAGACAACCCTGCAAATGGTACTGACCCCTACACTTCACAGAGGATTAAGGGTTTTTTAGTATTTGAGCCCTGCTTATGAGGCTTACTGTCCATTTATGAAGCTTACTAGCATCATCCCATGTGAACCAAGAGTGCAATGCAGGACACACCTAACACTGACCTGGGAAAATAATAATGGTGCATCTAAGGAAGTGGACTGTAGTCCACAAATGCTTGTGAGATAATACGTTTGTTAGTCTTTAAGTTTCAAGATCCTATTGCTTGGGGGAACAACAGTCTCTCTAGGGAGGGCATTCTACAGCCAGGATATCACCACTGAAAAGATACTCTCCCTATTTGTCATCTCCTGAACCTCAAAAGGTAAGGCCACCTGGAGAAAGACCTCAGAAGACAACTCCAAGTCAGTATATACAGAAGGAGAAAAAATCGAGGTAAGCTCAGCCCCAATAATTAAGGACTTTAAAGGTCCAAAACATGTCACTGAAAAAGCTCTAACAAGCTTTCATAGAACACAAGGGACCCTGAAATACACTGACTTAGGCCATTAGGCCTAAAATAACCCATTCTCTGTGTATTTTCTTTCTTTCTTTCTTTCTTTCTTTCTTTCTTTCTTTCTTTCTTTCTTTCTTTATCACTTCCCATGGGGCATCCCAAAGCAATTCACAACATAATAAAAACTTATATGAAACAGCTGCATATATAACAACATTTTTCTAAACAGATAAAGATATAAGCAAACACTTTAAGACAACCAGAGCACATTCATAAAATCAATTCAAATCTGACGCAGATACCAACTAGGATTTTTTTAAAAAAATGTCCATTTAGAAGGCTTATGTTCATGCAGATTTCCCATACCTACCACTAAAAAGCTTTGTGCAAGACAGTTTAGACCGGTGTCCCACAGCCTGGTGCCTCCCAACCAGCATGGTTGTGATGGCTGAGATTCATGGGAGTTGTAGTCCCAACATCTGGAGGAAACCAAGACTTGAGACTAGTAACAATGGGCAACTCCATATCACTTACCTAGGTATGTATACCGCTTGGCTATCACAGAGTCATCATTCAGCTTGAAATAAATATTGTCAGTGAGATTCAGTACTTTGATGGTCCCGGTCCAGTAATAAGATCCTGGGGCTCCCATGACAACCAGCTCCTACCAACAGAAGAATTTCAGCAGTCAATAAAATAAATCTTTGAAGCTCCTCAAGCATGATGAAGACCAGAAAAGTAATCATCTTCAGAAATTCTGTGGTGCTGGGGGGCAGAGAAGACTGATAAATTGGGGAAGACTGAAACAGGTTAAAATAATCTAAAGTTTCTGGATTACTTTAAGAGCATGCATTGTATTGTGCAATTAGAATGTAATAGCCTGGTTTGCATGTCACATTAAACCATAGTTAAAATAAACTGGGGTTTAATGTGAATGAGCACCATGCTGATGCACACTGTTGAAATCCCAGGTGTTTTGCTCTTCCCCTTGTAGTAAGAATTCACCACTATACCACCTTGTTTGTTACCCAGGTGAGGAACTCCTCCTACTGCTGGGAAACAAGCTATGGTTTTGCTTGTTGCGTATCCAGCTGCAGGTTCGCCAAACAAACCACGAACAGAAGCCAATATGTGTCTGTGGCTTAGGGGGAACAAACCACAAGCCCGGGACATAACAGTGCATCAAGCTAAACAATGGCTTGTTTCCTAGCAGAAGAAGGAGCAAGGGAGAAATGGAGCAGCTCATTCACTTTAAACCATCTTAACTGGTCCATCTAGCTCAATATTGCCAACGCTGAGAAGCAACAGCTCTCCAGGGTGCCAGACAGTACCAGCCCCCCGGGAGATGCTGGGGACTGAACCTGGGACCTTCTATCCTGCATGATGCTCTACCATATAAAAGTCTCACTGAAACAAAGTCCCATAGACCTTTTCTAACTGTATATCTATAAGTCCCAGCGGGGGAAATTCAGGCTTCAGTTGAAAGTTAATCTTCAAAATTCTCCATATCAATGTGCAGTCATACCTCTTGTTACCTCCGCTTCATGTTACGTTCTTTCAGGTTACGTCCCACAGCAACCCGGAAGTACTGGAAAGGGTTATTTCCGGGTTTCGCCGCTCGCGCATGCGCAGAGGCACAAAATGACGTCACACGCATGCGCAGAAGCGGCGAATTGCAACCCGTGCATGTGCAGGCGTGCCACTGTGGGTTGTGCTCTTTTCATGTTGCGAACGGGCCTCCGGAACAGATCCCGTTCACAACCAGAGGTACCACTGTATATATATTTGTATCCAATATTTTTTGGCTGTTTTACACATCCACCAAGCATGATAAAATGTCCCTTCCTGTTCTTTACATTCCCAGTAAGTATTTGTTTGTATAAAACATGCAATGAACTTACTGAGGCATGGCAGCAAAGGAACTGCCACATTTTCAAGGACTACCTTTAGCTATGAATCTATCCCCAGCACTTCTCCTCAGTTCAGTGGCAGACTTTGATCTTTTGAAATTTCAGTGGTGCACAGTGCAAACCCCAAATTTGGCATCCGCCCGCCCCCCTTCCATTCTGCTCAGCTCACTGTGTTATAGTTGGGGAGCCGTGCAATGCCTTCTAGTGTCGGCGCTCAGTGTGGTGGACCCAGCAGCTCCGCCCCAGTCTCTGCTCAGTTCTCTTATAGGGTAGTCACAGCGAATCCTCACAAGAATTCAGCTTGGGCCTCAGAAACTTTGGGATCCCCTAGTCTGCCTAGCTCTTCTCCACCAGACCAACAAACTAGGCCTGGACCATCAGAACTTGGCTGCTTCCATCTACACAAGGTCAGAAGCTATAGCAGACATACAATGTATGTAAACACGACAGGCTCCATAACTTTGAGTGGCTGCTCCTTTGGGACAACCAACCCATCTCACAGCAGAAAACAGCATGCATTAGCAAGACAGAATACTTGTGCATTAGACGCTTGTCTGTTTGACCCAGAACTCATTTATCTACATTTCCTGCTCACTCTGAAATGGCTGAAGCTCCGAGGCAGTGCACCAGAAGTTCAAAGCCACCTTTTGAATGCGGAGCAAGCAAGGGGAGTTCAGAGCATGCGAAAAGGAACAGGCTTGATATTGCAGACAAGTCAGGAAACAGCTGCTGCTGACACGGCTCTGGTGATCAAACACGTTATCAAACAGGTTGCCACCCTTTCCAGATTAACCTGAAAAAATCCCACTGGCTTGTTTTGAACACTGTGGCACATGCTTTGTTTATATGATCCTGAGTGATTAAACCCTTTGGGCCCGATGCAAAGATGCCTTGGAAATTAATCTCTCACATTCCCTTCCAATCTAGATTTGCCCAAGGCAGGGCTAGACATTACCAAAAGCACATGACGGCTGCCAAAAACAGTGGCCTTGTGTCTCGTTTCCTGTTCTCATAAGCTTCTTTGATCATCTACTGCTCTGGCTTGCAGCAGCTCTGAAGGGTCTCAGGCAGCAGAGGTCAACAGGGTGGCACCGGCAGGGCAGCGCTGTGCATCTGGCTTCCCAGCACCAAGCATTTTCCAAGAAGGAAAGGTGCAGAGAGCTCAATGCAGTGCAAGCGCAGTGATGGAGCCAGCAGAGCACTCCTGCCAGCGCAGCTACACTGCACTGAGCTCCCTGAGTCTTGACCATCCCTATCTAGGTAAGCAGCAGGAACACTCACCATCAATGCCAGCCTGTCTGCACCACCCTGCCAACCACTGTTGGTCTTGGGTAGAAAGAAGTCTGACATGTCCCTTGGGATGCTGGAACCTTGGGAAACTGGGGCGGTTCTTCCTCTAATAGCATGCAGTCATGAAATGTGTGTTGTGACATCGCCATGCCATCAAGACACCTCCTTGCTCCCTAACCACAGCAGCTACTGATGTGAACCTAGGAACAATGCTAGAAACTTGGTGGCTTAAAAACCCCCCAAAAAACTAAAAAGTGGGGAGCAAGAAAGAAAGGGACGGAATTTTAACCACATCCAAGTTTGCAGATTATGGGATGTTGCGTTGCAGCTTGCCTGCTGTCCAATTTCCAAGTACAAGATATATCCACATTGCATTATTTTTCAACCATGCAACCAGAAACAAATAGCTACCACCTGGAAAGGCATACGGGAATAAGAGGTCCCAGCTTTTCACATTTGTTTTGCACTGTGGAATTTATTCCTGGCAATAAGAATTTACCTATGAGGACTGACCTGTAATACATGAAACAGTCCTCTGGGGCAGGCACAGGCAAACTCGGCCCTCCAGATGTTTTGGGACTACAACTCCCATCATCCCTAGCTAACAGAACCAGTGGTCGGGGATGATGGGAGTTGTAGTCCCAAAACATCTGGAGGGCCGAGTTTGCCTATGCCTGCTCTGGGGAGTTCAGGACCAGCGCCTGGTGTGGTGGGGTGAATCCTGGGACCCAGCAGTCCACTGCTGCCACCTGGACCAACCTCCAACTTCACTATTTCTGCTGCCAGCTCCTTGATGCCCATTGCAGAGTCAGGACAGGTGGTTTCACCCCCCCCCCCACTCCAGCAGCCAATTCCCCACAGGCATCAGCTTAAATGCACTGGCCTTGCCCCTAACGTATGCCCACTGATCTGGGCATGTAACCCAGGGGGCTGACTGGGAGGGGTCCCATCAAGAGCACTTTGTCCGGGGCCTCCCAAAACCGGGGCCCATGCCTCCTTCAAAGATAAAAGATTTTGCGGGGGACAAAGTCACACTAAGCCAGTGTACCTGAGACTGAGACCCACAAGCCACATAGTATTCAGGCTGATTTCTGAGAGCCCCAAAGCACAGGATTCATCACAGTCAGCATAGGTGGCAGAGGCTAAACAAGGGATAACTGCAGTGGCTTTTTCACAACTTTTCTTGATGCGGGCGCTACTTCCCACACTTTTGCCTTCGCAGTATATCACGCAGCAAGGAATGGCCACAGCTCAGCTGTAGAGCAAATCCTTTGCATAGAAAAGATAATAGGTTCAAATCCCATTAGAGTCCTGCCTGAAACCTTGGAGAGTCTGTGCCAGTCATAGATGGACCAGCTGGCTATGTTGCATCTGGATGTATGCATGGTGTTAAAATAAGTGCCTATTAAGTAAGTGAACTAAAGGGACGCGGGTGGCACTGTGGGTTAAACCACAGAGCCCAGGACTTGCCGATCGAAAGGTCGGCGGTTCGAATCCCCACGATGGGGTGAGCTCCCATTGCTCGGTCCCTGCTCCTGCCAACCTAGCAGTTCGAAAGCACGTCAAAGTGCAAGTAGATAAATAGGTACCGCTCCGGTGGGAAGGTAAACAGCGTTTCTGTGCGCTGCTCTGGTTCGCCAGAAGCGGCTTAGTCATGCTGGCCGCATGACCCGGAAGCTGTACGCCGGCTCCCTCGGCCAATAAAGCGAGATGAGCACCGCAACCCCAGAGTCGGTCACGACTGGACCTAATGGTCAGGGGTCCATTTACCTTTACCTTTAAGTAAATGAACTGGGAGTGTGCAAAATCACTATGTATCTAATAGTTCCTGCATGGTGTCATATGCAAAGCTGCAGAATAAAAGGACAACATAAACGCTGGGAAACTGCTGCACAGAAAGCTTGAAAGCTGAAGGCAAGTTTCTCGATTCAGAGACTTTTTACACCGTAGCAACCGGGAGGATTTGGCCAAAGTTCCACCACTCACCTCTGTGAAGTAGCCTGCTATTCCAGCCTGACATGAGCCATGCTCTTCGCCATATTTCTTCTTATACTCTAGCAAGGAGAAGGATTAAAGGGGAGGGGGGGGAGAGAAACACAGTCACGTCAGTCCCTGCCAAATGTGTGTGGTTCGCAGTTACACAGTCCCGTCCGCTTAATTCCACATGCGCTGCTCAGCGCTGAGTTGCAGGAGGCCCTCGGCTGAGCCAGCACTAGGAAATCTCTGAAATTCACAAAAACCTCAGAAATCCAGGCTCCTTTGCCACAGTACATGGGTATTGTCAAAGCCAAGCTTCGGAGCAACAGCACTGTAAACAGATAACGTTTCCCCGTTTGCGAAATCTGAAAGGGCGGGGGGCCAGGAAAAAGCCGCTGACCATTTAGGACGGGAGACCAGTCATGAGACTCGAGAATGAGAGAGCGGGAGACCTGCATGCGAGGGGCAGCCTGATAGCTTGTAACTTGCAACAATTAAGGTTGAAAGCATTAATCAGAGGCGGACTGACTTTGGTCCCCAACCAGAATGAAGCTGAAGAATACAGAACAGCATTTGCTCACATTGATTCTTGATGCCCTGCCTCTCCCAGGTCTTCTCTTGACCTTCTTTCCGTGTCTTTCCCTTTACTCTTTTTCCTTCCACTGTGATAATTTGGAATATAACACTTTGGGGCAGAGGCCTAGTCCATGGGCTTATGTTAGGCTATAAAGCAGCATGTACATTGATGGTGCTATAACAATATCAATAAGACCACGTGAACAACAAGAACAGCCCAGAGCCTGCGAGAAGAAGAAGAAGAAGAGTTTGGATTTGATATCCCGCTTTATCACTACCCTAAGGAGTCTCAAAGCGGCTAACATTCTCCTTTCCCTTCCTCCCCCACAACAAACACTCTGTGAGGTGAGTGGGGCTGAGAGACTTCAGAGAAGTGTGACTGGCCCAAGGTCACCCAGCAGCCGCATGTGGAGGAGCGGGGAAGCGAACCCGGTTCACCAGATTACGAGTCCACTGCTCTTAACCACTACACCTCACTGGCTCTCAACACAACACAACACAACACAACACAGGCACAGGGAATATTTGGCACTTGGCATCACCAGTGCCAACCATGAATATTCCTCTGGTCCAGGTTTTGCACCTCTGAATTACTACTCTGCTTTCTTCAAGATAAGCCAGGATTGCCTGTTTACCCACCTTTAAGCAAGACCATCCCAGTTATACACATCATCTCTGTAATGTAGAAAAATCCAGCATAGCACAGAACTAACAGGGTGTTTTTGAAGAAAAAATGAAAGCTACTGCACATCCTAAAGAAGCCATATGTGGCAAAATAAATGAATAATGATAACCAGTCGCACTGAGAGCTCCATAGAACCATGCTTGGCGGGGTACTAATTTATAGCTAACTTAGCAGACAAAATGTGGATAGTGTCATTATATGGTTTAATCACTAGATGGCACTGGACTTAGTTGACCCTGGGTAAAAGGAGTTTTCTGTGTCTAGTCTGTTCTTGTCAAAGAGAGACAATAAAGTTCTTGTCTGGCTTCTTGACTGGTGTGTCCTCCAAGCCCTCCATGACAATTATTTTTTCTATGGTGTTTAAGTTTTCTTGTCTACCTCATTTCCACTTGCTCTGGAAAATTTAAACCAAATGGCAAACCCGCTTAAAGGCTGTTGCTACCAAGGCACCCTGGGAATTGTAGTATTGAGAAAGAACTAACAAAGGATCTCTTAAAAGAATTGTCCACTCACCAAACTACAATTCCCAGATTTATCTGAGCCAAATGAAAACAAGTGAATACAACATGAAACTGGTTTAAATGTGTAGTGTAGCTGTGCCCTAAGAATCAAAATGTTCAGGGCTACAATTTTAACAAGAATTTTGCACTTCTGTCCTTCATATGAACAGCTTCTGAACTTCACAGTCAAATCTCTGGCAAGAATATCATAGGATCATTACAGCATTTATTCCCACTTCCTGTTTCTTGCGACATGCTCCCCCGTGATAACTGGGGTTTCAAGGAAAACATAGTGTGCTTCAGTTTCTTTAAAAAATTGCCATGTAACCTGGTAACACTCTGAAACAGCCAACCACCGACTCATTGCTAAATTATAAGGAATGTACTTTGCAGATTGTCTCTTTGGAACCAAATGTATTCCTCATGGTTTGACAGACCACAAGAACTGTATAATGAACTCTGAGCTTCAAGATAGAAACAGTCTGTTTAAAAGAAAAGGGAATATTGACTGGACTGGCCAGCAATTATTTCCACTTTTAACAAATATAAAGATCATTTGTACTGGGTAAATTCCAGCAAAAAACAAGTGGGGAGACTCCTGATCATTTTATCGGGTTCAGGATTTCATTCATTCCAACAAAACAGAAAAATGAATATGAATAATATGTTGATAAGACAGTGGTCTGAGGTAGCATAAACTGAGAAAGCTAAGCAGTGTCAGAGGCCGTATATGCACTATATCATAGAATCATAGAGTTGGAAGAGACCACAAGGGCCATCGAGTCCAACCCCCTGCCAAGCAGGAAACACCATCAGAGCACTCCTGACATATGGTTGTCAAGCCTCTGCTTAAAGACCTCCAAAGAAGGAGACTCCACCACACTCCTTGGCAACAAATTCCACTGTCAAACAGCTCTTACTGTCAGGAAGTTCTTCCTAATGTTTAGATGGAATCTTCTTTCTTGTAGTTTGGATCCATTGCTCCGTGTCCGCTTCTCTGGAGCAGCAGAAAAAAACCTTTCTCCCTCCTCTATGTGACATCCTTTTATATATTTGAACATGGCTATCATATCACCCCTTAACCTCCTCTTCTCCAGGCTAAACATGCCCAGCTCCCTTAGCCGTTCCTCATAAGGCATCGTTTCCAGGCCTTTGACCATTTTGGTTGCCCTCTTCTGGACACGTTCCAGTTTGTCAGTGTCCTTCTTGAACTGTGGTGCCCAGAACGGGACACAGTACTCCAGGTGAGGTCTGACCAGAGCAGAATACAGTGGCACTATTACTTCCCTTGATCTAGATGCTATACTCCTATTGATGCAGCCCAGAATATCAAACCACTTCAATTCATAACAGTCCCCACCAACTAATCCTGGAAACTGAAGTGTGTTACAGCTGCTGAGAGTTGTTAGGAGACTCTTATCCCCCTCATAGAGATACAATTCCCAGAGTGGCTTAACAAGCAATCCCTCCTCCCAGAGAAATCTGGGAATTTGGGTGATGTGGGGGAAAGGAGTCTCCTAACAACTCCCAGCACCCTTAAAAAAATATAGTTCCCATAATGCTCTGGGACTATTTAAAGTGTCATGATGATGCTTTAATTGTATAGTGCAGATGGGCCCAAATGGTCACAGATTTGATAAAAGACTTCCTGAAAAGTGGAATAGGGGGCAGAGCAGCACAATTATTAGGCAGCTATTATCAAAGCAAGCTGGTTTAAGATATTGGCAAGCCAAATCATGCAAAGTAAACGGACAGGGAATTTCCCCGAGCAGATACTGGACATTAATTGTTAGGAATGAGGTGGGCCGCAATCACAGCTAACAGCAATATGGAAATAACCAAATCGGTTGACCAAGAGTATATATAATAAGGGTTATTTCTTAAACCCCGCGTTGCTGTATAATATGAAAATGACTGAATGAAGAAAAGGGCATGTAGAGCAGGGCTCCACTCTCATCTACACATGAGAAAAAGGGAAATAGATTTGAGGTGTGGGTGAGGAAAAAACAATGCATGGAGGAACAAGGAGATGTTGTGCTGCAGGCAGAAACAGAGGTATAAAAAAGATGACTGAGAAGAAGAATGGGCCTTTTGGGTGAAGCAGGAAGAGCACGCAAGCCCCATTCATTCTAGGCAATCAACCTCCTGAAACAAGAGCATTTATTCCACGGGCTGGCATATCCTGATCAATTGTTCAAGAAACAATGAGAAAGGATTGGCCATCTTCGCCAACCCCCTTTCCAAAGCTCTGAAACACGACAGAAGAAAGCATGACGAGAGGCACTCAGCAGCCACAAGCACACACTGAACAGCTGGGCGTTCATATTTGCATAGAGCCCCTTCACAGAAACCTAGATTTGTAGAGTTGGAAGGGACCACGAAATGTCATCTAGTCCAACCCCCTGGCATGCAGGAATTGTTTGCCTAATAATAATAATAATAATAATAATAATAATAATAATAATTTATTTATACCCCGCCCATCTGGCTGAGTTTCCCCAGCCACTCTGGGCGGCTCCCAATCGAGTGTTAAAAACAATACAGCATTAAATATTAAAAACAGGGCTGCCTTCAGATGTCTTTTAAAGATAAGATAGCTGCTTATTTCCTTCACATCTGAAGGGAGGGTGTTCCACAGGGTGGGCGCCACTAGCAAGAAGGCCCTCTGTCTGGTTCCCTGTAACCTCACTTCTCGCAATGAGGGAACTGCCAGAAGGCCATCGGCGCTGGATCTCAGTGTCCGGGCTGAACGATGGGGGTGGAGACGCCCCTTCAGGTATACGGGACCGAGGCCGTTTAGGGCTTTAAAGATCAGCACCAACACTTTGAATTGTGCTCGGAAACATACTGGGAGCCAATGCAGATCTCTCAGGACTGGTGTTATGTGGTCCCAGTGGCCACTCCCAGTCACCAGTCTAGCTGCCGCATTCTGCAGTTTCCGGGTCACCTTCAAAGGTAGCCCCAATGTGTAGGACTTGAACTAGCGACCCTGGGATTAAGAGCCTCATGCTCTTCCTAGGATTCCACTTTGTGAGAAATTCTGTGTATCTACTTCAGTAAGTGCATAGGGCCCTTTCTCGCACGGATAACTTTCCCCCCTCAAATATGGGGGTATTTTTGTGATACTATAGTACACTGTGAGGGGCAGATGAGCCTGGGAAGGAGAAGCAAAATGGATTGTAAACCTCTGCTGCCTTGCAGGCTATCTTTGGAAGAAGAAAATACTAAAGAGGAAACCCTACACAAATCTGGAGTCAAGTCCCTAAGATGTATGGATGGCACCTTCTACACCTCCTTCCCGCAACTCCAGCATTCCATGAAGTCTTTTATATGAAAGAATTCAGGAATCTGGCAACCTGTAATGTTCTATAAGAGTCAATGTCCTGGAGTAGATAGGCAAGATGTAATTCGGATGGTTTAGCAACAGTTTCCAAAATGATTGAACTCAGAATCCTTGATCGGGGAACTAAATATAGAGGACAATTAAACAAGATATGATAAAGGGATTCTATTGATTTGTTGTCGCATGCGCATAAAACAGAGGTTTTACCGTTAGAAAATCTATTGCTCAGCACGTTTGAGGGGAACACATTAAATCTGGCTCTAACAAAAGCGAATCTATGTGACGCAACCGATAAGGTAGACAGATATCGAGGTATCTGAGACATAAATGTAATACCCTGATTTATTAGGGAACATGTACCTCCGCCTGTAGTAAGATTTTGTTGCAAATCAACCTCCTCCAATCTTTGTTTGATGACCTTTTTTGCTGTAATTAGATCTAAATTTAGTATATCGGAAGGAGAGATTCCACAAGACAATAGTTTGGAATGGATTTTTGTTGCCCATGGGCTGGTAAATTCATCTCTCCAAAGGCACTGAATAAGATGGTAATTGGGCAATTTATGCCAAAGGGACAGCCAGTCCGCAACTCCAGCAGCCAAGCTGGTGCCAGATGTATCACTCCGTTTTTCTTTGGACCACATCTGGGCAGCCTCCGTACACACTGCCCAGGCTTGCCGCCGGGAAGGTCACTTTGGTGCTGCTTACAGCGCAGTTCGACTTCACCCCTGGAGATGCACTCCATTGTTTCTGGAGACAGACAGGTGCCAACAATGGCACACTGACATTTACTCCCATAATGTATGGTCATCAACAGACACACATACATTTGGCACAAAATGACACTGCAGTAGTACCTCGGGTTACATATGCTTCAGGTTACAGACGCTTCAGGTTACAGACTCTGCTAACCTAGAAATAGTACCTCGGGTTAAGAACTTTGCTTCAGGATGAGAACAGAAATCGTGCTCTGGCAGCGCGGGGCCCCATTAGCTAAAGTGGTACCTCAGGTTAAGAACAGTTTCAAGTTAAGAGCGGACCTCCGGAACGAATTACCGTATTTTTTGCTCTATAAGACTCACTTTTTCCCTCCTAAAAAGTAAGGGGAAATATGTGTGTGTCTTATGGAGCGAATGCAGGCTGCGCAGCTATCCCAGAAGCCAGAACAGCAAGAGGGATCGCTTCTTTCGCTGTTCTGGCTTCTGGGATTCAGATTTTTTTTTTCTTGTTTTCCTCCTCCAAAAACTAGGTGCGTCTTATGGTCTGGTGCGTCTTATAGAGCAAAAAATACGGTAAGTACTTAACCCGAGGTACCACTGTAATTCACTGTGGTAGCTATTCTGTAATGGTTCTAGGGGTTGCTCGTGCGTAAATCGGCGCCACACCTGGGTGGGTTGCCTGAGTGAACCCTTCCTGTCTGGACAGCTACTCGCCCGTGGCTGTCTCAATCGCTGGCAGAATCCGTCAGTGGGCATTTCTTGAACTTCTTCCAGCATAAAAGTTCTTTGACACCCAGTCTCCGCCTACTTTCTCTGCGCGGAAGCCTTCTGCGCAGGGAGGGTGTGGGCATCGGAGGACCCGTGCTCTCCCCGCTGGTCCCCGGCGAGGAGTCTTGGAGCCACCTCGCCGATTCCCCCATCTGCCCCCCTTCTCCACTGGTGCTACGCTGATTTCCTTCCCCAGAAGATGTGCTGCTTCTCTCCCTCCCGGGACGCTCTCCAGAATCCCTCTGGAGTCCTCCCTCTCCCTCTGGCTCCGATGGCAGTTCCCTGACATATTCCTATTATGAATATAATGCGGAGAGCAAGAGAATTGTTTAAAAACCCAGAGAAAACACTGGTGCTGGGTGAGAGGAGACACATACTTCTTATTTCTTCATATCTGTGTGGCATCTAAAGGAGAACGCTCCCCCCAACGGCATCTTGCTCTTTCTGTTCATTCCAACATTGATCTTGCATCCAAAGGCAAAGGAAAAACGCAGCAGTTGTTTTGTGTTAAGGCAGCCCCTTCAGTGGTCCTACGATGATTTTAAACAGCAAATCACTGGGAAACTATGAAAATAGGGAAATGGGCAGATAAACTTGGGCCTCTGCCATGTTTCAGCTAAGCCATGTAATGGAGTTATTTATATGGTTAGGCAAACTTTGCAAAGAGCAGGTTTTTTTACTTGTTTCCTCAAACTAAACTTTTTTTTTTTTAATCTGAAGGGGGAGGGAGCAGAAAGGAATGTGCTGGTCAGTTCAGGCCATCCTTTTTTTCTGGGAAGTTTTAGAGGCAGAATTTAACTCGCAAGGTCGTTTTTTGGATGGTGTGATGTTGCCTACAGAGAATGACTGTGTCAAAGACTGCAGAATACTAACCAATTCTAACTTTTAAATTCCCATGCCTTTTTCTACATTGACCAGCCACTCAACTAAAAAAAAGCACCCTGCAGCATTTGAGAAGCAATGGAGAGACCAGTGGCGTAGCGTGGGTTGTCAGCACCCGGGACAAGGCAAGTAACTTGCGCCCCCTAACCCAGGGCAAGGCAAGTAATTTGCGCCCCCCCCCCTGCACTGTCCCTCCCCCAGATAGTCCCTCGCTCTCTCTCCGCACCGCACCACACGCCTGGCACCCTCCCCTCCACAGTGGGCGGCGACCCGGCGGCTCGGATCGGATTCGCACAGCCAGCACTGCAGTGAGAGAGAGTGAGTGAGCCAGGTAGGGGCAGAGAGCTGCGAGTGCGAGCGCCCCCCCCCCCAGATGGTGCGGCCGGCCCCCCCTGCACCCCCCATGCTACGCTACTGGGAGAGACCCACTAGAAACAGGTGTTTCAGAAACATGCTCTGAAACCCATGTTTCCAATACCCCACTTTTGATGTAATGGCCCTTAGATTTTCTTATTATCAGTAACAAGTCCAGAGTGAGAGACTAGGGCGATGTCTGTTGCTTCCAGAAACTCTCGTCTGCTGTTGCTTCTTTTTTATACATTGCTGGGAGATATTTTCAATACATTAAGCAGTATAGAAACTAAATAATTTTTTAAAAATCGAATCACAGCAGTCAGCAAGGAGGAAATGGAGAAGGTAAGAATGCAGCTCAATGCAGTACAGTCATGCCTCGGGTTAAATATGCTTCGGGATGAATATTTTCGGGTTGCGCTCCGCGGCGACCCAGAAGTAACAGAGCGCATTACTCCTGGGTTTCGCCGCTCGCACAGACGCTCAAAATGGCATCACACATATGCACAGAAGCAGCAAATCGCGACCCGCGCATGCACAGATGTGCAGACGCGGGTTGCGTTCGCTTCAGGATGCGAACGGGGATCCGGAACGGATCCCATTCACATCCAGAGGTACCACTGTACAGTCATACTTCATGTTACGTTTGCTTCATGTTACGTTCTTTCAGGATACGTCCCGCGGCGACCCGGAAGTACCGGAAAGGGTTGCTTTCGAGTTTCGCCACTCGCGCATGCGCAAACGCACAAAATGATGACACGTGCATGCGCAGAAGCGGCGAATTGCAACCTGTGTGTGCACCAACGTGCCGCTGCGGTTGCGTTCCTTTCATGTTGAGAACAGGCCTCCGGAATGGATCCTGTTTGCAACCAGAGGTACCACTGTATAAGTAACTTCTGCTGGCTCATGGTAGTGGGAGCATAGGTTATAGCAGAGTGTGAGCTCTGGCTGGAGGGCTGTGGCAGGCAGTGCGCTGCTCCACTTGGGCACAGTGAATAGCCTCTTCTGTTTTACATGGAAGAATCCGGAAGGGAAGTAATGCTTGACCTGTTGCACCCTCAGTATCGGGCACCATGGTAACGGTCACATGTGCCACCATGCTACAAGTATATGAACTGCGGTGACAATGTGGCACCTGGAGATTGCTGTGAGCTGCTTGGTCGATGTGTAGGATGCCTCTGCTGAGTCTGAACCAGCCCCACAGGACTTCACACCCACACCACCTAAGATTCCACCTCATATCCATTTGAGACCTTCTTATCGCAGGAAAAAGAGCACATAAATCTGACGAGATCAAAGGCTCACATCCAGCAAATACTGGACTGCTGTTGTGCAACTAATTACATCCTGGATTGTTCATTCCCCACCCTCAATTTCCATTTGTTCCATCTTTAGCTGCAAACTCCCAGCCAAGGATTTCATTGTTTCTTTCTGGAGGGCACATTAAAAATGATGATTATAGGAAGGGAGGATCCCAGTCGGAGCAATGGATTGTAGCCATCCCTTTAGATGGAGCTAATTGACTGCAGCTCAGGTTGAAAGCGACAGAGTTCAGCAAAAGCAAACTCAGTCACCTCACTCGATGCATGTGACGCTGCTGTTTGGCAGCTGACATACAAGCTAAGTCCCCAGTTTTCAGGACAGTTTGTAGCACGATCAACTGCACACTGGACAATGCCAAACTGCCAATATCCCACTGGCTGCTTCACAGATCTTGGGTCCACACAGTTCTGTTTTTAATAGCAGTTCCCAGCTGATTGTGTCTGATCAACTGAGGTGTTTTTGCTCAGAAAAGGTGATGAATACCAAAACATACACACATATACAAGCGATTGCCTGATCCAGGAGTCACCTCTGTCCATAATTTTGCATGTGTAATAAAAGCATATATTGTGCGACCAGCACGACACTTCTTAGTCCGTCCAGGCTGAACCTGCCAACATGAAAGGAAAACAGCCCAAGACAGTCTCCTAAGTGGGAGGATTTTATAGCTTCATTTTATCAGAGTTGATCTGGAGTGACGGATCCAAACACAGAACCAAAACCAGACAATTCTCCCCTAAACACTTGTCAATCCTGCACGCACTTTGCTAATGATCTGAAGTGCAGTCACCATCTCCAGACACACAACAGTTGTGGTAGTGGTGGTTGCCTGCTTTTCTTAAACTCAGTTTTCTGTGTTGTTGTTTTTTTGGTTGCTTGGCCAGTTGTCAAATGTGAAAGAACTTTGACCAAACCTACTGCAAAATCCAATCTGGGATGGGGTTTTGTGGGGTGGGGGTTGCTCTGAGCACTTGTCACTGCATTCTAACTTTGGCGTGAACCCGAAAACTGTGAAAACAGGGTACTGGGGAGAAAGACATACGAATCAGATACCTAGGTCCAATTCAAACAATATCCAGCAAAGTTTTACTCTCCAATGTAATAAACTCCATCCTTTCAAGACAGCTCCAGTTTTGACCACTTCTAACTAAAAAAATTATTAACTAGAACCTTTTCTAATAGCAGCAGTATACCAGACCTGCCACTGGAGCCCAAAGTGAAGAGACAGGGAAGAACTGCTTGCATCAAAGCAAACCGTTTCAGCCTCCAGGCCTTTCAAAGAGGACGGGAAGCAGACTGACACTTTGGGGGGTGGGGTGGAGAAAGAGAAACCACAGGAAACCCAAGGAAATGCTTTCTAGGATACTTTTCTAAAATTGCTGAGACCTATAGAGACATTCAGGGATGCGGGTGGCGCTGTGGTCTAAACCACTGAGCCTAGGGCTTGCTAATCGGAAGGTTGGTGATTCGAATCCCGCCGGAGTGACAGAGTGAGCTCCCGTTGCTCGGTCCCTGCTCCTGCCAACCTAGCAGTTCGAAAGCACGTCAAAGTGCAAGTAGATAAATAGGTACCACTCCGGCGGGAAGGTAAACGGCATTTCCGTGCGCTGCTCTGGTTTCGCCAGAAGCGGCTTAGTCATGCTGGCCACAAGACCCGGAAAAACTGTCTGGGGACCAATGTCGACTCCCTCGGCCAGTGAAGCAAGATGAGCACCGCAACCCCAGTCGTTCGCGACTGGACTTAACTGTCAGGGGCCCTTTACCTTTACCTTTATTAGAGACATTTATCTTCCCTTCTTAACTGCACAACCATGCATCCTGGTTTGTTAATTTACTTTGAGTAAGAAGATGCTGACTTCGAATGTCTTTTTAAAGTCACATTGAGTATTTAGCCCAGCCCTGTGCCACCTGCATTAGGTCATGTGGCACAAATAGAGGCTTAAAAAGGTAAAGGTACCCCTGCCCGTACGGGCCAGTCTTGACAGACTCTAGGGTTGTGCGCTCATCTCACTCTATAGGCTGGGAGCCAGCGCTGTCCGCAGACACTTCTGGGTCATGTGGCCAGCGTGACAAGCTGTATCTGGTGAGCCAGTGCAGCACATGGAACGCCGTTTACCTTCCCGCTAGTAAGCGGTCCCTATTTATCTACTTGCACCCGGGAGTGCTTTCGAACTGCTAGGTTGGCAGTCGCTGGGACTGAACAACGGGAGCGCACCCCGCCGCGGGGATTCGAACCGCCGACCTTTCGATCAGCAAGCCCTAGGCGCTGAGGCTTTTACCCACAGCGCCACCCGCATCCCCAAATAGAGGCTTAAGCCACAACAATAACAGAACCCAGAAAAGGCTTCCAAAGGCTCACATTTCCATCAGCTCCAGCCAACATGGTCAGTGATCAGGGATGATGGTAGTTGTAGCCTAACCACATCTGGAGGTTGGGGAAGGGTGGTCTAGATGCAGTATTTATCAACTTGGGGTACCCAGCCATTGTTCGATTACAACTCCCATCATCCCTAGCTAGCAGGACCAGTGGTCAGGGACCAGTGTAGTCCAACAACAGCTGAGGATCCAAGTTTGAGAAACACTGGGACACTAGAGGGTTTTTCCTCAGATATGGGAAAGTCCGTTCAGCCACGAAGCACATTGGGCAAGTCACTTTCTCAGCCTAGCCTACCTCAGAGTCTTTTTGTGAGGATAGAATGAGATAACGCCACACATGACCAGCTCTGAGTAATTTAAGAAAAGGTGGGGTAGAAATTATTGTGACTTTTAAACATGGCACCATCAATGTTTTCAGCACACTACGGTGCGACATAGAAAAGGAGAGGATCTCGTCCCATGAAGTGGCCACTCCAGAAAACCTTACAGAGTGGCACAAAGTTGCTCTGGTAATCCAACAGCCTCCTCAGACCCTCCTCCCACCAGATCCCCAGGCTAAAAATGGCTCAGACATGATGGAACTCCACTGCTTGGACAGAGATGAAGCTATGGTTTTGCAGATATTGCAGATATGGTGGAACTTCAACTCCCATCATCCCTAACCATTGGCTATGCTGGTTGGGGCTGATGGGAGTTGGAGTCCGATATTTGGAGGGCCACAGCTTCCTCCCCTATTGCGCATAGGAGCTTATTTGGATTGCAGGCCCACAGCACTCATAGCTGCAGCCATGCCACAGCAAGAGAGAAGGACTGGGTCAAGGAACCAACTCAAGAACCTGTACCATTTACATGGGTGTAAATAAGTTAACTTTATGCAGTGATATATTAACACACTCTGTAGGGGACAAAATGGTCCAATAAATAATCTTTGTAATTCACAGCCACTAAAAGCTTGTCTGCACACATGAGCATAGTCATGGTTTTTGTTGGGGGGGGGGGGAGGCTTTTTAAGAAAATCGCAGGTAATAATACAGTGGTACCTCGCAAGACGAATGCCTCGCAAGACGAAAAACTCGCAAGACGAAAGAGTTTTTTGAGTTGCTTCGCAAGACGAATTTCCCTATGGGCTTGCTTCGCAAGACGAAAACGTCTTGCGCCTTTTTCTTAAAACCGTCAATGCATTCCTATGGAAAACCGTCAATGCATTTCCTATGGGAAACCGTGCTTCGCAAGACGAAAAATTCACAAGATGAAAAAACTCGCAGAACGAATTAATTTCGTCTTGCGAGGCACCACTGTACCCCCTGAAGAGGCCATTACGGGGGACAGGCTTCTACTGGGGGGCAGAATCTAAAAAAACAACAACTTCCAAATGCTTTTCAATAATGTTTGTGGATCTAACTGCAACCCCACCCCCGGCTACACCCATGTTGGACAGCAGCTTTACATTGCCTTCAAAAGATTTCCAGGCCTAACTTTGGGCAGACTTGAAAGAGTTTCAGAGCTGAAGACTCTCTATGTGTTTCTGATGTTTGTCTTGGTTATGGGGACATAGTACGTAAGAGGCTGTTCTTGGTTTGTCTTAGGGATACCGTTTACATTCATACAAGAAAAACAGTTAAAATGCACCGAGCACCAAAATTTTGGAAGTTGATAGTGAGCGTCTACTCAGGCACAAGCAACAGTACATACAATGAAGAAGCAAAATATCCCCTTACCTTCATAGCAAGGCATTAACCTTTTGCCATTGGACCCTAGATTGGGTGGGATGATGTTGCAGAAACCGTGAGGAAGGATGTACTCTGTCTCATAGTAGACATTCTTCCAACGGTGCGCACAGGCCTATGGTAAACAAACCAGATGGGGGAAATTAATGCTTATACCTGGATCCAGAAAATCAGTGCCTGGAGGCAGAAAGTGTCCCCCCCCCCAAAAAAAAAACCACACCCGAGTTGAAGATAGTAAGACAGAGGGATTATTCCCTGTTCTATGCGCACTCCATCTCCATGCATAGGTTTGGCAGATGTGTGTGGTGCTTCAGAAAGCTGCAAACCCTATTTGACCAGTAGGCAACAGCCAGACAAAAAAGGAAGATATTCAGCACAGGCAATGATGACACTATCTTCAACACATTCTTATGGACATCAGGGTGTGTCGCCATTCTTTAAAAAGCATTACTGAAGCAATGAAAGCTTTTGAACTTTTCAAATTAAAACTAAACAAGTAATTTTTATTTTTATTTTAGATTATGGCATGCCCAGGTTCATCTCCTTTTGTTATCTAGATAGATACAGGCAGTAAGTCGCCTTGCAAGCTGTGTTATCCTCATACCTTATTAGTAAGGAGATGTGGTAAGGTAAATTATTTGACTCTGGACTGTGGGATGTAAACACAGGAGCAGTCAATGACAACATTCCTAGAGTGTACATGTTAGAACATGGGGAGGGATGTCTGTCCAGCAAGCAGGTAAACTTCCTGGGGACGGACTTCCTCCGCATGTGACTAGAGGTGGGTGTGGCCTCACCTGTGCAGGTAAATGATAAAAGCACAGGGCAGGCAGCCATCTCTCTCTCTCTGCCATCTTCCTTCGATGAGGAAACATCTAAGGGTGCTCTCTTGGCTCTCAGCCAAGAGAGGACTAAGGGACCATCTTCCATAAGATAGATTCTGAGTGTATTTTACCTTTTTAAGTCTGTGTGCCTTCTGGGATCATATTGTGAACAGAACGTGAGTAAACTCTTTTATACTTTTATGAAGACTGTGTCGTGTCTTGTATTTTAAGAGGGAACAAAAGGGGAAATTACCAGAGTAATTATTATAGAGGTTCTAGCGAACCTGTGCAGACGTTACCGTTGCGAACTTAAAGGGGAATGTCTATAAACTCTGCTGATATTTTGGGAACTTGTTAGCACAAGTTGGATAAGGATATAATTAGTCAATATATCCTCTCCTGCACCCCAGAACATTCCCACATGGACTTCAGTATTCTCATCTGCCTTTGCGGTCCTTCCTGGTTTATTTCTCCACCTCTTCATTCCACTGTCCTTTCCTAGCTGTCAAACCTCAAAAATTATTCCAAGGCAGAAGGAACATCCCCAGATGTGAGTCAGCCCAGAGTGTTCCTCACAGCTGAAAGTCTATCCCCTAAAGGAAGACAGCCACGGCCCCCACTGTCTATACCTTTCACATCTTTGGGCCCCCAAATGTTGTTGGACTACAACTCCCATCATCCCTAGCTAGCAGGACCAGTTGTCAGGGATTGTGGGTGTTGTAGTCCAACGAACATCTGGGGACCCAAGGCTGGACTATGCCCTAACAGCCCTGGGAACATTATCATACAAGCTTCAGGCTTGTTTAGTTCGAATGAGCCATGCTCAGCAATGCAAATACTTTTATTTACTGAATTAAGCTATTTATCACACAAGCCTACCGATGCCCCTGGTCCTAAGGGTTTCTGTGAAGCTCTCTGATGTCAGAGAAAGGAATGCAATTCTACAAAGGATGTTTATAATGGCACTCAGCTTTGACAGCCAGATGTATGTAAGGAAGCTTGGAAGAAACTGAAGTCAAGTTATTTGCTCTTTTAAGTAGGCTCAGTTATGGTTTCAATTCCCAACACACACTGCATTCAGAATTTGGTTTTAGAAAAAATAATCATGAAATATTTATATCTAGAGTGTTCAGGAAATAGCTTCTCTCATGGAGCATTTCCACTGTGAATACAACACAGAGATATACATTTTAATGGAAGACAGTATCCTACAGACGTCCAGTGTCAAGGCCAACTTTCTGCAAGCCTCCCCCAGGAAACCAGTGAGGAGAGCATGTCACAAGGAGGAAGGAATCTTGACTGCAAAGAAAATTTATATCCAATGCAAACCGTTGAAACAAAAGGCCCCTTTAAATTATGACTAAGTAACTAAAATCTCACAATTCCTCATTTGTAGATTTATCTTCCACATCAGGAAAAAAACTGCCAATGACCTACACCAGTTCCTCAACTTAAACTCTCTCAGAGGAGCATTCACGGCTGCTATAAATGGAGAAGATCAGCAGCGATTATCTGACACCACCAGCTCAGAAATGAAAATTTTGAGCCAAATGCAGGAGGAGGGAAATGGGGGGAAATGATCCCATCTCACCCAAATGGCCTAAAATTTAGAGCCAAAAGTGTACAACAAGGCTGCTGACATAAGAAGTCACCTTATAACAGCCCAGTGTTATCTACTCCACCAAGAGCCAACGCAGTACGCTCAAGATTTTTTGGACTACAACTCCCATCAGCCCAAAGCAGTTTGGTCAATGGTCAGTGATGATGGAAGCTATAGTTCCAAACAGACGGAAAGCATTATGTTGGCTACCGAAGGTCTGACTCACAGTGGCTCTCTGTGGTCTCAGGCAAAGGTCTTTCACTTCAGCTGCTACTGGGGATGGTTGAGATCTAACCTTGGTCCTTCTGTATGTAGCCTGCCACTGAACTAGGGTCCCTCCTATAAACAAACCCTTGATCAACAATAGTTCTGTCAAGCAAACTCCCCCTTCTGCCTTAACCACAGTTAAGAGAAACAACAGCACGATTCACTGTGGTCAACCACTACCCATGTCTAGGCACATCAGCCATGGTAAACGATCACCAAATGGGCTTCACATCCCACACTAAAGGAAACTGCGGTTAGTGTTAACCATGGTTAAGGGTGAGTATTGATGTTTTTCTTAACCATGGTAAAGCTTAGGGGGAGGGGTTTCTTCCAAAGAAAGTGAAATCCCAAGGCTGATTCCTACTGAGGGAATCTCTGTGCTTGTCTAGGGCAAGTTCTTGGCGGAGACAAGATTGAACCAGGGGCTTCCTCATTCACAATTCACACAGTCACTGCCATATACCAGGTCCCACGGGAATATAATGAGCATAAAGAATGTACTATCTATCCACTGACTAAAAGAGCCAGCAGAAGCATGAATTGATTAAAGTTCAGCTTGGGTAAAGGTAAAGGTAAAGGGACCCCTGACCATTGGGTCCAGTTGTTACCAACTCTAGGGTTGCGGCACTCATCTCACTTTATTGGCCGAGGGAGCCGGCGTACAGCTTCCGGGTCATGTGGCCAGCATCAGTAAGCCGCTTCTGGCGAACCACAGCAGCGCACGGAAATGCCTTTTACCTTCCCGCTGGAGCGGTACCTATTTATCTACTTGCACTGGTGTGCTTTCGAACTGCTAGGTTGGCAGGAGCGGGGACTGAGCAATGGGAGCTCACCCCATCGCAGGGATTCAAACTGCCGACCTTCTGATCGGCAAGTCCTAACCTCTGTGGTTTAACCCACAGCGCCACCCGCATCCCTCCTCAGCTTGGGTGTTTTATCTTAAATCAGTGGTTTCCAACCAGTGTGCCGTGGCACCCTGGGGTGCCTTGAATGATGGTCAGGGGTGCTGCGGGCAACCCTGGCCTCTGTCCTACTTTCCTTCCCTCCATCCTCTGAGGCCTTCTCGCGTCTCTGCCTCCCAAAGTCTTGCACAGCTGTTTGTTGCAGCAGCCCTGGCTACAAGCTCCCCAGGTGAATGGTGCCTCTGGGGCTGGGCAAAGGGGTTTTCCCAGGCCTCTGTGGGGCAGTGTGAGGAGGAACCTCCCTTTGGGGGTGGGGTGGCAGCTATGGCTGCCCAGAGGACTCCCAAGGAGATGAGAGACTGAGGGAACACTCCACAAGGGAGGGTGCTTGAAAAAGAGTGAGACGCCGCCAGTTCTGCAGGCTCCTGAGCCCCACAGAGGTGCCACAGAAAGAATGTAGTTGGGTAAGGGAGCCATGGACTCAAAAAGTTTGAAAACCTCCGTCTTAAATATTTATTACACATATTGTTTCTTATAAGAACCTTCCAGAGCTCTTCTGTCCAAGGTCTTCTGACCAGCTCCACACCTGGACTAGCCTAAGCAATTGAGCATCAGACTTTCCAGACCATTCAATGGATATTTTCTTCAAGTAACAACAAGGCTTTTATGTGAGCTCAGACCATGAAGAGATCACTTCACATTCTGAATTTGATAAACAAGCCTCTTATAAACTTACAAGGTGGCATTCAAACTCAAACCACCTGCATATAGGAAGCGGCACTGAAGTTAGAGGTTTAGTTGTTTGGCTGTTTCAATAAGTTTAGAATGGAAATACTTCTTTTTGTTATTATTAATTTTACATGTAAGCATTAACAAAAAGGAAAGAAACAAAGTGTGTTAAAAATAAAGAAAAAGAAATAAAATAACAACAATACCACCAGCTCACATTAGGAATACATAGAAATTCTTTCTGACGAGGAAAAGAAACAAACTGCATGATAAATAGTGCAGGTGCTTTTTGAAAGTACAAGATTAAAGGATGCCTGGCTTTTCTCCAAGATTTAATGCACTGTCCCCAGTTACTTTTCCAGTGCAAATAAGATAATGAATTTTACAACTGTAGCATGGAGGAACGAGGAACTTCTATTGTATTACTGAGACACTTAAATTAATACAAACACTAACTCTCATGTTGATATTTCAAAATCCAAGCGGCTTTCTAAAATTATATTTTAAGCTCATGCTGTCAGCACTTTCTTCATCTCTGGTTTTCTATTTAGCTTTCTATCTCAAACTGATATTTAACAGAACCATGTTTTACTGGAGCACCGGCAGACATGTGAAGGTCTCTGCTTATTGACTCATTTAACCAATCACGCCTTAGGACGAAACTCTCGATACCCACCATTATGATCAAAATTAGTTTCAATAAATATGAGACTAGAACTGCAGCACAACATTCTCCGGGTTTCATTATGCAGTAGAATCATAGAATTGTTGGAAGGAACCATAAGGGTCATCTAGTCTAAACCCCTGGAATAGAAGAATATTTTGCTCAATGTGGGGCTCAAACCCACAACTCTGAGATTAAAAGTCTTATTTATGCTCTTTGCCCAAGGGGCAAGTGGGTGTACAAACAAGGCAGGTATTGTTGCAACAGCTGCTAAAACCAGAAGGTCTTTTGGGGCGGGAGGGGTTCCAAAAATATTTGCAAAACATTGCAAGTAATTTTGGATCGCCATTGCTTGAGCTGACTAATTATGTCACAAACATTGGTAGCGGCAGCTAAGGACCATGGAATGAGTGTGGACAGTCACACTGTTCCTCTGCAGAATAATCCTCACCAGTTCATGCTCATCACTGATGCTCCTTAGCACAGAAAAATACCAACTCCTGTTGATTTCAGTAGTTAACTTCTGATACCAGAAGGACCAGCCACAAAACTAGGTATTCATGTCTATAAGTGTACCAAAATCCTTCTACTTAATATTTAGCTTTAGCATACATTAGGTTTATTGCAGAATTACGACATGACGTATAATGAATCTGTCTATAGGTGCACACATAACATCTACTCGTGGCACCACTAATTTCATGCTTTTTAAACGAAGAAGAAAGAAGATCCGACTCATTCATAGGAATACAAAGTGCTATTCATTCTGTTCCAAGTCCTAAAGTCTTCACCGCTTTTAAGAGGAAGCCCTCGAGGGTGACAGAAGCAGGTGTAACTCCTTTGAAGCCTTCTTTCCAGAAGAAAGCTTTGCCCCCAGGACCCTATTTGCCTTCCTCTTAAAGGATGTGAAAATACAGAGTTAGCTGGATTCTGTCAATCACCGGCACAGCAAATTAATTCGCACGCAATACTACCGGCAACAGTGTGACACTTCACATTTTGATGGGACGAAGGGAACAGCAAACTTACCAGGATACTTCCTCCAGGTGTGGGCTGCCTTGCCAGGCTTACACCCATCCATTCATCGTCTCTGTCCTCCTTGCATGTCTTCCCACAGGTCATTCCTTGAACATTCGCTAGAATGAATGCAGGAGCAAAGGTGAAAGTTAATAAGGGAGGAAGATGGCATTTGCTTATTTCCACAGTGATCACACAAGTAAGTTTACATAGTTATTTATCATATATCTAGGGACGCGGGTGGCGCTGTGGGTTAAAGCCTCAGCGCTTAGGACTTGCCGATCGAAAGGTCGGTGGTTCGAATCCCCGCGGCAGGGTGCGCTCCTGTCGTTCAGTCCCAGTGCCTGCCAACCTAGCAGTTCGAAAGCACCCCCGGGTGCAAGTAGATAAATAGGGACCGCTTACCAGCGGGAAGGTAAATGGCGTTCCGTGTGCTGCGCTGGCTTGCCAGATGCAGCTTGTCATGCTGGCCACGTGACCCGGAAGTGTCTCCGGACAGCGCTGGCTCCCGGCCTCTAGAGTGAGATGAGCGCACAACCCTAGAGTCTGGCAAGACTGGCCCGAACGGGCAGGGGTACCTTTACCTTTACCTTATCACATATCTGGTGAATTCAGGGTGAATCCATGTGGGCATAATACCCTCTTCAATGGCAATGGAAAATCAAAGGAACGCATAAATAGAAATAAGTTTTTCTCCCTTTCTCACAGAAGCAGAATCTGGGGTCATCCAAGTTAGCTGAATGATGAAATATTTGAAAGCCCAAAGAAGAACTTCCTCACAAAGTTTGCTGATCAATTATGGATTTGCAAATTTGATACCACAAGGAAAAACAACTGTAATAGTTCCCCCATTGCCAACTTCCAAGAGTTTTGGATCAAGACCCCAAAATGTATTAGCATTTTTTGCTCATTATGTGGCAATGGAGGGATAATTGGAAGGATCATGATTTGCTCCCGTGACATATCAGTCCTGGTTTTCTTTTACAGCTAGCTAAGGGGAGGGGAACTGAGTTAAGACAAAAACGTATAAAGGAAATAGAGTTTTTTATTACACCTAAATGAGTATTTCATATGCATTTACACTGCTTTAAATCCTGAATGGGCTAAACACATTTGAACAAAGTCTTTCTCTGTGGCCATATCAGAAACATAGGCTTTGACTTCTGATTTGCAATTATTTAAAGGAGAAGCATAAAACACTTCAGCATGCATACAGGTCCTGAAGAGAACCTGGCAGTACCACAGCATGACTAACGATGAGGAGCTTCTCTTCTCAAATAATATTTCCTGTATCCTCCATCTGAGAAATACTGATTGTCAAAAGCCTCCAGTAAGGCACAGATCTAAGTTTCTTGTAGTGCAACTGTAGTCATAGTAGGGTCGGGAGACGTTCCCCATGCAGCGAAACCCTAAGGCTCTTGAGAATGAGAATTTTTTCAAAACAGAGTTTGCATATAAACTTAAAACAGGGTAGACCCATACATACCTCGGCCCATATCCAGTTCTGTGCATCTTCTGTCAGGGTTAGTGTGAACACGACATTTAAACACAGCTCCTGGGGACTTAAGAGAGGCACTGTATTTAGACTCTGCCTTGGGGGCGCCAACCAAAACCCTGGAAATTGAGAGCAAAGGAATGTTTCATTAATGCTACAAGAAGGACATGGATGCACACAAGTTGCATAGTAACAGCTCGCTCTCACTGACAGGCTATGTTTTCCCAACACCCTTAGGAAGCTATCATCCAAGATACATGTGCCCACCCACCAGGGCAAGGCAAGGCATTTTCCTTTAATAAAACCATGAATTATTTGAAGGAGCTAAGAATGCACAATACGATCTCTAGCTCCACCCCCCACCCCAATACAGTGGTGCCCCGCAAGATGAATGCCTCGCAAGACGGAAAACCTGCTAGACGAAAGGGTTTTCCATTTTCAGAGGTGCTTCGCAGGACGAATTTCTCTATGGGCTTGCTTCGCAAGACGAAAATGTCTTGCGATTCTTGAGGGGTTTTTTCACTCCCCACCCCCTTTTTCTAAGGCGCTAAGCTGCTAATAGCCTTTTAGCAGCTAATCCGCTAATCCCTTAAGCCTTTAATAGCCGCTAATAGCCGCTAATAGCCGCTAATAGCCGCTAAACCGCTAATAGGGTTGCTTCACAAGACGAAAAAACCGCTAGACGAAGAGACTCGCGGAACGGATTAATTTCGTCTTGCGAGGCACCACTGTATAAGCTTTTGGGAAAGAATGAAAATTAACAACAGCAACTATGTATGCATTCTCTCCCCACTCAGCCCCAACTCCTCAGTTATAAATATGAGCACTCCTCAACCCAGAAGAACAAAGGTGGAACATTCATTAAAATGGTCTGAGATTGAAGTACAGTGGTACCTCGGTTTACAAACTTAATCCGTTCCGGAAGTCCATTCTTAAACCGAAACCGTTCTTAAACCAAGGCGCGCTTTCCCTAATGAGACCTCCTGCTGACGATACCCTTCCACCTTTCGGCTTCCGTTCTTAGACTGAGGTAAAGTTTGCAAAGCGGGACACTACTTCCGGTTTGGCGGAGTTTGTAAACCGAATAGTTCGTAAACGGGGCTGTTCTTAAACCGAGGTAGCACTGTACACCCTGTGGGTGTGAGCTTAATCTGTGACGTAAAAGATTTTCCAAGTCTGCTTTGATGCCATGTGGATGACAGCATACAAGATTTAACACCTGTATGTGCATTTCTCTGAGAAGACAACATGTTTGGTAATTGGTTTTTTTAAAAAAAATCTATAAAGTTTGGAAGAAGAAGAAGAAGAAGAAGAAGAAGAAGAGTTTGGATTTGATATCCCGCCTTTCACTCCTTTTAAGGAGTCTCAAAGTGGCTAACATTCTCCTTTCCCTTCCTCCCCCACAACAAACACTCTGTGAGGTGAGTGGGGCTGAGAGACTTCAAAGGTCACCCAGCAGCTGCATGTTTAGGAGCGGAGACGCAAACCCGGTTCCCCAGATTATGAAACTACCGCTCCCCAAATCAACACAGACTGTGGAAACTTCACACTGGACTTCAAGCATCTGGCATTGTGTGCCTCCCCATTCTTCCTCCAGACTCTGGGTCCTTCATTTCCAAGTGAGATGCAAAAGCTGCTCTCATCAGAAAAGAGATTTGGGGAGCCATGTCATCAGCTGGTGTTGGTCCACTGTGCTTCATTAAGTCCAGGGTCAACGTAGTCGTCTACCAGGAGATTTTGGAGACTTCATGCTTCCTTCCGCAGGCGAGCTTTATGGGGATGCTGATTTCATTTTCCAATAGGACTTTGTCACCTGCCTACGCTGCCAAAAGTACCAAAACCTGGTTCAATGCCCATGAGATTACTGTGCTTGATTGGCCAGCAAACCCACCTGACCTGAACCCTGTAGAGAATCTATGGGGCATTGCCAAGAGAAAGATGAGAGACCGAGCAATGTAGAAGAGCTGAAGGCTGCTATCGAAGCATCCTGGTCTTCCATAACACCGCAGCAGTGCCACAAGCTGATAGCATCCATGCCACACCGCATTGAGGCAGTAATTGATGCAAAAGGGGCCCAAACCAAGTACTGAGTACATATGCATGCTTCTACTTCTCAGAGGTCCAATATTGCTCTATTTGCAGTCCTTGTTTTGCTGATTTCATTTAACATTCTAATTTTCTGAGATTGTTAATTTGGGGTTTTCATCAGCTGTACACCATAAACATCACAATTATAACAAATAAAGACTTGACATATCTCGCTTTGCATATCATGAGTCTATCTCATATATTAGTTTCACCTTTTAAGTTGCATTACTGAAATAAACGAACTTTTCCACAATATTCTAATTTTCTGAGTTTCTCCTGTATATTATACTCTGAAACTAGTTGACTGGCCATTCCCTATCCCTAGGAACTCTGAGAATTGCAGTTCCTTAAGGGAGGAAGCCGCCGAAGAATTGATGCTTTTGAATTATGGTGCTGGAGGAGACTCTTGAGGACTGCAAGAAGATCAAACCTATCCATTTAGAAGGAAATCAGCCCTGAGTGCTCACTGGAAGGACAGATCGTGAAGCTGAGGATCCAGTACTTTGACCATCTCATGAGAAGAGAAGACTCCCTGAAAAAGACCCTGATGTTGGGAAAGATGGGGGGCACAAGGAGAAGGGGACAACAGAGGATGAGATGGCTGGACAGTGTTCTCAAACATGAGTTTGACCAAGCTGCGGGAGGAAGTGGAAGACAGGAGTGCCTGACGTGCTCTGGTCCATGGGGTCATGAAGAGTCGGACACGACTAAACGACTAAACAACAACAAAGGGAGGAAGCAGGTGGCACTGTGGTCTAAACCACAGAGCCTAGGGCTTGCCGATCAGAAGGTCGGCAGTTCGAATCGCCGTGGCGGGGTGAACTCCCGTTGTTCAATCCCAGCTTCTGCCCACCTAGCACTTCGAAAGCACATCAAGTGCAAGTAGATAAATAGGTACCGCTCTGGCGGGAAGGTAAAACGCATTTCCATGCGCTGCTCTGGTTCTCCAGAAACAGCTTAGTCATGCTGGCCACATAACCCAGAAGCTGTACATCGGCTCCCTCGGCCAATAAAGCGAGATGAGCGCCGCAACTCCAGAGTCAGTCACGACTGGACCTAACAGTCATGGGTCCCTTTACCTTTTAAGGGAGGTTATCTGTCTCCTTACAACTAATGGTGTGCTGAGAAACGTGAAAGTTAATAAATTCAAATTACAGTATCAACATGTACAGTCCTCTATACGAGCATATGAATGTCTCAAGCTCTATACAGTGGTGCCTCGCAAGACGAAATTAATTCATTATGCGAGTTTTTTCATCTTGTGAATTTTTCATCTTGCGAAGCACGGTTTCCCATAGGAATGCATTGACGGTTTTAAGAAAAAGGCGCAAGACGTTTTCGTCTTGCGAAGCAAGCCCATAGGGAAATTTGTCTCGCAAAGCAACTCAAAAAACAAAAAACTCTTTCGTCTTGCGAGTTTTTCGCCTTGCGAGGCATTCTTCTTGCGAGGTACCACTGTACATTTATTTGTCTTACATTAATGGGTGTATCTTTTCCTTAGTTTTACAGACAAGCTTCCTTCTTTTCCAATTGGCCACTAAGAGATCTCTTCTCTCCCCAACGGTGAAAAGTGTGTTTAGATCCCTTTAAAGTAGCCAAAGCTAATACATAACTGTATTTAGCTGTAAGAAGTCATGGAAATAGTTTCCTTACCAACCACTTACAATTTAAATTGTGAGCCCATACACTGGTAATATTGCCATCAAAGTTTACTTTTTCAACGATGTCAATAAATTTATATGAATTACGCTCCTTCATGGTGTATGTTAAAGAGGAAATGATTGGCATTTTTTATCCAAGCTTGCCCGTCTCTCAGTGGCATTTGTACTGAGAGCTGCTATTTCAGACTCCCTTGTGTTTGCTTCTCAATGCTTGTTGGCTTTCTAGTTTTGTGTAATTTAGGTAACTGGGCCACTAATTGTTCTCACTTGTGAAAACATGGCTCTTTAGAAGGTAGCCCCTGTCAAAAGCCTACGATTTGGCAGCTTCTCCTCTAAAACTCAAGAGAAATCAAACTGTTAATGTAGCCTTTTCTCCTTTAAAGTTTGTTTTAAATATCTTAGCACCGTTTTTCTGGCTTCAATGAAGTCAGTCAACGTTGAAGCTGCGGAGGAAACATCAGTGTGAGAGTTATTTTTCTGGGTAGATGCCTGATACCTCATGTAAATAAATATCTATAACTATATAAATAAACCAGTTTTTACCAACATAATTATATGCTATTTATACACCCCAAAGTTTGATAGAGAGAAAAGCAAACGCTCTCTTTCTTGTTCATACAAAGGTCATAAGGATGAGGTAGCAAACATTCCCTGTGTTTCGTCATTTCAAGCACTTTCCTGGCCCTCAAGGCTGGACGAAGAACTCCCAAAGTCTTTCATGCGCAAATCAGATCAGTATGTAGACAAGGCTCTGGTTACAAGGTATAGCGGGTACAAGGGAGGTGTAAATGTATGACTAAGCACAAGTGAAGACACTAACCCAACAAGCGACACACGCCCTGGCATCTTCCCTTTGAAGAGCAGGACTAGCACAGCTGTTAGCACAGAAAGTGGCCAGAGTCCCTGGACTGGACAAGCAAAGGGGGCACTTCTTTGGGTGCATTGGGCCTGTGAATTTTGATCACACAGGTGTCGCCATGGAGACACAGGTGGAGTTGGAGCTGGCTTAGCATCTGACTTACTCTCAGTTGCCTCCCCAGAAGGAAGAGGTGTGTCAAGAAGGACACTGACAAACTGGAACGTGTCCAGAGGAGGGCAACCAAAATGGTCAAAGGCCTGGAAACGATGCCTTGTGAGGAACGGCTAAGGGAGCTGGGCATGTTTAGCCTGGAGAAGAGGAGGTTAAGGGGTGACATGATAGCCATGTTCAAATATATAAAAGGATGTCACATAGAGGAGGGAGAAAGGTTGTTTTCTGCTGCTCCAGAGAAGCGGACACAGAGCAATGGATCCAAACTACAAGAAAGAAGATTCCACCTAAACATTAGGAAGTACTTCCTGACAGTAAGAGCTGTTTGACAGTGGAATTTGCTGCCAAGGAGTGCGGTGGAGTCTCCTTCTTTGGAGGTCTTTAAGCAGAGGCTTGACAACCATATGTCAGGAGTGCTCTGATGGTGTTTCCTGCTTGGCAGGGGGTTGGACTCGATGGCCCTTGTGGTCTCTTCCAACTCTATGATTCTATGATTTACAGGAGAGGGTGCACAATAAGAGAGGCCTGATGAGAGGTATTTGATATCTCAGGGATGCAACACTTCTATGTCAATCCACATGAGAGCCAACGTGATGACTTCCAGGTATCACTGTACTTCTAACTCACATAAGCCCCAGCCAATTTACCCAAGGGCTAGGGATTATGGATGTTGAATACAATGACATCTGGAGGGTGTAACATTGGCCACCCTCTGCAAATGAACTGGATGCAGACTTAGTCACCCACACAGACCCACTGAAATCAATGGGAGTTAAGTTAGGTAAATGGACCCCTGATCATTAGGTCCAGTTGTGACCGACTCTGGGGTTGCGGCACTCATCTCGCTTTATTGGCCGAGGGAGCTGGTGTACAGCTTCCAGGTCATGTGGCCAGCATGTCTAAGCCGCTTCTGGCGAACCAGAGCAGCGCACGGAAACACTGTTTACCTTCCCGCCGGAGTGGTACCTATTTATCTACTTGCTAGGTTGGCAGGAGCAGAGACCGAGCAACGGGAGCTCACCCTGTCGCGGGGATTCGAACCGCCGACCTTCTGATCGGCAAGTCCTAACCTCTGTGGTTTAACCCACAGCGCCACCCGCGTCCCTTGGGAGTTAAGTTACTCATGACTTAACTTTTTTAGAAAGCTTATTTACATAATTTTGCTGAATTCAATAAGTTCCTTTGATTGATCCAATCACACATCAGAGCATAAATTATCAAATTATATTGTGGTGGAACATGCATGGCTATAATCTCATCTGTGTGTTTTTAAATTCCACAACAAGGTAAAAGATCTCCAGCTTTTTCAGAACAAAAGTGCCTAACTCAAATTCCACTGATTTCAATGGGTATACTCGAAAGGTGACTAAGTCCAAATCCAACCCACTGGACAGAAAAACAGTGCTATTCTTTGGGGGTATAATTCCATTGTTAAGCACATTTAAAAAAACAACAACCACTGCATCCTTTGTCAGGTATCTGTGCAACAAATCTATATCTCCCCACCCCTGTAATCAACTTTAGTTTAAATGACACAGCTTAATGGTAAAACAAGATCCTTCAGTCATAGGCCAAGATGAGAAAGATTTTACGTGGGAATCTTGCATGTAACAAACCCGGTCACAAGGTGGTCAGAGTTCTGTTTAAGAAAATTATTTATTTTCACAAGCTTTGTTGTAACCACAATTAACTGCAAAAAGTTAGCCTTTCACTGGAATCTCTGTGACTAACTGCATGGGAAAGTATGTAAAATAAAGCCAGATAGGGGGGAAAAAACCTTTTACAGTTACAAATTCCTCAAGCATTTGAGTCAGCATTTGGTTACAGATTTGGAATTCGCAGCAGCAGCAGCAGCAGCAACCAGTGCAAAAATTCAAGCGGAGAGAAACAAGAGAAAAGAGCTTTCCCTCGGGATAGCTGGTGTGATGCCCTCCAGATGTTGTTGGACTCCAACTCCCATCACCCTACCAGACAGCATACTCAGAGGTAAGGAAAAATGGGAGTTGTAGTCCAGCCAGATCAGTTGGTTAGAGTGAGTAGGTCACAGTTTTGGGCTGGACTAGATGAGCCATGGGGTTCCTTCCAACTCTACAATTCTATCACCTGCAATCTAATCTACCATCTGTCTTCTTCTTCTTTGGCGATCACTCTTAGCCGAGTAAGATTGTCTTCCATAAACAAGGTTTTAACAATGAGTCCGTAAGTGACTGTGGAGGCCAATTCTGGATCCGCACGTCTTTCCACAGTGGGGACATTGGTTTCCGGGCAGCAGTTGATCACGGTGTGGATTTGCCAAGGGTGCCTTCCTCTTAGCGCGTTTCTCCCTTGCACCCTGAGTTCGAGTGTCTTCAAAGCCCATGACACCTTTGGTAAAGGCTGTTCTCCAACTGGAGCGCTCGCAGGCCAGTGTTTCCCAGTTGTCAGTGTTTATACTACATTTTTTTTAGATTTGCCTTGAGAAAGTCTTTAAACCTCTTTTGTTGACCACCAGCGTTACGCTTTCCATTTTTAAGTTCAGAATAGAGTAGTTGCTTTGGAAAGCGATCATCAGGCATCCGCACAACATGACCAGTCCAATGAAGTTGATGTTGAATTAGGTTACCATCTGTAACCTAATACAGTGGTACCTCGCAAGACGAATGCCTCACAAGACGAAAAACTCGCAAGACGAAAGAGTTTTTTGTTTTTTGAGTTGCTTCGCAAGAGGAATTTCCCTATGGGCTTGCTTTGCAAGACGAAAACATCTTGCGCCTTTTTCTTAAAACCGTTAATGCATTCCTATGGGAAACCGTCAATGCATTTCCTATGGGAAACCGTGCTTCGCAAGACGAAAAATTCACAAGACGAAAAAACTCGCAGAACGAATTAATTTCGTCTTGCCAGGCACCACTGTACCAGCAGGGCGGCTCCAACACAAAAGCTGCTACTGCTCACACCTGGGAGTGTGGTCCGAAGGCCTACAATGCAGTAGCCTTGCTGAAGCTAAGTGAGTCGGAGTCTAGTTGGCACCTCCATGCAGGTGCGCCATCTAGGGGAGAACAGGGGTCCAGCCTCCCCCCCAAAAAAACTCAATGTGCGGTCTGGGCCCCCTCAAAGTTCCGTGACGGCTGTGCACGCATGCGTGCTTGCATCATGACCACATGCCACTCGGTAGCCACCCGACACATCAGCACATCCCGTGGCATGCGCAAGCGACATCAGGATGCTCCGCAGCATGTGTGAGTGATGTCAGCATGCCACAGGGCATGCCAACATCATGTACACATGCCACGGGACATGCCAACATCTTGTACGCACGCCCCACGGCGTGCTGACAGCTATCACACATGACTGGCTGCAAGGAACATAGCTTGCCCCTGACACAGTCAACACCTCAATTTTCATACTTAAGAGGATAAGAAGGTATACATCCCTCCATTTCAAGAGCAAAAGAAAACGCCATTTCCATCAGGACTGGCTCAGCTAGTGATGAAGCCAACGCAGCAATTTCAATTTAACTCATCCGCCTATGACCTCTTCCTCTCTGCTTGGTACCTGCCTTACACGCCACTCCTGTCCCTTACTTGCTGAGAAGCCCTCAGGATAAACAGCTTTGGAAGCCAAGATTGCAGGAAGTGCAGCACTTTAAGGAGTGATGAATGGAGGGCACGGAGGGGTGCCAAGCATGTGCATCTGCCCACAGTGGTGCCAGAAAGCGATTAGACCACCATAGCTCAAATGCTGCTTTGTTACCTGGATGACAATAAACCGCTGAGACAGAATTGCTTAAAAATAGCCAACCGCATTGCAGTGAACTAAATTACTTTTAATGGCCGGATTAAGTGAAGGCTTCAGTTTCATTTACCTGGCTGACATTCTCTGAAATACAACGTCTCTATTGAACAATGAGATAAAGAAATTAAACCTGGCGCATGTGTTTGGGGCACAATGTTGCATTTCGAGTGAAAACACCAGCTCAATACACCACCTTGCTTTCTGTGCAGGGAGGAATAAACATGCAAAGTATGTTATACAGTGGTACCTCGGGTTTAGTACTTAATTCATTCCGGAGGTCCGTTCTTAACCTGAAACTGTTCTTAACCTGAAGCACCACTTTAGCTAATGGGGCCTCATGCTGCTGCCGCGCCGCCAGAGCCCAATTTCTGTTCTCATCCTGAAGCAAAGTTCTTAACCTGAAGCACTATTTCTGGGTTAGCAGAGTCTGTAACCTGAAGCGTATGTAACCTCAAGCATATGTAACCCGAGGTACCACTGTACTGCAAAATCTGCCTTGGATATCAAAATACCAGAAGGAAACAGGTGTAGACACACAAAAAGCAATTCTACATTTCAAGTTTGAACACTAGCATGACTTTCACGCCAATTTTCGGGGGGGGGGGGGAGGATATATCACCACAGAGCAAGAATAAATCATTATCTCTATTCTGCCTGTCTGGGGAAGAGTATCCTTTATCAAATTTTACAAGGGTTTGCATATATGACCATTCTTCAGGCTTTAGCCCCTACCCTCTGCAATTTAAATATCTGAGTAGTTGGGGAGGGGTGTTGAATCATGACTCACATGTAAACACATACAGTATGCACAAAAACTAACACACCACAAAGCAAATGGGATGAATTTTGCATGCTGGAGCTAGTGGGCTTCATTGCCAATCCCATCAATATAGCAAATGACAATATCAGTAAATATATTAATCTGGCCACTGAATTCTGCACAAACCGTCTTCAAGGGCAGCCCATGTATAGCACACTTCAGTAATCTAACCTAGAAACAACTGAAGCAAAGTTATTCCTGTCCAGATAGTGTCGCAACTGAGCCAACAGCCAAAGTCGATAGAAGGCCACTTATGTATCCAGTGAGAGTGACAGAAGAGGATCCAAAAGTTGATACACCATGAACAAAACATCACTTTACATCATGGCTTGTTTGCAAGTAAAATCCCAGTATGGGTATAACAGTGAACCAGGAGTCATGGTTTGCTGCTAGGTAAAGGCAAAGGACCCCTGACAGTTAGGTCCAGTTGCGAACAACTCTGGGGTTGCGGCACTCATCTCGCTTTACTGGCCGAGGGAGCCGACGTTTGTCCACAGACAGATTTTCCATGGCCAGCATGACTAAGCCACGTCTGGCGAAACCAGAGCAGCACATGGAAACGCCATTTACCTTCCCACCAGAGCGGTACCTATTTATCTACTTGCACTTTGACGTGCTTTCAAACTGCTAGGTTGGCAGGAGCTGGGACCAAGCAACGGGAGCTCACCCCGTCGCGGGGATTCGAACCGCCGACCTTCCGATCGGCAAGTCCTAGGTTCAGTGGTTTAGACCACAGCTAGTGAGAACTAAATCTGTGGCCACCTGTGTGTTAGCAGTATGCCATAATCCATGGCTTACTGTGATGCATGAACCCAGCCAAAGTGTATGATAATTTATTTCACATATGCTGGTTTTAGACCGTTTCTATTACAACCCACATAGGTGAAAAATTTCCCCTGTGGAATTTAGAATAGGCTTTCAGATGGTTAATCTTTTCTAGCTCTTACTTGCAGTTCGTTTATATAATGTGTATAATGACAGCAATACGGTCTCACAGCGCTGGAGAGAGGTTTGTTTGTTTTTACTGTGCTATATAGCTTATTTGGAAGCAAGCCCCAGGATTTCAATTTGTTCTCGACTTTCTCTTTGGCGTAAGAGAGAGCTGTGTCCTGTCCACAGTACAAGCAGCAGCTGTCTGCTCCCAAACCTGGGAAGACAGTAACAGAAAGATAGCACACACTCATATTGAAGACAGTGGTGACTAACCTGCAATCCTAAGTGTTGCTTGGACTCCACTGCCATCATCCCTAAACACTGGCCATACTGGCTGAGGCTGATGTGAGTTGAGTCCAGCAACATCTGGAAGTCCAGTAGACAATTCTTCCTGTTGAAAACTATCTATACTGCTCTGGTTTGTCTCATCTCAAAGCAGATATTGTCAGACTGGAAAAGGTACAGAAAACAGAAATTAAGATGATCAAAAGCCAGTGCCATTCCTATCTGTAAAAAGCACATGTAAAAAGCACATAAAGGTAAAGGTACCCCTGCCCGTACGGGCCAGTCTTGACAGACTCTAGGGTTGTGCGCCCATCTCACTCAAGAGGCCGGGGGCCAGCGCTGTCCGGAGACACTTCCGGGTCACATGGCCAGCGTGACATCGCTGCTCTGGCAAGCCAGAGCCGCACACGGAAACGCCGTTTACCTTCCCGCTATAAAGCGGTACCTATTTATCTACTTGCACTTAGGGGTGCTTTCGAACTGCTAGGTTGGCAGGCGCTGGGACCGAACGACAGGAGCGCACCCCGCCGCGGGGATTTGAACCGCCGACCTTTCGATCGGCAAGCCCTAGGTGCTGAGGCTTTTACCCACAGCGCCACCCGCATCCCTAAAAAAAAAAAAAGCACATACACGGTGGATATTGATAAAAAGCATGAATGAAATTATGAGGAAACACTTTTTTTAAAACCCTCCTACTTTTCCATCATGACTTGGAGTCACCCAGTGAAATAAGAGATTCACAATGAAGGAAAAAAGATATATTCAGAC
The DNA here is from genome assembly GCF_965153285.1 of Podarcis tiliguerta. NCBI lineage: Eukaryota > Metazoa > Chordata > Lepidosauria > Squamata > Lacertidae > Podarcis > Podarcis tiliguerta. The sequence continues at coordinate 8,158,443 of NC_139545.1, forward strand.
ACTGCATCATTAGCTTGAAGAATTACTTATCATGGGATTGGGGCTGGTTCCAGGTTTGAGGATGCCCTGAGCAAAGGGTGGGGCTCCATTGGGGTGGGGCTCCATTGATGGATCCTGGTGATGGCAGAAACCAAGAGAACTTTGAGCAGTGCTCTGAGCAGCACCAGGCAGCTGGGTCTAGCAGCCGCTTGAGTTTCCCACAATGCTTCAGGGTGATGTTATGGAAGGACATGGTAGGAAATTAAAATGGCAGCTACAGCCTGCCTGCCGTCTGGTACCACTTGGAGCTCTGGGACATTAAAAACAAATATTTGAAGTGTCAGTGAGGGACCGCTTTGATTTTTTTTTAAAGAAATAGTGGCGTATCAATATCATTTTAAATAAGCAGGTGGAACAGAAGCTTCACCGCTGAGGAACAGCCCTTCCCCTAATAGGAGAACTAAACCTCAGACCTCTTTGTGACTTTCCTAGGGGCATCTGGTTGGGTTTCGCCACGGTGAGAAAGAGGATGCCAGACTAGATGGGCCTTTGGTCTGATCCAGAAGAGTTTGTCTTATGTTCTATGCACGTGGTAGCTTTAACACCTGGTTTGAATGACTGCAGACCCCTTTAAAATGGTATGAGGTTTGGGTTCTGTAGTTAGAACAATGGCAGATACACACACATCCAAAACACAATAAAAGCACATAACTTCCCTCAAAGAATCCAGGGGCCTGTAGTTTCTTCCTCACAGAACTAAAATTCTAAGCATCCTTAATATTCTACAGTTCCCAAGATTCTGGGGAGAGGTCGTATGCTTTAAAGGTGCGCTGGGTGTGTTTTAAATGTGTGGGGTGCACCTGCCCTCAATACTGAGAAAGGTTATTTTAAGAATATGTCATAAATTGTACATCCTGAATGATCTATCCATTTGACTCGCCCTAGCACTGATGCCTGGAGAAATACGAAAAATCTAACAGAATCTAGTTGGGTTGTTGTTGTTGTTTACAATCTAAAGGTAATGCCATGAACAGGAACAATAATCATATTTATAACAGTTTTTTTACTGCCATACTAGTTTCTCACACATGAGTCAGGGTCAGCGTGAACCAACAAGTCATTTTTAGCTTTGCATTTTCTGCACCAAGAAATGTGCATTGTGTGTTAGAGACAACTCAGCATTTGAAAATGTAATTTTTATTCCCCTGTCCCCAGTCCAAATTAAAATAAGCTCTTTCAATTTGCTTCTCAATATTATTCGAGAAACTCCCCCCCCCCCCCGTCAGTAAACACACCGCTGGAAAGCTGACAGGCAGGAAAAGGGAAAAAGCACTTTCAAATCAAAGAGAACGATGGCAATTCATTTTAGGGCCCGGTTCCAGACTGAATGCATTTATTGATACCACAATGTGCCACAGTTCCAAGGCCAGGATTTTAAGAAATAAGAGTCCCATCTATTGGAATGAGATACAGGCAAGCATTGTGAACTTATCCCTGCCTTCATTCAAACGGCTCCAGGTGAATTTAGAGCCATCCAAACCAGAGAGCTACTTTTTCACAGAGCCCACCCCCAATAAACGTGGAAAGAGTGTTTGCACGCACCCCGCTCCAAAGTAGAAAGAAGTATTTTTTAAAAAAATAATCGCTTGAAATATTTACCTCCTTCTTCCATTATGGGCTTGTAGGCCAACAGTTGTTTTTAGAAGCCCACATCCAGCTCTTTAACCATTTAAAACACGAGCGGTATGAAATGAATTTGCTCTCCCCAGCCTCACTGGAAGTTGTTAAGGCTGCTCGAATTATTCCCATCCGGCGCAAGCGGACCTATCGTATTTCATATTGAGAGCATCTGCTGTCAAGATGATGGGCTCGCGACTCGTTCCTGAGAAACAGCAGAGAACGAAGGCAACCAAACAAAGCATAAGCACTGCTCCGAGGAGTGCGAGAGACAGGTGCCTACATGCTCCATTAGCCACCAAGTCCAAATTGTCATTGCGAACAAAAACACTGGACCATGTGTGGCAGCAGCTCATTAGCTTGACATTTGGAATCCATCTCTACAAGCTTAACTAAGGCCAGCTCCCATTGCCAAGCTACTCTTCTGCGTCTGTTTTCAAGAGGCATTCGTGACTCTTGCTCTCAGTTATTGGGGATCACCACGATTACAGAATAACTACAAAGCTGGGTTTCAAGTCTCAGCAGAATTTATTCCAGGGGTTGTCTATGGGCACCAGTGTTTGTACTTAAAATGGTGCCCGAGAAAGGTCTCAGTAAATACCCACTTCAACATCCACAATGGGAGACAGTTTGCTCTTCTGGCTCAGTTGGTGTTTGAACTTCTACACAACACCCTTAAACATGCTCATATTTCGTTGGTAGCGCAGCACTTTGCAAGTGTTGGCATTCAGCTGGTCGCAGGTGCCCATGGTCAGCTGGTTATTACCTCTTGAAAAGTGCTGTGCTTTGAAAGCCCCACCGATCACTGATCATCAATACTAGCAAACTGCTGTGCCCACAACGCTCTAATTTCAACCACACGAGCAAAAGGAAAACAGGTCGTCTCATTGTGAGCGGTCTCTCTTAACCATCTCTCAAAGTTGGCCAATGGGGTGAAGGCAAAAAGGATCTGGCCTAGCAGTTAGATTCAGTTCCTTGCCACTAGTGTAGAAAGCAGGAAGTTAGTGCCTGGAGCAAATCTTAAGTTTTAAAGCAGACATTGTGTGAGATACAGTGGTACCTTGGGTTAAGAGAACTTAATGCGTTCTGGAGGTCTGTTCTTAACCTGAAACTGTTCTTAACCTGAAGCACCAGTTTAGCTAATGGGGCCTCCTGCTGCCGCCATGCCGCCGGAGCACGATTTCTGTTCTCATCCTGAAGCAAAGTTCTTAACCCGAGGTAATATTTCTGGGTTAGCAGAGTCTGTAATCTGAAGCGTATGTAACCTGAAGCGTATGTAACCCGAGGTACCACTGTATAGCAATGGTTGGGTCACGATGACTTCATTGACATTAATGGTTGGCATGGGTTTTGGCTTAACACAACCATAAAGAATTCATGAGCCCATTACCAAATTAAATTGTAAATGTCATCTCAGAATGCAGGTTGAACATCTTCCAGGAGTACCTGCACTTAACTGCAGAAATCAGTTTCAAAGAGCATGTGAGCTGTTCTCCAGGTGAGGTCCCAGACCTATAAAATGTGAAAGAACTAAGAAACAGGATCTTTATAACTATTTGCTCCACCCTCCCACTTTTAAAAAATAAAATAAAATCTGAAGAGCTACTGGTAGAGAAAATAAGTGAAGATTATCACTTCCCCCCCCCCAAAAAAAAAGTCCAGAAAAGCAGGTGTTGCTTTGTAAACAATGGAAAACTAATAAAGACACTATAAGACACTGACTACCATAAGAATCATGGCTTCTTCTGCTGTTGTTTCTAAAGCATTACTTCTAAATATTATGTAGTAATTTGCAGTTTCCAGGAATAGTCTGCGCTTGTTCCACTGTACCACATCCAGGATGGAGCAAAATTACTTTAAATACCAAGTACAAACCAAGTGACCTCAGTCATACTGGAGGCTTAACAACTCTAGTGCTATCCCTGAACCACAGCAAGAGAAGCAGCTTTTCTGCAACAAAAAATAAATCACTGAAGCTGGATTTTAAATGTCAACTCCATGGCTGCAAAAGAGAACGTATTTGCTAGGGAGCAATGCACATGTAGAGAGAGGGAGCATTGCCAAGCATAGACTTTGGTTATCCAGTACAGACTGATATGTCAACGTCAATTCTATATATAAGACGCACAAATGTACCTCTTCAACTGTTTCATCTACAAGCCCTTGGCAAGAGGCATTAGAATCCAGGACAGACAATGTTCTCTTCATGCAGTAATTTGGAATTGAACTAGCTAACCCCCTAAAGCTTTTGGATTAACGGGTATGGCGCACAGAAATGTAAATGAATGAAAACTCTCAGACTCCCAGAAACTGACAAGTGGAAAAAGTTGTTGGCTGTAAGTTATCAATTCATCATCTGTTGCTCCTTGAATCTCTCTCTCTCTAGACCCCCTGTATTTGATTCACTAACCTAGAGGGCTGAACTGAAGCCTACATGAAGATGGGAAAGTGCTTGACATCTGCAGAAAGTGCGAAACTTTCCACACTTTTGCCAGTTGTCTCCTTTCTTTCAAATATAGAAATGCCGTAACTCAAACCATGACTCTTGGCCCCAATCTGTTCCTTAATTGTTAAGTGTGAGATCCCCACCCTGGTTGCTCAGTGTTGACAACCACTACTTCACATGTTCCAGATCTGAATACAGAAAATGTTTCAGGGACATGCCCTAGCTAAAATTAAGCCCCGGCTTCTGCAGACTGAAGTTGACCCGGCACAAATAGCTTTTTGCTGGCTCCACCGCGCACATCATCTGAAGTGGGGTGCTATTTAGAAATGGTTTGCTGTGGCACCAGGACCTCTCAGTGTCCACCTGCCACAAAACTCCATCACCACCATTAAGATTGTCATGTGAAGTTGAACTAATGCAGGGGTGCCTCTCTGAATGGAATCCAACCCCCTCCCTCCCCAGCCAGAATGGCCAATGATCAGAAATGGTGGGAGCTGTAGTCAAGTTACATCTGAAGGGCTGCAAGGCTCTGACCTAAAACAATCAGTCTCAAGTCCAGTTTTCATTGAGATGGCTCGGTCTGCAGATGTTGGAGCGTCGTACAAGAAAAACCAGGGAGTCTTCTCTTCTCATGAGGTGGCCAAAGTCTTGGAGCCTCAGCTTCAGGATCTGTCCTTCCAGTGAGCACTCAGGGCTGATTTCCTTAAGAATGGATGTGTTTGATCTTCTTGCAGTCCATGGGACTCTCAAGAGTCTCCTCCAGCACCATAATTCAAAAGTGTCAATTCTTCGGCGATCAGCCTTCTTTATGGTCCAGCTCTCACTTCCATACATCACTACTGGGAAAACCATAGCTTTTACTATACGGACCTTTGTTGGCAGGGTGATGAAAGATGGGAGGGCACAAGGAGAAGGGGACGACAGAGGACGAGATGGTTAAACAGTGTTCTCGAAGCTACAAACATGAGTCTGACCAAACTGCGGGAGGCAGTGGAAGACAGGAGTGCCTGGCGTGCTCTGGTCCATGGGGTCACGAAGAGTCGGACACGACTAAACAACAACAACACAAGAAAAACACTTCCTCCAGGTCTCAGATGGAGGGCTTCTAGGCTATTCCTTCTCACTCAAGTGCTACTTTTTTAGGTGTATGATTTCTTTTTTCATGAGAGAATACTCCTCCATGCGCAATCCCCCATCTGCAACCTGAAGAGGCACAACTGAAATACAGGTCTACCACTTTAAGAAAAAACCAGGACTATAATTGGTCCTTATGGCAATGCTGCTCAGAAAGAAATCTTTCCCTGTCATCTTTGCACATTAACGTAACAATATCCTACCAAGAAACCATGAGGTTCAACCTCAGATCCTCTGAGAGATGATGATGATGACTGTTGTGTCAAGAGCTGCTAATCTGGACTCACACCTGCGTGTTTGATGACTAGCGTCAAAGGCTGCCTTGCATGTGTGAACATCCTATCATGGATCACTGTGCTCTCAAAGCACCCCTCAACACTTAATACCAGGGTGGGGCTCTAACTGGGGGAGACAGCTCCAAGCATGTCCATCCCTCTACAGGCCACTTTGTCAAGTGGAATGGGCCACTCGCCTCTTTGTCCAGAGCTTTAAAGGACATAATCTTGGGCTCCCAGTTGCTGCTGTTGTCTTTATTAAGTCTCTTTTCTTATGAAGTAACCAGGAGCAACTTGCATTAATACCAATTATAGGTAAAGGTAAAGGGACCCCTGACCATTAGGTCCAGTCGTGGCCGACTCTGGGATTGCGGTGCTCATCTCGCTTTACTGGCCGAGGGAGCCGGCACACAGCTTCCGGGTCATGTGGCCAGCATGACTAAGCTGCTTCTGGCGAACCAGAGCAGCGCACGGAAACACTGTTTACCTTCCCGCCGGAGCGGTACCTATTTATCTACTTGCACTTTGACGTGCTTTCAAACTGCTAGTTGGCAGGAGCAGGGACTGAGCAACGGGAGCTCACCCCGTTGTAGGGATTCGAACCGCCGACCTTCTGATCGGCAAGTCCTAGGCTCTGTGGTTTAACCCACAGCGCCGCCCACGTCTCTATACCAATTATAAACAACAATAGAAAAGCATGGCAACACAAATAAAAGGCTAAAAGCACAGGTAAACCAAAAGGTTCCACCCCACTAAGAAAACCAACAATATCCTTCAAATTAAGAGCCAAACGCCTAGATGGGGGAGAAAAGTCTTTGCCTGGTACCTAAAACTACATAAAGATGTTGCTTCACTGTTATGGTCCAAAGGAAAGCACAGCAAGATATTTGGTACCAAGATCACCACCACCATATCCGATGTCCCTTCGAAGAACTTGCAGGAAACGAAACACCTCCATTTCTCTGGCCCAAGCATTGGGCCAAGCATCCACATTGCCCAAGCATCCTTACAACTAGAGTCTTTAGGAAAACACTTTCTGCCATCTTTCTTAAAAGTACAACGTACATCAGGGGTCCACATGGGGCCCTGCCACAGATCTTTGTCTGTAGCCCAAATCCAGCAGTCGGGTCCAATCCTCACTCAAGGGTGAACTCACATCAAGCATGTTTCATTGTCCTTGTCATCGTCTGCTTGGTAACACATACACATGCATGAGCACACACACACATATTGCACACATGCACATGCCACATTAGTGTGCAGTTAGGCCATTTTAGTGAAGGGTAGTCAACGTGGTGTCATCCACATGTTGTCAGACTACAACTCCCATCATCCATAACCATAGACTATGCTGGCTGAGGGTGATGGGAGTTGAAGCCTAACAATACTACATTGGCTTTCTCTATTTTAGACTGTGAGCTTAATGGTCGTATTGGGGAGAGGGACTCTTTAGATAGCAGTTGTGCCTTACATCTCTCACTTCAAAATGTAGAAAGCTAGCCCTGCTGTATCTGGAGTCTGCTCATTTTGCTGAGAGAGACCCTGGACTTCTGCCCCAAAGTCTGACCTGATGGCATCACACAGCTCCTAATAAAATTCTAGCCCCACCAGTGACCATTCCCAACAGACCATTTGAGAATCAATGCTTCTTTGCATGGTAGGGGGGAAAGTGGCCCTCTAGAAAACAGATTTTTAAAATGTATACAAACATAAAAAATGGCTCCCCCATCCACAAACACAACCCTGCTGTTGTAGGATACTGGAGAGGATGCTAGGAAAAAGGAATCAATTTCTCCCATAACTAATAACTTAGCTCAACAGTGCACTCTCTCCCCATCACATGAGTGGGAGGAGGGAGTTCCACTTTAACCCTCCCTCCCATTTCCATGATAGACAATTGCTGGCATTTTAAAATTTCATCCAATCAATACCACTTAAGACAACCCAAATTTAATTTCAGCGAGGGCTCCCGTCGTCAAGATCTGGCCCTGGAACGTGCGATTTAGTAAGAGCAAGGAGCAAGGCATGCTTAGCTTGGAGGAGGGTTTCTGTGTGCGGTGGAGAAACAGCACCATACTTTTAGGTTACTTGAAGGGCTGTCACACAGAAGAGAGCAAAGATTTGCTCTCTGCTGCCCTCGAGGGCAAGACTAGAGCTAATGGGTTTCAGCTGTGGGAGGAGGCAGAGTCTGGCCGTTAAGAGAAAATCCTTAATTCTTGACTGCAAGGGTCAAGAATGGAACAGGCTCACCCTCACTGGGCTACCATCTGTTGGGGATGCCCAAGCACTGGCTTGTCTGCATGGTCCAGGGGGGCTGACTAGGTGGCCTTCAAGGATGCCCTCCAATCCACAATTCTAAGCCTCTGAGCGCATGCAGAGTGCCGCTTTCTTATCACGAGGCAGGCTTTCAGCATACACAGTTCTAGAGGGCAAGGGGCAAGAAGGGGTAAGTCCATCAGAGAGCTAAAAGGGAAGAGCTATTTGACAGTGGAGCAGGTCTCCCTTGGGAGGTGGTGGCCCTGGAAGGTTTTAAGCAGAGGGTGGATGGTCATCTGTCATGAATGCTTTGGCTGAGATTCCTGCATTGCAGGGGGTTGGACTAGATGACCTTTGGGTCCCTTCCAACTCTATGATTCTATGAAATAGGAACTTTTAGAGAAAGAAAAAAGTGCCTATTTCATAGAATCATAAAGAAAGAAATAGTGATGTATGGAAGTGAGCTGGACCATAAAGAAGGCTGATCGCCGAAGAATTGATGCTTTTGAATTATGGTGCTGGAGGGAGACTCTTGAGAGTCCCATGGACTGCAAGAAGATCAAGCGTATCCATTCTTAAGGAAATCAGCCCTGAGTGCTCACTGGAAGGACAGATCCTGAAGCTGAGGCTCCAATACTTTGGCCACCTCATGAGAAGAGAAGACTCCCTGGAAAAGACCCTGATGTTGGGAAAGATGGAGGGCACAAGGAGAAAGGGACGACAGAGGATGAGATGGTTGGACAGTGTTTTTGAAGCTACCAGCATGAGTTTGACCAAACTGCGGGAGGCAGTGGAAGACAGGAGTGCCTGGCGTGCTCTGGTCCAGGGGGTCACAAAGAGTCGGACACGACCAAACAACAACTGAGAAAGAAAGGGGGAGAAGAGTCTTCAGGAGGTTGAGTGGGTCTTGGAAGATCGGAAATCAACTTTAGCTCAGTTGGCAGAGAACGAGACTCTGGATCTCTGGGGTTGCGGGTTCGATCCCCACGTTGGACAAAACAGATTCCAGCATTGCAGAGAGTTGGACTGGATGACCCTTGCGGTCCCTATGATTCTGGAAGAGGGTGGGAGAGGCAAAGCTGGACCAGAGGAAGGGAACTCCCACCCCTCTCCCCTTACTCACCATCGCGTATTGTCATAGTAATGCTCCAGCACGGAGTAGCCGAAGAAAGAGTTGTTGGGTCCTTGGAAAATCACCGGGTGGTCCAGGTCGAGGTTATAGGAGTAGACCAGCGCCACGCACAGCGTCGCCACCAGCACTTGACACGCGCCCCGCTTGCGCGCCCCGCGGGACGCAGCAGCCATTCTTCGGCGGAGAATGCGCGCCTCTTGCAAGCCAGGATCCGGCCGCCCAGCTCCGTCGGGCGCCGCCTGCTCTCGGAGAAGAAGAAGAGAACCGGCAGCAGCAGGAGCCCCGCGATCCGGACCCAAGAGCGGAAGGGCGGAGCAGCCAGCAGCGCTCGGCTTGGCGCATCCACGCAGCTCCTGCAAGCCAAGACCATCCAGAGGCGAGTGTCCGGGCGGCAGGCACTTCCCCGCGGGAGTTTGCAAGGGCGGCGGCGGCGGCAGGACGCTGGAGCGCGCGGGCTCTTCTGGCCGCGTCCCGGAGCAAGCGAGGGGGTTTTGAGCGCCGCCGCCGCCGGGCGCCAATCGCACGCGAGCGAGCGCGGCGGAACCAGCCGTCTCCCCGCCGGAGGCGCAGCGCCCTCTGGCGACGCCTCTCGCGCTCTTGCGCGCCGGAGCAGAAATAAGGAAAAAAACCAGAAAGTTAGCTTCGGGAGAGAGATTAGGGGGCCGGGGCAGCTGCCCCCCCCCCCAAGCCAAGTAAATGAATAAAACTCAGTGGCGTAGCGTGGGGGGTGCAAGGGGGGCCGGCCGCACCTGGCGCAACATCTGGGGGTAGGGTTAGGGGGCGCAAATCCACGGGTTAGGGGGTGCAAATTACTTGCCTTGCCCCGGGTGCTGACAACCCACGCTACGCCACTGATAAAACTAGTGCTTTATCTGGGGGGACGCAGACCCCTAAACATTTTGTGAATCTTTGTACTTTTGTCCATTTGCTGTATTTATTTTTCCCGGTTGGAACTCTAAAATGGAGATTTTCTTGAGTCAAAATGAGAGTACCCCTAAACATTTTTTTTAGAAAAAAAGCACTGAAAGTACTTAACTAATTGAGGTTCTGTCACACACACTCACCCCAACATAAAGCCTGCCCCGTAATATAAATCCTGATATTTGAGGGGGCCACCCCCCAATTTGATGGGCATTTTATTTAGATATTTAGATATACACAGAGAGAGAGTGGTACCTCTGCTTGCAAACAAGATCTGTCCCTTTCGCAACATGAGCAGAACGCAACCCGAGTCTGCGGGTCGCAATTCACCGCGTCTGCGCATGCGCGTGACGTCATTCTGAGGGTCTGCGCATGCGCGAGCTGCGAAACCCGGAAGTAACCTGTTCCATTAAGACGTAACCCAAACCGAACGTAACAAGAGGTTACAGAATATATATATACAGTGGTGCCTCGCAAGACGAAATTAATTCGTTCTGCGAGTTTTTTCGTCTTGTGAATTTTTCGTCTTGCGAAGCACGGTTTCCCATAGGAAATGCATTGACGGTTTCCCATAGGAATGCATTGACGGTTTTAAGAAAAAGGCACAAGACGTTTTCATCTTGCAAAGCAAGCCCATAGGGAAATTCGTCTTGCGAAGCAACTCAAAAAACTCTTTCGTCTTGCGAGTTTTTCGTCTTGCGAGGCATTCGTCTTGTGAGGTACCACTGTATATATATTCATTCCAATTTAAATTTAAATTATTCATTTAAACAACCTTAAATCATTGACTTCCCTTCTTCTCTTTCCGTGGTTTGATTGGCATACCATACATTCCTGCATATTTTACATAAACCATCAGTATTCCATGCTTACCTCCATCAGAGCTTATTTGCACTGTTGAATTAATGCTACCAGCATTTTGAAATGCATATAATTTTCACCCATTTATCCAATAAACATTTTCCAATCTTCTTCAAACGTGTGCCTATTTTTTCTAGAAAAGGAGGTGCCAGAACTCGCCATGAGCACCTCTCACCTGACAGTTGCCAGAACTGAGTTCTAGAAAATGCCTGCTGGGGGGGGGGGGGAGGCCCTGGTTATTGCTATTAAAATGGTGTGTGTCATGTGATTGATTATGTGGAGCAGGGCTTATTTGCTGTCCCTCACCCCCCCCCAAAAATAATATTTTGTTCAAGTTGGCATGGTCCAGGGCATGGTTGGTTTCCTCTCTCACGCCACCAGCGAAAACAAATACAGTGGTGCCCCGCAAGACGAATGCCTCGCAAGACGGAAAACCCGCCAGACGAAAGGGTTTTCCGTTTTGGAGGTGCTTCGCAGGACGAATTTCTCTATGGGCTTGCTTCGCAAGACGAAAATGTCTTGCGATTCCTGGGGGTTTTTTTCCTCTCCCCACCCCCTTTTTCTAAGGCACTAAGCTGCTAATAGCCTTTTAGCAGCTAATCCGCTAATCCCTTAAGCCGCTAATAGCCGCTAATAGCCGCTAAACCGCTAATAGCGCTAATCCGCTAATGGGCTTGCTTCGCAAGACGAAAAAACCGCTAGACGAAGAGACTCACGGAACGGATTCTTTTCGTCTTGCGAGGCACCACTGTAAGTGAATAGGAAAAAGAAGCTACCTCCATCCATCTTGAATTTAAAAAGACATTTAAATTGGTGATTCCAAAAAAGCCCTTTTTTTGCTAGGGATAATTAGGACGGAAGTTTTGAAGAAGCCAACTAATCTTTTTATGTACTCAACAACTGCAGCCAGAATCTTATATGCGCAGAAATGGAAAGATGGAAGAGACTGCAGCAGAAGAATTAAAAAGGACGGATTGTGCTGAAATGGCAAAATTGACTGTAAAACTAAGAGATCAGAATGATGAACTGTTTATGGAAGATTGGAGGCCTTTGGGGGACTATCTATCAAGATATTTTAGCGATAGGAAATTGTGTGCAGGTTTTGAGACATGAGCGACAGGAAAAAACATAAAAATGATGTTAGGATGGAGTTAGGGGGTTGTAACAAGTATAATGCAGCAATTATGGTTAAGAATGAAAACATCAGCATGGGAGGGGTAGCAAGTCAAGAAGAAAAATATAAGCGAGTAATATATCGTATGTGAAGTAAGTGTGTTAATTTTGGGGGAAATCTGATGTAAAATAATATTTAAAAAGAACCTACCCACATGATGCTGACACAAAAACCTTTCACAAATGCTACGTAAAAGAATGAAAGTTCAATATTTCCCACTCCTCCCTGCTCAAAGCTGCAATCTAGCTGAAAAAGCACAGTCCAGAATTCTCCAACCCCTCATTCTTATTTGTTCTGATGTAAACAAGAGGCAGACCATTGGGGTTTCATGACAGATATGCATCCACCATGGCCATTGGCATCTAAAAATATTTAAACTGCTTGCCAATTACAAAGAATGGTCAAAACAAAGATTTTCACATTTTTTGCAATGTCCTAAAGCAAACGATATTGTGACTGCCATGTATATTATATCACCAGAATTTCCACGGGTTCGGTGACTGAGCTATCCCCTCTGTGTGAATTAATTCCATCAGAAGGGAAGTCGATATGAAATGATTAGGCAAATTCCACAGATGACAATGCAATCCATTTACAAGCCCAGTGCCAAAGACGTTGCATCTGGAAATACCAAAGCACTGAGGTTTTCCAGCTAAATCCCCAAGCACTGACCAATGCTGGAAAAGCTTTCCAATCAAATTAAAGACGACAGAAACTGAAGCTCTCATGGTGTGGATAGGAGCGTAGACATGAGGAGTCATCTCCACAAGAATGAGAGGTTGGCAACTCTGGGAGGCTGGCTGGCTCTGAGCCATCGAGATAAATCATCTAAAAAGCAAGAATTGTATCTAGCACACATTTCCAGGAAATAAGCAAAAATAACAACAAGCAAAACAACATCAATTCCCCAGCTACCTTCTGCAATAACTTTACCTTTACAAGACTTAAATCACCAATGTTTTGCTTAGGTAAAGGTAAAGGGACCCCTGACCATTAGGTCCAGTCGTGGCCGACTCTGGGGTTGGGGCGCTCATCTCGCTTTATTGGCCGAGGGAGCGGGCGTACAGCTTCCGGGTCATGTGGCCAGCATTACTAAGCCGCTTCTGGCAAACCAGAGCAGTGCAGAGAAACACCGTTTACCTTCCCACCAGAGCAGTACCTATTTATCTACTTGCACTTTTATGTGCTTTCAAACTGCTAGGTTAGCAGAAGCAGGGACCAAGCAATGGGAGCTCACCCTGTCGCGGGGATTCGAACCGCCGACCTTCTGATTGGCAAGTCCTAGGCTCAGTGGTTTAACCCACAGTGTCACCCACGTCCCATATGTTTTGTTTACAGCTGCACAATTCAGGTTTCAGTACTGGGATTAAAAACACACACACACAAGTCCTAAACAGGGTATCATTTTTTTAAAGGACAATTCAAGCATTTCAATGAGGGTATTTTATTCATATAGATTTTGGTTTTCTGATTTGCATTCACAAAGTTTTATTAGCTTTAAAACATAACAGTATTTCGCATGACTGCCCATGAAACATAGCACTTAAAATTGCATATCGTAAAGTAGTTCACCTTAACCATTTCCAATGAAGTCGAAGGTATTACACAGACGTCTTCCTCTTAAACACCGCCCAACCTGCAGGATCAAGTTTGATGTGCCACAGAATTCATTTTGTAATTGTTCAAAAAGTCCAATTAAATGTCAAATTAAAGCGGCAGTGTCATTCCATTTCATTTGGCTGCAAACGCTGCTCTTGACCGAGTACAGTGGTACCTCAGGTTACATATGCTTCAGGTTACATACGCTTCAGGTTACAGACTCCGCTAACCCAGAAATAGTGCTTCAGGTTAAGAACTTTGCTTCAGGATGAGAAAAGAAATCGGCCTCCGGCGGAGCAGCGGCAGCAGGAGGCCCCATTAGCTTAAGTGGTGCTTCAGGTTAAGAACAGTTTCAGGTTAAGTACGGACCTCCGGAACGAGTTAAGTACTTAACCTGAGGTACCACTGTAGAATAAATAAAATAAAATAAAATAAAATAAAATAAAATAAAATAAAATAAAATAAAATCATATAGTTTAGTTGATAATGCAGTTTTCGGATATCACATATTTGATGGCCCACTTTTATGGCAATATTGTAGCCAGTGAGGTTAATCCGAGGCACAATTATTGCTAATTGAAATCTTCATGTGCCTCCTCAGCGAGAGATCCAGAGGGCAGCAAGATGAAAAAGGGCCTTTTCTGCGGTGGCCTCCCCACATGTGGAAGGCTCTCCCCAGGGAAGCTCGCCTGGCACCTTCATTACATGTCTTCAGGCGCCAGGCAAAATAATTCATCTTCTCCAAGGCCTTTAGCCAAATAGACAATCTGTGGCCTTTTAAACTGGGGGCAGGGGAGAGGTATTGGCTGGTTTGTTACTATGTTCTGTATTTTTGTGTTTTTCACATTGTGAACCACACTGCGTTCCTCAGACGAATGGTAGTATAGAAATGTAATAAATAATCATTTGTCCTTCTTGGGTGGTTTCACTGGGGACACATAGTTTCAAATTAATTTAAGTTCCAAAGGATTTCTCTCCTCTACCACCTTCAAGTTCAAAGCCCAGTCAAAGACTGCCTTTTAAACCAGAACAGGAGGTAATAATCAGTTAAGTATCCCCCATCTTCCTCTAAGCTTCTCAATCATATGTAATGCTTCAGCAGCATTTTTCGCAGTTCCATCACAAAAATCAATCACACCTCAAGCGTCCAAGATTCTTTTCTAAAGTACCCTACTTAAGGATTTTCAGCTGTGTTGAAGAATTGCTACTCTTAAAAAAAAACAACCTCTATTTAAGAAGGGGCTTAGGGAATGCAGTTATCCCTGTTCGTGGAATGGGGGGAAATTTACCCCATGATTTATTGCCCCACTGTACTGAAAGTCAAATGTTGTGTGTGTATACATGGATAAATTGTGTACATTCATTAAAATGTCCAACCCATTCAGGAGCGCAGGCGGTGTCTACCTTTTTGGGTAGGTGGGTGTCAGAAACCTGGGCAGGCAACACAGTATTGCAACTGTACAAGATGCTCTGTCTACCTTATCACTACACAGCTACTACAGCTAGGAAGAATACAAGACTTTTCCTTTCCTTAGCAGAAATTACACAGACCTTGAGCGCAGCCATCATTAAGCTGTTGCTGTTAGGAAGGCGATGGACCCTCGCTTTCCCCCAGTTGCGCTTTGAGGCCCCCAAGCCCTTCCCCTGTAAATAACTTCATACTGACACGTAATTTTAGTTATTGGGTAAAATTTAGGTCACAGCTTTATTGATTGCAGCAAAGTGGTACCTCTGGCTGCGAAAGGGATCCCTTCTGGAGCCCTGTTTGAAGCATGAGCAGAATGCAACCTGCATCTGCGCATGTGCGGGTCATGATTTGCCACTTCTGCACATACACGTGATGTCATTTTCAGCGTCTGCACATGTGTGAGCGGCGAAACCCGGAAGTCACCCTTTCCAGTACTTCCGGGTCGCCGCAGGACGCAACCTGAAAATGCTTGACCTGAAGCAAACACAACCCAAGGTATGACAGAATTGGCTTAGGCATTGACAACAGACTCTAACTGACTCCTGGGCTGGTAGTCTGAAAGAGTAAATGAGGCATCTGATCAAGGTCTGTATTTTAAAATGAGCTTAAAAATATGTTTGTATGTTTCATGCCAGGCAGAAAAGCAGCTGGCTGAGTACTTTTGCAGTTGTTTATCTTCCTGCATGAGGGCCCCACTGATTTATAACACCAGCAGGAGGCAAGTTTCTCAAAGTTATAAAAGGGAATTACAGGCTAGAAAGCAAAGGTTATATTGACCCTACAAATTACAGAATACAATCAAGCTGCAAAAACACTAATTAAGAGTTGGTAAATAGTTTAACAGAAAATAATACCATGTGCCTCCCATCAGACTCGAGCCACATTTTCCTAAGGTTAAAGGGCAAAGAGCTAATGGGAAAAGCAGCTGGCTGGGAAAGGGGGGTGTAAAATGAAGAGGTTTTTCTCTTTACTGAATTTCTTTTTACTCTGAAAAAGCCTTTTCTTCTAAAAATCTATCTATGTTATGTATGAAATATATTAGCTTAATGTAATTATGCAAAGGATGTAGAAAGTAAGAAATGTTAGATTCTTATGTTAGATTCTTATTTCATTGATGGTGTGTGAGAAGGTGAACTCATGATCTCTGTTTAAGATAGAATTTAAAACCATGAGCCATCTGTTTTAGCCATTTGCCCCTGTTGCCAAAAGGGCAATAGGGCAAAAGGTGATCTGGTAATTAAGGTGCCTTGTCGAGGCAAATGTAAAATATATGGCTACTTGTCTGCCATTTATGAATAGAAGGAAATGGGTGTATCTTTTATTATTGGTTCTAGCAAACAGCCAATAGGAATTTCAACCAGGCTGATTGGATAGAGGCAGCCAAAGGAGGAGCAAGGGGGTTGGGCTGAGGAAATATAAGTGCTGGCCAACCAGGGCTGGGGTGTGCAGAGCTTTGGTAACCATATACCACTGTGCCTATCATTTATTTGTCTGACAAATAAATTATGATTTTAATTTCTCTATTGCTGCATTGAATATTTCATTCCAGCTAAGCGTTAACCACAAGCAGGGTGCTACATAAACACCCAATGAGGGAGCAACATCGATGAAGATCAACTGAAGCTCACCCCGGGGTTCCTGTGGTCCTGGCATGGCCCTAGCCCCTCAAGCGGACTTTGGACGAGATCCAGGAACCCCAGATTCCTTTACCGGAATACCCTATTTCTGGAGGGGCAGGTGATGGCCGCACCTCCCACACACACACACACTTCAATAAGCCAACGCCTAATTGCCAAACCTTACAAAGTTGTGACGATTGCTAAGAGGTAGGCGATAAACCAAGTGGCCAAAGCCAATTTGCCAAATGGAAAAAATTCAAACCTGGACCCTGTTCCAAAAACAGGCGGCCCAATATCCAAAGCAAGGCCAAAACAGCATCTTCTACAACTAGGGAGGGAGGGCGGGTGGTCGGCAGCGCGAAGAAAGTGCTCCCAGTCACCTTGCACCGCCACTTTTATAGGCCCCAAGAGTCACGCTGCCCACCCTGATTGGCCCAAACAGCCTGGCTGTGAGAGCCAGTGTGGTGTAGTGGTTAAGAGCGGTAGTCTCGTAATCTGGTGAACCGGGTTTGCCTCCCCGCTCTTCCACATGCAGCTGTTGGGTGACCTTTGGCCAGTCACACTTCTTTGAAGTCTCTCAGCCCCACTCAACTCACAGAGTGTTTGTTGTGGGGGAGGAAGGGAAAGGAGAATGTTAGCCGCTTTGAGATTCCTGAAGGGGAGTGAAAGGCGGGATATCAAATCCAAACTCTTCTTCTTCTCTTCTGGCGTGACTGTGGGGCTCAAGTGCTGAGGCCTGGGCCACGCCCAGCAACAACTCACCCCACAGGGGTGCCTTAGGGGCCCAGGCGCAACCGGGACCCTCAATAAGGAGGAACTCATTTACTACCCAAACAGTGCCAATCTGAATTTACAGAGATCATGAGTGATCGTAGGATGTGCATGCATTTTTCAAGAGTGCTTGCTGCCATCCATTTGTATCCAAGAAAATGAGCAAAATTCCATTTAGAATTAAATGTTTTTCCTATCAGATGTACTTGACATATTTATGTTGAAAGGTACATCCCACCATTCGGTCCCCCGGCAAATCCTGCCAAGGAAGGCCAGTGTTAATTAAATAGGCAAAGCCATCTCGTAAAAGCAGCATGACATATTTAATAAATAGCAAAGTGAAAAATGGAAGCACTTAACGTCATCTGGCTCACGCTGCAAAGGCTTTCTTAAATTAAAAAGTCTTTCCTGAAGCCAGTTGGTTAGATCATGGGTCTGATACCATCAAGGTGGCAGGTTCAGTCTCTGTATATCCCATAGCTGCATATTCCTGCATTACAGGGGGTTGGACTAGATCCAAACCCGCCGTCCAGATAATTTTGGACTACAATTCCCATCACCTCTAGCTAATAGGACCAGTGGTCAGGGATGATGGGAATCGTAGTCCAAAACATTTGGAGGGCCGACGTTTGCCTATGCCTGGACTAGATGATGCTCAGAGTCCCTTCCAACTGTATAATTCTATCATTCTAAAGGCAGAGAGAGAGAGAGAGAGAGAGAGAGAAGGCAACAGGTGAATCTCCCTAGGATAGGCATTCAAATGTTTTTTTCTTTGCTCGCTCATAACACTTGAACTTCAATGAAGCTGAATGTTGGAAGTGTTGGGTCAGCTAAAAGAAAGTACCGTATTTTTCGCTCTATAAGATGCACCAGACCACAAGGCGCACCTAGTTTTTGGAGGAGGAAAACAAGAAAAAATAATATTCTGAATCTCAGAAGCCAGAACAGCATCGCTGCACAGTGAAAGCAGCAATCCCTCTTGCTGTTCAGGCTTCTGGGATAGCTGCGCAGCCTGCATTCGCTCCATAAGACGCACACACATTTCTCCTTACTTTTTAGGAGGGAAAAAGTGAGTCTTATAGAGCAAAAAATACGGTACTTCTTCATGCAGTTAGTAGTATTTTTTTATTGTGAAATCTTTAAGATAATATTTAAGTTTTCTGTTATGTTGCTTTAACTGTATACTTTATATTGACTTTCTTCAGATTGTTTTATTTATATTTTATTGATTTAATATGCCGTAAACCGCTTTGAGGTTTTTCTTAAAAATATAAAGCGGTGGTGGCATTTGCCCTCCTAGGTGTGTGACATCATACCGGGTTCATAAGGGTTAACTAATTATAAAATGACTAACCAATGGGAACCCAAGGGGAGGAATTAGAGTTAGAGTTGTTAAGAAGTCAGTCTGGAGTTAGAGAAGAGACAGAGAGGATAAGTCTGTGGGTTGGGCTAGTCTGATGTGAGAGAGAGAGAAAATCTGTTAAGAGGAGTCAGTCAGACAGTTGAGATAATCAGTCAGAAGGTATTAGGAAGGTATGGGCCGGTAAAGAAACTAAAGAAGAAACTGACAAGAATATTATCTGAGAAACCATAAACTTGTTAATACTTATAAAAGAAACTTGTTTATTTGGTTCAATTTTAACAACTGTCTGGACTCAGTGTGTACCCAAGGGTTGATGGCAGCGGGGAAGCGAGCACAATGGTGGCACAGGGATCAATAGACCATTAAATGTCCGGGGAACCTGTGTGATCGCCACAGCAGTATAGAAATTTAAAAAATAAATAAAATCGTGGAACTCATAGCTACCAACCTGCATGGCTTTAAAAGATTAGACAAATTCATAGCGGAGAGGGCTGGCTCTTCTTATGTTCTTATTCCACAAGGAGGGTCATCGGTAGGGAGGTTCAGGGTTCCCGTGCATTGAAATAATGCACGAGGGTAGTCATGAGGCTGCACAGCTAGCCCTGTCCTCCACCGCCAAGAGACCCAGCAACTTGGCCTCCCTCCCTTCTGGAGGTCACACAGTTCCGGCAGCACGCCCTGCCCTGGCTCGCCCCACCCATGGGTGGCATGTGCCCCAGCAGCTTTCTGCACCTCGGTATTCAATCCATCGTATAGTTAAAGCTATGGTTTTCCCAGTAATGATGTACGGAAGTGAGAGCTGGACCATAAAGAAGGCTGATCGCCAAAGAATTGTTGCTTTCGAATTATGGTGTTGGAGGAGACTCTTGAGAGTGCCATGGACTGCAAGAAGATCAAACGCATCCATTCTGAAGGAAATCAGCCCTGAGTGCTCACTGGAAGGACAGATCCTGAAGCTGAGGCTCCAATACTTTGGCCACCTCATGAGAAGAGAAGACTCCCTGGAAAAGACCCTGATGTTGGGAAAGATCGAGGGCACAAGGAGAAGGGGACGACAGAGGACGAGATGGTTGGACAGTGTTCTCGAAGCTACAAACATGAGTCTGACCAAACTGCGGGAGGCAGTGGAAGACAGGAGTGCCTGGCGTGCTCTGGTCCATGGGGTCACGAAGAGTCGGACACAACTAAACGACTAAACAACAACATTCAATCCATCTGTAAAGCCAGATGTGAAGGTAAGGCTCCGCTTTGCGAAGGCAAACCTCGCACCAGACATGGAACAGTATGTCAAGGAGCATTACGCCTGCTTTCCCTGACCACCTTGGCTAGAAAACAGGGCTTTCCCCCGACCTTTTGTCCTTTCACAATTTGTTTGTTAGACATATTGTTTGGCTGGAGCATGACGGGGGACAGGAGACATAATCAAGTATTGGGGGAACATTTCAGGGAAACACCTGCTGACATGTGTATTTGCTAATGCTGGAAATGTGCTTAGATGGAAATACGTTAAGTTCAGGGTGGTTTCACTACTGTTTCCAATTGTTGACTTCTGCAAATAAAAGGAGCCTCAGCAGAGCTAGTCGGCAGCTTGCTTGGAGCGTGCTTGCCAGCGTGCTTCTGCACAGCTCACCTGAATTCAACCTCCCGTCTTCTCCTTTCTTCCTACAGCCAGATGGATTCCGAGTGCCTGATGCATAACCCTGTGTGTGAGGTTGATCACCAAATTGCACAAGACCATGGGTAGGCAACCTAAGGCCCAGGAGCTAGATGTGGCCCAATCGCCTTCTCAATCCAGCCTGCAGACGGTCCGGGAATCAGTGTGTTTTTACATGAGTAGAACGTGCCCTTTTATTTAAAATGCATCTCTGGGTTATTTGTGGGGCATAGGAATTCATTCATTTTTTATTTTATTTTTTTCAAAATATAGTCCAGCCCCCACAAGGTCTGGGGGACAGTGGACCAGCCCTGTGCTGAAAAGGTTTGCTGACCCTTGCATAAGTCTCACTAAGCAGATGAGAAGCTGGTGGAGAGGTGGAGAGATTTTATACTTGGCTGCTCCGATTCCTGCCTACAAACCCTCAACTGCACCCGCCATGTGCAATACGTACTAGAGTACAAGTGCAAGTTGTTTCATTACAGTCAATAACCAATATAAAAAGAAAAAGCACCAATTACAAAATTTAAAAAGTCAAGACGAGATAAAATGATGTAAGGATGTAAGGAGCATAAGAAGGCAGCAATTTCCATCCCATCCTGAGTTCATCACAATCAGCAATTTATCCTATCTGATACAGTTCAGCTCCCACGAAAACCCTATGCCATTCATTTCACTATCAGCTATGCCAGAAAGTGTATAATTAATTTCTACGTAAGGGAAACATCAGAAACAATGCAGAAAACAACGTAATTATTTACGTTTACATTTGCAGACTAAAACAACGGTAGTGAATATTCACTAGCATGGTTTCTGTTCCTGACAAGTATGCAGATTGTGGGAATTTCCGCTTCTTACTCCATATCCAACAGAATTCTCCATCGTTCCTATTCCTAACCCAATAAACACCCCCTACTCTTTCCATTTTATATATACTGCTTGACTGCAATTTTAAAAAAGAAAACTCTGTGGTTTAGCTTTCCATATTGCTGGATAAAACACTGAGATATTTGCAGAACTAAAACCGGAAGAGGCTGACCTGCTTTGCAGCTACTTATTTATGAAGCAGACCTAATGAAATCAATAACACCATATTGCCTCTGAGACTTTATCTTTATTCTATTAAGTCATCCTTGATTAGCATTACTAGTGATCTAGTTCACACAGACACATCTCTAGCAGTGTACGTGGAGAATTGAACATTTATGTCAATTGATTAAAACAAAACCCTTTGCCATCAAAATCTGATCCAGTATTTTTTATGTTATTTAGTTAGACACAAATAAGCAACAAAGCTGCCTTTTTAAAAGTAGTGCATAGATTTTAAAACTGTATCCCCTCTACAATCCAATACAAAGTTGATGGCCTTAAACATACTTCACTCCATGCTAGTTTACAGCTAAAATCTATACAATAATAAAACTGAACCACTTAAGCATTTTATCCAAAGCGCAAGCATTTTTTAAACAATCATCTAGATAATGACCTTTGTAAGATGGTTTCAGTTGGACGCGGGTGGCGCTGTGGGTAAAACCTCAGCGCCTAGGACTTGCCGATCGCATGGTCGGCGGTTCGAATCCCGCGGCGGGGTGTGCTCCCGTCGTTCGGTCCCAGCGCCTGCCAACCTAGCAGTTCGAAAGCACCCCCGGGTGCAAGTAGATAAATAGGGACCGCTTACCAGCGGGAAGGTAAACGGCGTTTCCGTGTGCTGCGCTGGCTCGCCAGATGCAGCATGTCACTCTGGCCACGTGACCCGGAAGTGTCTGCGGACAGCGCTGGCTCCCAGCCTCTAGAGTGAGATGGGCGCACAACCCTAGAGTCTGGCAACACTGGCCCGTACGGGCAGGAGTACCTTTACCTTTACCTAAGATGGTTTCACAGACCTCCTCACAAATCTCCTCAAATATATCGTTTATTAATAATAAAACAGCTCAAAGTGATGCAATTTCTTTTTTTTAAAAAAATGTTTTTATTAATATTTTCAACATAACAATTTATCGAAAACACATTATCCTCATTCCCCCCCCCATTTTCCCCCTCCCCAAAAAAGAACCCCCCCTCCCAGACTTCCCTCAGCTCCCCTCTCTGGTTTTTCAGCACATGTTATTCACTGCATATTATAAAATTGTAAAGATCCTTAATTTATCTATCTATGTATTACCAATAAAAAGTTTGTGTATGTTTATTCAAAACCTGCCAAGGAGTCCAATTCATTTTGTTGTTTCTTTAAGCATTTTGTAAAAGATTCCCATTCTTCCTTGAAGTCACAGTCATCCTCGTCATGTAGTTTGTGTGTCAATTTCACCAGTTCTGCGTAATCCATCAATTTCTCTTGCCACAGTTCTTTAGTTGGGATTTCCTCGTTCTTCCATCCTTGTGCTATTTAGACTTTTGCCGCCGTTGTCGCATACATAAAAATATTTTTCAATTTCTTTGGCAGGTCTTTTCCTACAACCCCTAACGGATATGCTTCCGGTTTTTTTACAAATGTTAATTGGAACATTTTCTTCAACAAAGTGATGCAATTTCTAAAATTACAGTATACCCTTCAGAGATGGAATGCATACACTGTTTCTGCAAGTGCTAGTCGTTTCTACCATAATGTGTTTCCACGTAATGTGTAAATGTGTAGCTATTGTGAGAGACAAAGCACTTCTTAAAACCACTGCAATTAAAAGAATTGGATTTATCACTTTGTTTTCCCCCTCCCCATGTAATGTTCAGGACTACCTATGTGTACAGAGTCCTATGTGCAGAAGAACTGAGTCTACAAAGTTAGGCAGAACTTTTCATCATGCAGAACAGAAAATACTTAATTATTAGTGACTGTCAGCACTAGAAGCTTGAATACTATGACACACAAAACTGTGACATGCAAAACATAAGTGGTCTAAGCAAGAACCTTGGTAGAATGTCTTATGTCCTGGACTTCAGGTGCTCACTCATACACTTGCAATCCAGAGCATTTTCCCCCTGCCATGTTAAGCAGTTGAGAGAGTCATGTTGGTAAAACAGGCCAGTGGCAATAAGTAAATCCCATTAGTGACGTAGGTGCACTGATTAACATAAACCACTAGAGAAGGGGTGGGGAACCTCAGGACTGTAAGCAGACCTTGCAGCTTGGGTGAATTAGATTGGAATCATCACTTACAGTTTTTTTGAGTTCAAAGGTTTTATGCAGGAACTATTTACAGGATGAGTAGAGATGAGAGAGAGAGTAGCAGACATCTTGTCTGGAGAGAACAACAAGCAACATGGCTCAGCTTTTAGGGGTGGAGTTAACTTAGACAAACAGGTTACAGGCTGCAATGCTAGACAAACAGGACCCTCGTGTGATTTAAAGTAACACATGCATTAGCTAGAAGCTCTAGAGAAGGAAATGGATTAGCTTTTCTCCAACAAGGCCCAGGGGGCAAATGCAGCCCTCTTTATTTAGTCATGCCACATGCCTCACCAATCCTGCTGTATGTCCTTTTGCCTGGTTAGAATGCGCTCTTCCTCGTCTATTTGGAGGAAGGAGGTTGTGTGTGTAGAAACCTCTGACTTTTGTCTGGCTGGAATGTCGTCTATTGTACAAGTGTAACAATTGCTTCCTCTGCTCCATTTCCTTTTGTCTTCTGTCTGTTCAGCAAGCAGGTAAACTTCCTGGGGATGGACTTCCTCCGCATGTGACCAGAGGTGGGTGTGGCCTCACCTGTGCAGGTAAATGATAAAAGCACAGGGCAGGCAGCCATCTCTCTCTCTCTCTGCCATCTTCCTTCGATGAGGAAACATCTAAGGATGCTCTCTTCGCTCCCAGCCAAGAGAGGAGATAAGGACTATCTTGCTACAAGATAGATTCTAAATGTATGTAACCTTTTTAAGCTGTCTGCCTTCTGGGATCATATTGTGAACAGAACGTGAGTAAACTCTTTTATACTTTTATAAAGACTGTGCCGTGTCTTGTATTTTAAGAGGGAACAAAAGGGGAAATTACCAGAGTAATTATTATAGAGGTTCTAGCGAACCTGTGCAGACGTTACCGTTGCGAACTTAAAGGGGAATGTTATAAACTCTGCTGATATTTTGGGAACTTGTTAGCACAAGTTGGATTAGGATATAATCTCACAATATATCCTCTCCTGCACCCCAGAACATTCCCACATTCTGGTCCCACCAACCACTTGTGGCCCCTGAGGCTTAAGTGTGTTCCCCAACTCTGTGCAATAGCCTCTGTTTCCCCAGCTTTCTCTCCTGGTATGAATAGCCAGAGACCCAGATGATCACACAATCTGGATGCCTTACTGAAAGGTCCACCCTACCGTTCAGCTTTCAAAACACAACAGTGGGAAATCTGTCAGACATCTGCTGTTGATTAACTAGCTTTTTTGGTGTTTATTCTTACATATGTTAACTATAATGCGCCAGTTGTGTGAAAAGTTCAGATGAATCATGGACTTTATTTGTCACATTAGAGAGATCCCAAACTCCTCGCCCCCAACCTCCAGACCCAAAAATATACTTTCAGTTGAGATGTGCTCATCATAAATTGTGCATGCAAAGCTTACTGTGCTGCCTGCCCACCTGCATACGGACGAGTCCGGCCACCCAATGCAGCCCTTGGCGGGCAAATCCCCCCCAACACGGACCAGGCAGCCATTCAGTGAGGGGGCCAGGGATGCAATAGTGAGGCCAGGCCAGGCTGGGCTCCAGGGCCCAGAGACCCCCGGCAGCAGGCAGGGCAGGACAGGGATCCCGAGGGGGCTGGTTTGCATCCCCTAGAAATTGTGCTCCAGGGGCTATGCCCCCCTGCCTCCCATGCTATGCCCCTGCTTTAAGAGGCATGAAAAGTGACTCAATTAATGGATAGGTGAAGCCTATCACATGTGCATTAGGTTGCCAGACTTCCACTGAGCTCTCACAGCCCACCTCAAAGTCTAGGCGACTCTCTGGAGTGTCACGGCCTGGTCTACGGGCGATAGAAGTCCCAGCTAAGGACGTCAGGACCGGGGGCAAGATGGCTGGGTGGGAGCAGGAACGAGAGTCCAGAAGCCAGAAGTCAGGAGGTCAAGAGTCAGAGGGTCAGAGAGCCAGGAGTCAAGAAGCCAGGGGTCCGAGGGTCAGGAAGCAAGGAGTCACGAAGTCAAGGGTCTGGGGATCAAGAGGCAGGGAGTCAAGAAGCCGAGGTTCAAGGATCAGGAAGCAAGAAGCCAAACGCAGCAAGGCAGGAAGTGTGTTGCTGTGGCAAAGAGCCAAAGGGAAATGTTCACCTTATATCCCTTCCCAGCTCTTGCCACCAGGTGCAGTGAGTTACCAAGCGGCCGCCTCACCTGTGCGGCCGTGCCTTGCTTCTTCAGAAGAAATTGAGGAAGGTCCCAGTCCTGCGAATCCCTACTGGTCACAAGGCCTGGCTCCTGCACGCACTCCTGACAAGGAGTGGCATTCTACTGAGCAACAGAAGCAGCCAATTGGAAGTAAAAATGAGAAAGCAGAAACCATCAACAGCAACCAAACCAACAAAGTCCCTCCAGAAACAACAAAACCCATGTGTTTGGAAGCACACATGGGTCTTTGTGTTTCCCAGCTTTTTATATGTGCAATATATAGTTAAGACCAGTTGCAGACGACTCTGGGGTTGCGGCGCTCATCTCGCTTTACTGGCTGAGGGAGCCGGCGTTTGTCCGCAGACAGCTTCTGGGTCATGTGGCCAGCATGACTAAGCCACTTCTGGTGAACCAGAGCAGTGCACAGACACGCCGTTTACCTTCCTGCCGGAGTGGTACCTATTTATCTTTGACATGCTTTCAAACTGCTAGGTTGGCAGGAGCAGGGACCGAGCAATGGGATCTCACCCTGTCGCAGGGATTCGAGACCTAATAAAGGAATAGCCGCCGCCTCTTGCCTGGTATGAGAATCCAGGGCCTTTTGAAAGATGGGGCATAATAGGAAACAAGGGAGGAGACCAAGCCAGGGACAAAAGGATGGAATGCATTAAAATGAATAGATGTGTACAAAATCGATGTGGACCGTGACAAGGGGTCAGCGCATAAACTTAAGAAAAAAGGCTGATGGAAGATAAGCTTAGCAGAGCCTGAACTGACTGAAGCCCAACAATTGGAGGGGGAGGCTTGCAATTGTCTAAACTAGAGGTGACACAAACCAGAAACTTCACAATGTAGACAAGGGCCATGCCTCCCTCTTACAGTTGATTAATAAAGCGATAATCCCAGAGTAATGACATGCTTTAACTTCAGCGACTTTCACTAGAGAATCCTTATGCACAGAACATCCTTCTCCTCTGATATGGCTGTGGGAACTTTCCTTTGTGCTTTGGTCTGACTTCTGCCTTGAAAAACGATGCAGCAAGGCAAAATGAATCAAACCTCCTGGTTGGCAAGCAAGAACGCAAGTTTCAAATATTTATCACCTTGCCAAAACTATTTTTTCTCTCCTTTCCTTAACACAAATTAATGCAGGCCCAAGGGGTTGCCTGAAAAGATACAGTGATCCCACAAAACAGACACATGTAGATCTGCTGTTTGAAGTTAACCCGGAAAACTCAGCCAAATATTCCTCTTCCGATTTTGCCTGCCTGCCCTCCTCCCTTCCCCTCACTCTATCTTGTTCACAATGCTCCTAAATAAATCCATGTTAAAAATGGCCAAAGTTTGAAGTTAATGAATTTCCTGTTCTTTGTTGTTGTTGCTTCCTTATTACAGTGCGACCTCTGGTTGTGAACGGGATCTGTTCCAGAGCCCCGTTCGCAACCTGAGCAGAACGCAACCCACATCTGTGCATGCGTGGGTCACGATTCACCACTTCTGCACATGCGCCTGATGTCATTTTGAGCATCTGCGCATGTGTGAGCGGCGAAACCAGGAAGTAACCCATTCCATTACTTCTGGGTTGCTGCGGGACGCAACCTGAAAATGCACAACCTGAAGAACTGTCTCTTTAAATCTAAAGGTTCATCATTGTTTCACCCAATGTGTATACCTTTAAGGGGCCAGAGCAAGGGCCAGAGTAAACTAACGAGATCCAGCCTTGCAGCTGTGAGGCATAGCAGGTGCTGCTGAGTTGCATTGATTAAGCTGTGTTGGGAATTGGCTGCAGTATATAAGGGGCAGCACCTAGCTCTGCCATTTACCCTGGGGGATGGGTTGGTGGTTGGGTCTGGTTTGGTTGTAGATGTATTTAGTGTTTAAGGAGTTTTTGTTGTTCTTATTAAAACCTTGTTTGAGTTATTTTTGAGTCCCTTCTTTTTCTAATGCATGGTCTCCCCAGCAAGCGCTCTGCAGCGTTACTATACTGCGAAAAGCCAACATCTTTAACCCAAGGTATGACTGTACTTTACTGTTGGGGTCATCAGTATGACTCCCTTGGGCATCATAGAACCCTCTTCCTCCTCCTCCTTAAAACTGTGTAAGCAGAGGGGGATTCTAGAAGAGAGTGAGAGGATTCAAAAAGAGAAGAGCTCTTGAAGTGTCTTTGATAGTCCACTCATCAAAGTACCTTACCTTACCTTACCTAGTAGACTCATCACCGCCCGTTCAATGAAGAACATCACCCAGCTAAAGATTAAGGTGCACCATAAACACACCTGGATGCGGTATGAAAGGGGTGAAAATAAGACATATTTACTGGATTATAAATAATTGGTCTTGGGTTAAAATAAAGCATAAAGGTAAAGGTACCCCTGGCCGTATGGGCCAGTCTTGCCAGACTCTAGGATTGTGCGCTCATCTCACTCTATAGGCTGGGAGCCAGCGCTGTCCGCAGACACTTCCGGGTCACGTGGCCAGCGTGACAAGCTGCTCTGGCGAGCCAGCACAGCACACGGAAACGCTGTTTACCTTCCCACTGGTAAGCGGTCCCTATTTATCTACTTGCACCCGGGGGTGCTTTTGAACTGCTAGGTGGGCAGGAGCTGGGACCGAACGACGGGAGCGCACCCCGCCGCAGGGATTCGAACCACCGACCATGCGATAGGCAAGTCCTAGGTGCTGAGGTTTTACCCACAGCGCCACCCGCGTCCCAATAAAATAAAGCATGGGCCCCATCAATTTACAGAGTCGCAAGACAATGAATGCAGCACAACTCCCTCATAAGCTAGGCTCATGGCCAGGAACTGTTTCACAACCGAGCCAGTATATATTTGACATTTTTTTATGTGTCATACTTTTTATTTTTGTTGTCTGCTGTTCAGCCTTTTATAAATCAGTAAGCTTATTGCTTTCCCATTCAAATGCACATTTTTCTTCAGCACAGCATCTTTCTACAAAAGGTAGCAATTCAAATACAGCAGATCAATGAGATGCAGCAAGCCTAGCATAAAAGAACACAATTTTGAGGGCCATTAAGTACCTGATTTCTAACAGAGAAAGTCCAGTTTGCTGCATGGACAAATTACTGTTCCAAGCTTTTAAATGCTGCCAACTTGTTTTGAGATGCATATACATTCTCCCCCTCCTAGCTTGATAGGAAATGTAGTTTCTCTTTAAATGCACAAGCTGTTTGCAGACTTTAGAAGGGAGGTAGGAGAAATTGAGATGAACAGCAGCTGGACAAACGCTAACCCAATGCAGTCTCAACGGTGAAAGACAACTGAGGTGTTTTGGTTTAAGGCATGCAACTACAAATCCAGTCAAAAAGCCTTTACCAGCAAACACAATTTCAATCTGCATTTCTCTCTGTGATATCTGGACAACTAAAATGTTAATGTATCTGAAGTATCAATGAGAACAGGTAGCAATGAATTGATGTGGCCTGATGATGTGGATAAAGGTAAAGGTAAAGGTACCCCTGCCTGTACGGGCCAGTCTTGCCAGACTCTAGGGTTGTGCGCTCATCTCACTCTATAGGCCAGGAGCCAGCGCTGTCCGCAGACACTTCCGGGTCACGTGGCCAGCGTGACAAGCTGTATCTGGCGAGCCAGCGCAGCGCACGGAACGCCGTTTACCTTCCCGCTGGTAAGCGGTCCCTATTTATCTACTTGCACCCAGAGGTGCTTTCGAACTGCTAGGTTGGCAGGCGCTGGGACCGAACGACGGGAGCGCACCCCACCGCGGGGATTCAAACCGCCGACCATGCGATTGGCAAGTCACAGGC
This sequence comes from Podarcis tiliguerta, assembly GCF_965153285.1. Taxonomy (NCBI): domain Eukaryota; kingdom Metazoa; phylum Chordata; class Lepidosauria; order Squamata; family Lacertidae; genus Podarcis; species Podarcis tiliguerta. The sequence goes on from NC_139545.1 coordinate 8,187,859, forward strand.
GCTGAGGTTTTACCCACAGCGCCACCCGCGCTATCCATGATGTGGATAGGATATGCAATTATGTCCCCTGGCTGGTTGAAGCTAGCCAGAGTGGAGCAGTTGGCAGGTCCAGGGTGTTGTATATGCCTTGTTGCATGATGCAGAGGTATCAGACACATGAAAAAGGCAGCCATGTGGTTGACCCCTTTAAAAAAGCCCACACTAATGGTGTGTTGTAACTACTGGACAGTTGCCTAGAACTCTTTTTGGGGAAAAGCATTAGAGAGGCTGGGGACGTGGGTGGCGCTGTGGGTAAAACCTCAGTGCCTAGGGCTTGCCGATCGCATGGTCGGCGGTTCGAATCCCTGCGGCGGGGTGAGCTCCCATCGTTTGGTCCCAGCTCCTGCCAATCTAGCAGTTCGAAAGCACCCCTAAGTGCAAGTAGATAAATAGGTACCGCTTTACAGCGGGAAAGTAAACGGCGTTTCCGTGTGCTGCGCTGGTGCCGGCTCGCCAGAGTAGCTTCGTCATGCTGGCCACGTGACCCGGAAGTCTCTCCAGACAGCGCTGGCCCCTGGCCTCTTAAGTGAGATGGGCACACAACCCTAGAGTCGGACATGACTGGCCCGTATGGGCAGGGGTACCTTTACTTTTACTATTAGAGAGGCTGGATTTTGGCATCTGTCTCAAGAGGCAATGGAAGAGTGTGCCATCGGGGGAAGGTCAAACCGTTTGAGAGTTACAGTGCCTGCTGTGGCTGTGGAGTCTAATACAGGAGAGACATGTTTTACTGCAGCTGGGGCAGATGAAATTGTCTGGTTTTGTTGTTATACACACACTAAAGCAGGTCTTTTCTCTGCGCTCCTCCCATTGGTCATTTCTCCTGGACTGCAGTGAGCAATATGAGTCCTTGGAAGGATGACTCCCTGCCTACTTTAGCTATCAGCTTGCAACATGGAAAGGAGGGATTAATCCATAATAATCTCAAAAAATGTATTAAGATATATTGAACTCTCTGAGTAGAGGAAAATGCATAACAGAAGAGCAAGTGGGGGATTTGTGTTAGATGCCCTCTTCCACATGTCAACTTGAAGGCTAGATTTGGGTAGTGGTCTACATCTGCTGGGAGAAATGTCCCTTCAGAATAACATGGTGAAGAATCAACGCTCACTCACATTTTTATTTTTATTTTAAAGATGGCAACAGCAGTACTCTTGGGCACTTATCAATATCTCCAATTAGGATAGAAATTAAGAGGCTCTCAGTTCCAATTAGATTTGTCCACTAATCAAATCACTGGTCCTTTATGGCTAATGTCAGGCAAGCTGAAGGAGCGGGGAATCTCTTCCAGTGTTATTCACAAATTATTTGTACGCAGCCCTAAGTTTCATTTCAACATTTGGCAAAAACAAAAGCACAAAAAAACTCTTCACTAATATCTTGTGGGAATGAAAATAAATCCCACTTCTCAAGGGGGGGTGGGAAAGAAAGAAAGAAAAAAGATTTTGGCTTCTTAAGTGCAAGACGCTGAAAACAAAAGTTTGATGTCAAGAGTAAAAGACTGCAGGTGTGGGAATTTCTAGTAATGTGACATATACTGTATATGGCAACTCCAATCTCGAAATGTATATTTTTAGCTATATCTAAAGATGACTGGTGCAACTCTTTAAAAGCCCTAAAAGGCAAGATGGGAAAGAACAGGACTCATTTGACATAGAGTGGAGGAGTGTCAGGTCTGTTGTTATACATTAGCCAATTTTCTGTAGGTTGAGTTCTTCCATATATGGTCAAACATGAAAAACCAAAGAGAGGAATAATTACTTTTTTAAAAGGAGCTACAATTCATGTGCTGCTACCCTAACAACCTCCTTTGGTGCACACAAGGAATTGTGCAGATGATCTGGGCAAGGCCTTACCGAGTTCTCAAATGTCCACCAGCCGCCCCACAAGCTACATCAGATGCCTGCCTCTGAAATTCTCTACGTCTCCCTCCAGTTGACAAGGACAGCTCATCTGGTAGGATGGCAGAGCTGCTGCTGGCTTAGAAAGTCTCGTGTGCAAACAAAGATTGGTCACACATTTAGGGACTGGGACTTTTAAGAAAAAACTCATCGAACAATGCTACTGAAGAGGGATAGGAACATTTTGTTCTAAGGAAACAAAGCTCTTTGCCAAAGCAAACTATAAACAACACAAAGGAAATCAAAAAAGTTGTTCAGACGTCGAGGGCTAATTCTGTGGTTTTTTTTAGGAATTTTTATTGGGTTTTACAGTAAACACAAAACAACAACAAACAAACAAAAAATTCACAACAAGAAAAACTAACAGAAAAACACTACAACACACAAAAGCAATAAAGCATAAAAAAATAAAAATAAAAAAATATTAAAAACAGTTTCTGTCTCCTTATATTCTTTTCATTAACTTATTTCCCCGACTTCCCCAGACCTCCCTTCTCTGTATTCCAAATCATATATTCTGTACGCAAATTCTTTCCCTCTGTCCTAATTTAATTTTATAATCGTCTTAATGCATAATAAATAATTACTTTTCCTTATATCTAAAAATGTTGGATCTTTTTCTATTTACTTTTTTACTAATAACCATTTGATGTCATCAAACATTCATTATCTTATAATATTTCTCTAAATAATTTTAAATATCTTCCAGTCTTCCTTCACCGTCACTTCTCCCTGGTCTCTGATTCTGCCGGCCATTTCTGCCGCTAATTCTGTTTCCCATGATACAAACCCATCTGTTTCCACCGAAAAAGCTTTCAGTCGATATTTTGCAACAGTTTGGCACCATTTTTGAGTGAATTGCAGAACGTCAGATTTTTGCTGAAATTGTGACCGCGCGACTTAGGGATTTTTTCAAAAAAAGTTGTTCAGACGTCGAGGGCTAATTCTGTTTCCCATGATACAAACCCATCTGTTTCCACCGAAAAAGCTTTCCGGGGATCGTTTACAACAGTTTGGCACCATGTTTGAGTGAATTGCAGAACGTCAGATTTTTGCTGAAATTGTGACCGCGCGGATTAGGGATTTCTTCAAAAAAAGGTGTTCAGACATCGAGGGCTAATTCTGTTTCCCATGATAAAACCCCATCTGTTTCCACCGAAAAAGCTTTCATTCCATCGTTTGCAACAGTTTGGCACCATTTCTGAGTGAATTGCAGAACGTCAGATTTTTGCTGAAATTGTGACCGCGCGGCTTAGGGATTTTTTCAAAAAAAGGTGTTCAGACATCGAGGGCTAATTCTGTTTCCCATGATAAAAACACATCTGTTTCCACCGAAAAAGCTTTCAGGGGATCGTTTGCAACAGGGCTTAGGGATTTTTTCAAAAAAAGGTGTTCAGACATCGAGGGCTAATTCTGTTTCCCATGATAAAAACCCATCTGTTTCCACCGAAAAAGCTTTCAGTCGATCGTTTACAACAGTTTGGCACCATTTCTGAGTGAATTGCAGAACGTCAGATTTTCGCTGAAATCGTGACCCCGCGGCTTAGGGATTTTTTCAAAAAAAGTTGTTCAGACGTCGAGGGCTAATTCTGTTTCCCATGATAAAAACCCAGCTGTTTCCACCGAAAAAGCTTTCAGTCGATCGTTTGCAACAGTTTGGCACCATTTCTGAGTGAATTGCAGAACGTCAGATTTTTGCTGAAATTGTGACCGCGCAGCTTAGGGATTTTTTCAAAAAAAGTTGCTCAGACGTCAAGGGCTAATTCTGTTTCCCATGATAAAAACCCATCTGTTTCCACCGAAAAAGCTTTCAGGGGATCGTTTGCAACAGTTTGGCACCATTTCTGAGTGAATTGCAGAACGTCAGATTTTTGCTGAAATTGTGACCGCGCGGCTTAGGGATTTTTTTAAAAAAAGTTGTTCAAACGTCGAGGGCTAATTCTGTTTCCCATGATAAAAACCCATCTGTTTCCACCGAAAAAGCTTTCAGGGGATCGTTTGCAACAGTTTGGCACCATTTCTGAGTGAATTGCAGAACGTCAGATTTTTGCTGAAATTGTGACCGCGCGGCTTAGGGATTTTTTTTCAAAAAAAGTTGTTCAGACGTTGAGGGCTAATTCTGTTTCCCATGATAAAAACCCATCTGTTTCCACCGAAAAAGCTTTCAGGGGATCGTTTGCAACAGTTTGGCACCATTTCTGAGTGAATGGCAGAACGTCAGATTTTTGCTGAAATTGTGACCGCGCGGCTTAGGTATTTTTTCAAAAAAAGGTGTTCAGACATCGAGGGCTAATTCTGTTTCCTATGATAAAAACGCATCTGTTTCCACCGAAAAAGCTTTCAGTCGATCGTTTGCAACAGTTTTGCACCATTTCTGAGTGAATTGCAGAACGTCAGATTTTTGCTGAAATTGTGACCGCGCGGCTTAGCGATTTTTTTAAAAAAAGTTGTTTAGACGTCGAGGGCTAATTCTGTTTCCCATGATAAAAACCCATCTGTTTCCACCGAAAAAGCTTTCATTCGATCGTTTACAACAGTTTGGCACCATTTCTGAGTGAATTGCAGAACGTCAGATTTTCGCTGAAATCGTGACCCCGCGGCTTAGGGATTTTTTAAAAAAAAGTTGTTCAGACGTCGAGGGCTAATTCTGTTTCCCATGATAAAAACGCATCTGTTTCCACCGAAAAAGCTTTCAGTCGATCGTTTGCAACTGTTTGGCACCATTTCTGAGTGAATGGCAGAACGTCAGATTTTTGCTGAAATTGTGACCGCGCGGCTTAGGGATTTTTTCAAAAAAAGGTGTTCAGACATCGAGGGCTAATTCTGTTTCCCATGATAAAAACCCAGCTGTTTCCACCGAAAAAGCTTTCAGTCGATCGTTTGCAACAGTTTGGCACCATTTCTGAGTGAATTGCAGAACGTCAGATTTTTGCTGAAATTGTGACCGCGCGGCTTAGGGATTTTTTCAAAAAAAGTTGCTCAGACGTCAAGGGCTAATTCTGTTTCCCATGATAAAAACCCATCTGTTTCCACCGAAAAAGCTTTCAGGGGATCGTTTGCAACAGTTTGGCACCATTTCTGAGTGAATTGCAGAACGTCAGATTTTTGCTGAAATTGTGACCGCGCGGCTTAGGGATTTTTTTAAAAAAAGTTGTTCAAACGTCGAGGGCTAATTCTGTTTCCCATGATAAAAACCCATCTGGTTCCACCGAAAAAGCTTTCAGGGGATCGTTTGCAACAGTTTGGCACCATTTCTGAGTGAATTGCAGAACGTCAGATTTTTGCTGAAATTGTGACCGCGCGGCTTAGGGATTTTTTTCAAAAAAAGTTGTTCAGACGTTGAGGGCTAATTCTGTTTCCCATGATAAAACCCCATCTGTTTCCACCGAAAAAGCTTTCAGGGGATCGTTTGCAACAGTTTGGCACCATTTCTGAGTGAATGGCAGAACGTCAGATTTTTGCTGAAATTGTGACCGCGCGGCTTAGGTATTTTTTCAAAAAAAGGTGTTCAGACATCGAGGGCTAATTCTGTTTCCTATGATAAAAACGCATCTGTTTCCACCGAAAAAGCTTTCAGTCGATCGTTTGCAACAGTTTTGCACCATTTCTGAGTGAATTGCAGAACGTCAGATTTTTGCTGAAATTGTGACCGCGCGGCTTAGCGATTATTTTAAAAAAAGTTGTTTAGACATCGAACGCTAATTCTGTTTCCCATGATAAAAACCCATCTGTTTCCACCGAAAAAGCTTTCAGGGGATCGTTTGCAACAGTTTGGCACCATTTCTGAGTGAATGGCAGAACGTCAGATTTTTGCTGAAATTGTGACCGCGCGGCTTAGGGATTTTTTCAAAAAAAAGTTGTTCAGACGTTGAGGGCTAATTCTGTTTCCCATGATAAAACCCCATCTGTTTCCACCGAAAAAGCTTTCATTCGATTGTTTGCAACAGTTTGGCACCATTTCTGAGTGAATTGCAGAACGTCAGATTTCTGCTGAAATTGTGACCGCGCGGCTTAGGGATTTTTTCAAAAAAAGGTGTTCAGACATCGAGGGCTAATTCTGTTTCCCATGATAAAAACCCATCTGTTTCCACCGAAAAAGCTTTCAGGGGATCGTTTGCAACAGTTTGGCACCATTTCTGAGTGAATGGCAGAACGTCAGATTTTTGCTGAAATTGTGACCGCGCGGCTTAGGTATTTTTTCAAAAAAAGGTGTTCAGACATCGAGGGCTAATTCTGTTTCCTATGATAAAAACGCATCTGTTTCCACCGAAAAAGCTTTCAGTCGATCGTTTGCAACAGTTTTGCACCATTTCTGAGTGAATTGCAGAACGTCAGATTTTTGCTGAAATTGTGACCGCGCGGCTTAGCGATTTTTTTAAAAAAAGTTGTTTAGACGTCGAGGGCTAATTCTGTTTCCCATGATAAAAACCCATCTGTTTCCACCGAAAAAGCTTTCATTCGATCGTTTGCAACAGTTTGGCACCATTTCTGAGTGAATTGCAGAACGTCAGATTTTTGCTGAAATTGTGACCGCGCGGCTTAGGGATTTTTTCAAAAAAAGGTGTTCAGACAGCGAGGGCTAATTCTGTTTCCCATGATAAAAACACATCTGTTTCCACCGAAAAAGCTTTCAGGGGATCGTTTGCATCAGGGCTTAGGGATTTTTTCAAAAAAAGGTGTTCAGACATCGAGGGCTAATTCTGTTTCCCATGATAAAAACCCATCTGTTTCCACTGAAAAAGCTTTCAGGGGATCGTTTGCAACAGTTTGGCACCTTTTCTGAGTGAATTGCAGAACGTCAGATTTCTGCTGAAATTGTGACCGCGCGGCTTAGGGATTTTTTCAAAAAAAGGTGTTCAGACATCGAGGGCTAATTCTGTTTCCCATGATAAAAACCCATCTGTTTCCACCGAAAAAGCTTTCAGGGGATCGTTTGCAACAGTTTTGCACCATTTCTGAGTGAATTGCAGAACGTCAGATTTTTGCTGAAATTGTGACCGCGCGGCTTAGCGATTTTTTTAAAAAAAGTTGTTTAGACGTCGAGGGCTAATTCTGTTTCCCATGATAAAAACCCATCTGTTTCCACCGAAAAAGCTTTCATTCGATCGTTTGCAACAGTTTGGCACCATTTCTGAGTGAATTGCAGAACGTCAGATTTTTGCTGAAATTGTGACCGCGCGGCTTAGGGATTTTTTCAAAAAAAGGTGTTCAGACATCGAGGGCTAATTCTGTTTCCCATGATAAAAACACATCTGTTTCCACCGAAAAAGCTTTCAGGGGATCGTTTGCATCAGGGCTTAGGGATTTTTTCAAAAAAAGGTGTTCAGACATCGAGGGCTAATTCTGTTTCCCATGATAAAAACCCATCTGTTTCCACTGAAAAAGCTTTCAGGGGATCGTTTGCAACAGTTTGGCACCATTTCTGAGTGAATTGCAGAACGTCAGATTTTCGCTGAAATCGTGACCCCGCGGCTTAGGGATTTTTTCAAAAAAAGGTGTTCAGACATCGAGGGCTAATTCTGTTTCCCATGATAAAAACCCAGCTGTTTCCACCGAAAAAGCTTTCAGTCGATCGTTTGCAACAGTTTGGCACCATTTCTGAGTGAATTGCAGAACGTCAGATTTTTGCTGAAATTGTGACCGCGCGGCTTAGGGATTTTTTCAAAAAAAGTTGCTCAGACGTCAAGGGCTAATTCTGTTTCCCATGATAAAAACCCATCTGTTTCCACCGAAAAAGCTTTCAGGGGATCGTTTGCAACAGTTTGGCACCATTTCTGAGTGAATTGCAGAACGTCAGATTTTTGCTGAAATTGTGACCGCGCGGCTCAGGGATTTTTTTAAAAAAAGTTGTTCAAACGTCGAGGGCTAATTCTGTTTCCCATGATAAAAACCCATCTGTTTCCACCGAAAAAGCTTTCATTCGATCGTTTGCAACAGTTTGGCACCATTTCTGAGTGAATTGCAGAACGTCAGATTTTTGCTGAAATTGTGACCGCGCGGCTTAGGGATTTTTTCAAAAAAAAGGTGTTCAGACGTTGAGGGCTAATTCTGTTTCCCATGATAAAACCCCATCTGTTTCCACCGAAAAAGCTTTCATTCGATCGTTTGCAACAGTTTGGCACCATTTCTGAGTGAATTGCAGAACGTCAGATTTTTGCTGAAATTGTGACCGCGCGGCTTAGGGATTTTTTCAAAAAAAGGTGTTCAGACGTCGAGGGCTAATTCTGTTTCCCATGATAAAAACCCATCTGTTTCCACCGAAAAAGCTTTCAGGGGATCGTTTGCAACAGTTTGGCACCATTTCTGAGTGAATGGCAGAACGTCAGATTTTTGCTGAAATTGTGACCGCGCGGCTTAGGGATTTTTTTCAAAAAAAGTTGTTCAGACGTTGAGGGCTAATTCTGTTTCCCATGATAAAACCCCATCTGTTTTCACCAAAAAAGCTTTCATTCGATCGTTTGCAACAGTTTGGCACCATTTCTGAGTGAATTGCAGAACGTCAGATTTTTGCTGAAATTGTGACCGCGCGGCTTAGGGATTTTTTTAAAAAAAGTTGTTCAGACGTCGAGGGCTAATTCTGTTTCCCATGATAAAAACCCATCTGTTTCCACCGAAAAAGCTTTCAGGGGATCGTTTGCAACAGTTTGGCACCATTTCTGAGTGAATGGCAGAACGTCAGATTTTTCCTGAAATTGTGACCGCGCGGCTTAGGTATTTTTTCAAAAAAAGGTGTTCAGACGTCGAGGGCTAATTCTGTTTCCCATGATAAAAACCCATCTGTTTCCACCGAAAAAGCTTTCAGGGGATCGTTTGCAGCAGTTTGGCACCATTTCTGAGTGAATGGCAGAACGTCAGATTTTTGTTGAAATTGTGACATTTTGTTGAAATTGTGACATTCGATTTTTCAAAAAAAGGGGGTTCAGACATCGAGGGCTAATTCTGTTTCCCATGATAAAAACCCATCTGTTTCCACCGAAAAAGCTGTCAGTCGATCGTTTACAACAGTTTAGCACCATTTCTGAGTGAATTGCAGAACGTCAGATTTTTGCTGAAATTGTGACCGCGCGGCTTAGGGATTTTTTCAAAAAAAGGTGTTCAGACGTCGAGGGCTAATTCTGTTTCCCATGATAAAAACGCATCTGTTTCCACCGAAAAAGCTTTCAGGGGATCGTTTGCAACAGGGCTTAGGGATTTTTTCAAAAAAAGGTGTTCAGACATCGAGGGCTAATTCTGTTTCCCATGATAAAAACCCATCTGTTTCCACCGAAAAAGCTTTCAGTCGATCGTTTACAACAGTTTGGCACCATTTCTGAGTGAATTGCAGAACGTCAGATTTTCGCTGAAATCGTGACCGCGCGGCTTAGAGATTTTTTCAAAAAAAGTTGTTCAGACGTCGAGGGCTATTTCTGTTTCCCATGATAAAAACGCATCTGTTTCCACCGAAAAAGCTTTCAGTCGATCGTTTGCAACTGTTTGGCACCATTTCTCAGTGAATGGCAGAACGTCAGATTTTTGCTGAAATTGTGACGGCTTAGGGATTTTTTTAAAAAAAGTTGTTCAAACGTCGAGGGCTAATTCTGTTTCCCATGATAAAAACCCAACTGTTTTCACCAAAAAAGCTTTCAGTCCATCGTTTGCAACAGTTTGGCACCATTTCTGAGTGAATTGCAGAACGTCAGATCTTTGCTGAAATTGTGACCGCGCGGCTTAGGGATTTTTTCAAAAAAAGTTGTTCAGACGTTGAGGGCTAATTCTGTTTCCCATGATAAAAACCCATCTGTTTCCACCGAAAAAGCTTTCAGGGGATCGTTTGCAACAGTTTGGCACCATTTCTGAGTGAATGGCAGAACGTCAGATTTTTGCTGAAATTGTGACCGCGCGGCTTAGCGATTTTTTCAAAAAAAAGGTGTTCAGACGTTGAGGGCTAATTCTGTTTCCCATGATAAAAACCCATCTGTTTCCACCGAAAAAGCTTTCAGTCGATCGTTTGCAACAGTTTTGCACCATTTCTGAGTGAATTGCAGAACGTGAGATTTTTGCTGAAATTGTGACCGAGCGGCTTAGCGATTTTTTTTTAAGAAGTTGTTCAGACGTCGAGGGCTAATTCTGTTTCCCATGATAAAAACCCATCTGTTTCCACCGAAAAAGCTTTCAGGGGATCGTTTGCAACAGTTTGGCACCATTTCTGAGTGAATGGCAGAACGTCAGATTTTTGCTGAAATTGTGACCGCGCGGCTTAGGGATTTTTTCAAAAAAAAGGTGTTCAGACGTTGAGGGCTAATTCTGTTTCCCATGATAAAACCCCATCTGTTTCCACCGAAAAAGCTTTCATTCGATCGTTTGCAACAGTTTGGCACCATTTCTGAGTGAATTGCAGAACGTCAGATTTTTGCTGAAATTGTGACCGCGCGGCTTAGGGATTTTTTCAAAAAAAGTTGTTCAGACGTCGAGGGCTAATTCTGTTTCCCATGATAAAAACCCATCTGTTTCCACCGAAAAAGCTTTCAGGGGATCGTTTGCAACAGTTTGGCACCATTTCTGAGTGAATGGCAGAACGTCAGATTTTTGCTGAAATTGTGACCGCGCGGTTTAGGGATTTTTTCAAAAAAAAGGTGTTCAGACGTTGAGGGCTAATTCTGTTTCCCATGATAAAACCCCATCTGTTTTCACCAAAAAAGCTTTCATTCGATCGTTTGCAACAGTTTGGCACCATTTCTGAGTGAATTGCAGAACGTCAGATTTTTGCTGAAATTGTGACCGCGCGGCTTAGGTATTTTTTCAAAAAAAGGTGTTCAGACGTCGAGGGCTAATTCTGTTTCCCATGATAAAAACCCATCTGTTTCCACTGAAAAAGCTTTCAGGGGATCGTTTGCAGCAGTTTGGCACCATTTCTGAGTGAATGGCAGAACGTCAGATTTTTGTTGAAATTGTGACATTTTGTTGAAATTGTGACATTCGATTTTTCAAAAAAAGGGGGTTCAGACATCGAGGGCTAATTCTGTTTCCCATGATAAAAACCCATCTGTTTCCACCGAAAAAGCTGTCAGTCGATCGTTTACAACAGTTTAGCACCATTTCTGAGTGAATTGCAGAACGTCAGATTTTTGCTGAAATTGTGACCGCGCGGCTTAGGGATTTTTTCAAAAAAAGGTGTTCAGACGTCGAGGGCTAATTCTGTTTCCCATGATAAAAACGCATCTGTTTCCACCGAAAAAGCTTTCAGGGGATCGTTTGCAACAGGGCTTAGGGATTTTTTCAAAAAAAGGTGTTCAGACATCGAGGGCTAATTCTGTTTCCCATGATAAAAACCCATCTGTTTCCACCGAAAAAGCTTTCAGTCGATCGTTTACAACAGTTTGGCACCATTTCTGAGTGAATTGCAGAACGTCAGATTTTCGCTGAAATCGTGACCGCGCGGCTTAGAGATTTTTTCAAAAAAAGTTGTTCAGACGTCGAGGGCTAATTCTGTTTCCCATGATAAAAACGCATCTGTTTCCACCGAAAAAGCTTTCAGTCGATCGTTTGCAACTGTTTGGCACCATTTCTGAGTGAATGGCAGAACGTCAGATTTTTGCTGAAATTGTGACGGCTTAGGGATTTTTTTAAAAAAAGTTGTTCAAACGTCGAGGGCTAATTCTGTTTCCCATGATAAAAACCCAACTGTTTTCACCAAAAAAGCTTTCAGTCCATCGTTTGCAACAGTTTGGCACCATTTCTGAGTGAATTGCGGAACGTCAGATCTTTGCTGAAATTGTGACCGCGCGGCTTAGGGATTTTTTCAAAAAAAGTTGTTCAGACGTTGAGGGCTAATTCTGTTTCCCATGATAAAAATCCATCTGTTTCCACCGAAAAAGCTTTCAGGGTATCGTTTGCAACAGTTTGGCACCATTTCTGAGTGAATTGCAGAACGTCAGATTTTTGCTGAAATTGTGACCGCGCGGCTTAGGGATTTTTTCAAAAAAAAGGTGTTCAGACGTTGAGGGCTAATTCTGTTTCCCATGATAAAACCCCATCTGTTTCCACCGAAAAAGCTTTCATTCGATCGTTTGCAACAGTTTGGCACCATTTCTGAGTGAATTGCAGAACGTCAGATTTTTGCTGAAATTGTGACCGCGCGGCTTAGGGATTTTTTCAAAAAAAGTTGTTCAGACGTCGAGGGCTAATTCTGTTTCCCATGATAAAAACCCATCTGTTTCCACCGAAAAAGCTTTCAGGGGATCGTTTGCAACAGTTTGGCACCATTTCTGAGTGAATGGCAGAACGTCAGATTTTTGCTGAAATTGTGACCGCGCGGCTTAGGGATTTTTTCAAAAAAAAGGTGTTCAGACGTTGAGGGCTAATTCTGTTTCCCATGATAAAACCCCATCTGTTTTCACCAAAAAAGCTTTCAGTCCATCGTTTGCAACATTTTGACACCATTTCTGAGTGAATTGCAGAACGTCAGATTTTTGCTGAAATTGTGACCGCGCGGCTTAGCGATTTTTTTAAAAAAAGTTGTTTAGACGTCGAAGGCTAATTCTGTTTCCCATGATAAAAACCCATCTGTTTCCACCGAAAAAGCTTTCAGGGGATCGTTTGCCACAGTTTGGCACCATTTCTGAGTGAATGGCAGAACGTCAGATTTTTGCTGAAATTGTGACTGCGCGGCTTAGGGATTTTTTCAAAAAAAAGTTGTTCAGAAGTTGAGGGCTAATTCTGTTTCCCATGATAAAACCCCATCTGTTTCCACCGAAAAAGCTTTCATTCGATCGTTTGCAACAGTTTGGCACCATTTCTGAGTGAATTGCAGAACGTCAGATTTTTGCTGAAATTGTGACCGCGCGGCTTAGGGATTTTTTTTAAAAAAGTTGTTCAGACGTCGAGGGCTAATTCTGTTTCCCATGATAAAAACCCATCTGTTTCCACCGAAAAAGCTTTCAAGGGATCGTTTGCAACAGTTTGGCACCATTTCTGAGTGAATGGCAGAACGTCAGATTTTTCCTGAAATTGTGACCGCGCGGCTTAGGTATTTTTTCAAAAAAAGGTGTTCAGACGTCGAGGGCTAATTCTGTTTCCCATGATAAAAACCCATCTGTTTCCACCGAAAAAGCTTTCAGGGGATCGTTTGCAGCAGTTTGGCACCATTTCTGAGTGAATGGCAGAACGTCAGATTTTTGTTGAAATTGTGACAGCGCGGCTTAGGGATTTTTTCAAAAAAAGGGGGTTCAGACATCGAGGGCTAATTCTGTTTCCCATGATAAAAACCCATCTGTTTCCACCGAAAAAGCTTTCAGTCGATCGTTTACAACAGTTTAGCACCATTTCTGAGTGAATTGCAGAACGTCAGATTTTTGCTGAAATTGTGACCGCGCGGCTTAGGGATTTTTTCAAAAAAAGGTGTTCAGACGTCGAGGGCTAATTCTGTTTCCCATGATAAAAACGCATCTGTTTCCACCGAAAAAGCTTTCAGTCGATCGTTTGCAACTGTTTGGCACCATTTCTGAGTGAATGGCAGAACGTCAGATTTTTGCTGAAATTGTGACGGCTTAGGGATTTTTTTAAAAAAAGTTGTTCAAACGTCGAGGGCTAATTCTGTTTCCCATGATAAAAACCCAACTGTTTTCACCAAAAAAGCTTTCAGTCCATCGTTTGCAACAGTTTGGCACCATTTCTGAGTGAATTGCAGAACGTCAGATTTTTGCTGAAATTGTGACCTCGCGGCTTAGGGATTTTTTCAAAATAAGTTGTTCAGACGTTGAGGGCTAATTCTGTTTCCCATGATAAAAACCCATCTGTTTCCACCGAAAAAGCTTTCAGGGGATCGTTTGCAACAGTTTGGCACCATTTCTGAGTGAATGGCAGAACGTCAGATTTTTGCTGAAATTGTGACCGCGCGGCTTAGGGATTTTTTCAAAAAAAAGGTGTTCAGACGTTGAGGGCTAATTCTGTTTCCCATGATAAAACCCCATCTGTTTCCACCGAAAAAGCTTTCATTCGATCGTTTGCAACAGTTTTGCACCATTTCTGAGTGAATTGCAGAACGTGAGATTTTTGCTGAAATCGTGACCGAGCGGCTTAGCGATTTTTTTTTAAGAAGTTGTTCAGACGTCGAGGGCTAATTCTGTTTCCCATGATAAAAACCCATCTGTTTCCACCGAAAAAGCTTTCAGGGGATCGTTTGCAACAGTTTGGCACCATTTCTGAGTGAATGGCAGAACGTCAGATTTTTGCTGAAATTGTGACCGCGCGGCTTAGGGATTTTTTCAAAAAAAAGGTGTTCAGACGTTGAGGGCTAATTCTGTTTCCCATGATAAAACCCCATCTGTTTCCACCGAAAAAGCTTTCATTCGATCGTTTGCAACAGTTTGGCACCATTTCTGAGTGAATTGCAGAACGTCAGATTTTTGCTGAAATTGTGACCGCGCGGCTTAGGGATTTTTTCAAAAAAAGTTGTTCAGACGTCGAGGGCTAATTCTGTTTCCCATGATAAAAACCCATCTGTTTCCACCGAAAAAGCTTTCAGGGGATCGTTTGCAACAGTTTGGCACCATTTCTGAGTGAATGGCAGAACGTCAGATTTTTGCTGAAATTGTGACCGCGCGGCTTAGGGATTTTTTCAAAAAAAAGGTGTTCAGACGTTGAGGGCTAATTCTGTTTCCCATGATAAAACCCCATCTGTTTTCACCAAAAAAGCTTTCAGTCCATCGTTTGCAACAGTTTGGCACCATTTCTGAGTGAATTGCAGAACGTCAGATTTTTGCTGAAATTGTGACCGCGCGGCTTAGCGATTTTTTTAAAAAAAGTTGTTTAGACGTCGAAGGCTAATTCTGTTTCCCATGATAAAAACCCATCTGTTTCCACCGAAAAAGCTTTCAGGGGATCGTTTGCAACAGTTTGGCACCATTTCTGAGTGAATGGCAGAACGTCAGATTTTTGCTGAAATTGTGACTGCGCGGCTTAGGGATTTTTTCAAAAAAAAGTTGTTCAGAAGTTGAGGGCTAATTCTGTTTCCCATGATAAAACCCCATCTGTTTCCACCGAAAAAGCTTTCATTCGATCGTTTGCAACAGTTTGGCACCATTTCTGAGTGAATTGCAGAACGTCAGATTTTTGCTGAAATTGTGACCGCGCGGCTTAGGGATTTTTTTTAAAAAAGTTGTTCAGACGTCGAGGGCTAATTCTGTTTCCCATGATAAAAACCCATCTGCTTCCACTGAAAAAGCTTTCAGGGGATCGTTTGCAACAGTTTGGCACCATTTCTGAGTGAATGGCAGAACGTCAGATTTTTCCTGAAATTGTGACCGCGCGGCTTAGGTATTTTTTCAAAAAAAGGTGTTCAGACGTCGAGGGCTAATTCTGTTTCCCATGATAAAAACCCATCTGTTTCCACCGAAAAAGCTTTCAGGGGATCGTTTGCAGCAGTTTGGCACCATTTCTGAGTGAATGGCAGAACGTCAGATTTTTGTTGAAATTGTGACAGCGCGGCTTAAGGATTTTTTCAAAAAAAGGGGGTTCAGACATCGAGGGCTAATTCTGTTTCCCATGATAAAAACCCATCTGTTTCCACCGAAAAAGCTTTCAGTCGATCGTTTACAACAGTTTAGCACCATTTCTGAGTGAATTGCAGAACGTCAGATTTTTGCTGAAATTGTGACCGCGCGGCTTAGGGATTTTTTCAAAAAAAGGTGTTCAGACGTCGAGGGCTAATTCTGTTTCCCATGATAAAAACGCATCTGTTTCCACCGAAAAAGCTTTCAGGGGATCGTTTGCAACAGTTTGGCACCATTTCTGAGTGAATTGCAGAACGTCAGATTTTTGCTGAAATTGTGACCGCGCGGCTTAGGGATTTTTTCAAAAAAAGGTGTTCAGACGTCGAGGGCTAATTCTGTTTCCCATGATAAAAACGCATCTGTTTCCACCGAAAAAGCTTTCAGTCGATAGTTTGCAACAGTTTGGCACCATTTCTGAATGAATTGCAGAACGTCAGATTTTTGCTGAAATTGTGACCGCGCGGCTTAGGGATTTTTTCAAAAAAAGGTGTTCAGACATCGAGGGCTAATTCTGTTTCCCATGATAAAACCCCATCTGTTTCCACCGAAAAAGCTTTCATTCCATCGTTTGCAACAGTTTGGCACCATTTCTGAGTGAATTGCAGAACGTCAGATTTTTGCAGAAATTGTGACCGCGCGGCTTAGGGATTTTTTCAAAAAAAGGTGTTCAGACATCGAGGGCTAATTCTGTTTCCCATGATAAAAACACATCTGTTTCCACCGAAAAAGCTTTCAGGGGATCGTTTGCAACAGGGCTTAGGGATTTTTTCAAAAAAAGGTGTTCAGACATCGAGGGCTAATTCTGTTTCCCATGATAAAAACCCATCTGTTTCCACCGAAAAAGCTTTCAGTCGATCGTTTACAACAGTTTGGCACCATTTCTGAGTGAATTGCAGAACGTCAGATTTTCGCTGAAATCGTGACCGCGCGGCTTAGGGATTTTTTCAAAAAAAGTTGTTCAGACGTCGAGGGCTAATTCTGTTTCCCATGATAAAAACGCATCTGTTTCCACCGAAAAAGCTTTCAGTCGATCGTTTGCAACTGTTTGGCACCATTTCTGAGTGAATGGCAGAACGTCAGATTTTTGCTGAAATTGTGACAGCGCGGCTTAGGGATTTTTTCAAAAAAAGGGGGTTCAGACATCGAGGGCTAATTCTGTTTCCCATGATAAAAACCCATCTGTTTCCACCGAAAAAGCTTTCAGTCGATCGTTTACAACAGTTTAGCACCATTTCTGAGTGAATTGCAGAACGTCAGATTTTTGCTGAAATTGTGACCGCGCGGCTTAGCGATTTTTTTAAAAAAAGTTGTTTAGACATCGAACGCTAATTCTGTTTCCCATGATAAAAACCCATCTGTTTCCACCGAAAAAGCTTTCAGGGGATCGTTTGCATCAGGGCTTAGGGATTTTTTCAAAAAAAGGTGTTCAGACATCGAGGGCTAATTCTGTTTCCCATGATAAAAACCCATCTGTTTCCACCGAAAAAGCTTTCAGGGGATCGTTTGCAACAGTTTGGCACCATTTCTGAGTGAATGGCAGAACGTCAGATTTTTGCTGAAATTGTGACCGCGCGGCTTAGGGATTTTTTCAAAAAAAAGTTGTTCAGACGTTAAGGGCTAATTCTGTTTCCCATGATAAAACCCCATCTGTTTCCACCGAAAAAGCTTTCATTCGATCGTTTGCAACAGTTTGGCACCATTTCTGAGTGAATTGCAGAACGTCAGATTTCTGCTGAAATTGCGACCGCGCGGCTTAGGGATTTTTTCAAAAAAAGGTGTTCAGACATCGAGGGCTAATTCTGTTTCCCATGATAAAAACACATCTGTTTCCACCGAAAAAGCTTTCAGGGGATCGTTTGCATCAGGGCTTAGGGATTTTTTCAAAAAAAGGTGTTCAGACATGGAGGGCTAATTCTGTTTCCCATGATAAAAACCCATCTGTTTCCACCGAAAAAGCTTTCAGGGGATCGTTTGCAACAGTTTGGCACCATTTCTGAGTGAATGGCAGAACGTCAGATTTTTGCTGAAATTGTGACCGCGCGGCTTAGGTATTTTTTCAAAAAAAGGTGTTCAGACATCGAGGGCTAATTCTGTTTCCTATGATAAAAACGCATCTGTTTCCACCGAAAAAGCTTTCAGTCCATCGTTTGCAACAGTTTTGCACCATTTCTGAGTGAATTGCAGAACGTGAGATTTTTGCTGAAATTGTGACCGAGCGGCTTAGCGATTTTTTTTTAAGAAGTTGTTCAGACGTCGAGGGCTAATTCTGTTTCCCATGATAAAACCCCATCTGTTTCCACCGAAAAAGCTTTCATTCGATCGTTTGCAACAGTTTGGCACCATTTCTGAGTGAATTGCAGAACGTCAGATTTTTGCTGAAATTGTGACCGCGCGGCTTAGGGATTTTTTCAAAAAAAGGTGTTCAGACGTCGAGGGCTAATTCTGTTTCCCATGATAAAAACCCATCTGTTTCCACCGAAAAAGCTTTCAGGGGATCGGTTGCAACAGTTTGGCACCATTTCTGAGTGAATGGCAGAACGTCAGATTTTTGCTGAAATTGTGACAGCGCGGCTTAGGGATTTTTTCAAAAAAAAGGTGTTCAGACGTTGAGGGCTAATTCTGTTTCCCATGATAAAACCCCATCTGTTTTCACCAAAAAAGCTTTCATTCGATCGTTTGCAACAGTTTGGCACCATTTCTGAGTGAATTGCAGAACGTCAGATTTTTGCTGAAATTGTGACCGCGCGGCTTAGGGATTTTTTTTAAAAAAGTTGTTCAGACGTCGAGGGCTAATTCTGTTTCCCATGATAAAAACCCATCTGTTTCCACCGAAAAAGCTTTCAGGGGATCGTTTGCAACAGTTTGGCACCATTTCTGAGTGAATGGCAGAACGTCAGATTTTTCCTGAAATTGTGACCGCGCGGCTTAGGTATTTTTTCAAAAAAAGGTGTTCAGACGTCGAGGGCTAATTCTGTTTCCCATGATAAAAACCCATCTGTTTCCACCGAAAAAGCTTTCAGGGGATCGTTTGCAGCAGTTTGGCACCATTTCTGAGTGAATGGCAGAACGTCAGATTTTTGTTGAAATGGTGACAGCGCGGCTTAGGGATTTTTTCAAAAAAAGGTGTTCAGACGTCGAGGGCTAATTCTGTTTCCCATGATAAAAACCCATCTGTTTCCACCGAAAAAGCTTTCAGTCGATCGTTTACAACAGTTTAGCACCATTTCTGAGTGAATTGCAGAACGTCAGATTTTTGCTGAAATTGTGACCGCGCGGCTTAGCGATTTTTTTAAAAAAAGTTGTTTAGACGTTGAAGGCTAATTCTGTTTCCCATGATAAAAACCCATCTGTTTCCACCGAAAAAGCTTTCAGGGGATCGTTTGCAACAGTTTGGCACCATTTCTGAGTGAATGGCAGAACGTCAGATTTTTGCTGAAATTGTGACTGCGCGGCTTAGGGATTTTTTCAAAAAAAAGTTGTTCAGAAGTTGAGGGCTAATTCTGTTTCCCATGATAAAACCCCATCTGTTTCCACCGAAAAAGCTTTCATTCGATCGTTTGCAACAGTTTGGCACCATTTCTGAGTGAATTGCAGAACGTCAGATTTTTGCTGAAATTGTGACCGCGCGGCTTAGGGATTTTTTTAAAAAAAGTTGTTCAGACGTCGAGGGCTAATTCTGTTTCCCATGATAAAAACCCATCTGTTTCCACTGAAAAAGCTTTCAGGGGATCGTTTGCAACAGTTTGGCACCATTTCTGAGTGAATGGCAGAACGTCAGATTTTTCCTGAAATTGTGACCGCGCGGCTTAGGTATTTTTTCAAAAAAAGGTGTTCAGACGTCGAGGGCTAATTCTGTTTCCCATGATAAAAACCCATCTGTTTCCACCGAAAAAGCTTTCAGGGGATCGTTTGCAGCAGTTTGGCACCATTTCTGAGTGAATGGCAGAACGTCAGATTTTTGTTGAAATTGTGACAGCGCGGCTTAGGGATTTTTTCAAAAAAAGGGGGTTCAGACATCGAGGGCTAATTCTGTTTCCCATGATAAAAACCCATCTGTTTCCACCGAAAAAGCTTTCAGTCGATCGTTTACAACAGTTTAGCACCATTTCTGAGTGAATTGCAGAACGTCAGATTTTTGCTGAAATTGTGACCGCGCGGCTTAGGGATTTTTTCAAAAAAAGGTGTTCAGACGTCGAGGGCTAATTCTGTTTCCCATGATAAAAACGCATCTGTTTCCACCGAAAAAGCTTTCAGTCGATAGTTTGCAACAGTTTGGCACCATTTCTGAGTGAATTGCAGAACGTCAGATTTTTGCTGAAATTGTGACCGCGCGGCTTAGGGATTTTTTCAAAAAAAGGTGTTCAGACGTCGAGGGCTAATTCTGTTTCCCATGATAAAAACGCATCTGTTTCCACCGAAAAAGCTTTCAGTCGATAGTTTGCAACAGTTTGGCACCATTTCTGAATGAATTGCAGAACGTCAGATTTTTGCTGAAATTGTGACCGCGCGGCTTAGGGATTTTTTCAAAAAAAGGTGTTCAGACATCGAGGGCTAATTCTGTTTCCCATGATAAAACCCCATCTGTTTCCACCGAAAAAGCTTTCATTCCATCGTTTGCAACAGTTTGGCACCATTTCTGAGTGAATTGCAGAACGTCAGATTTTTGCAGAAATTGTGACCGCGCGGCTTAGGGATTTTTTCAAAAAAAGGTGTTCAGACATCGAGGGCTAATTCTGTTTCCCATGATAAAAACACATCTGTTTCCACCGAAAAAGCTTTCAGGGGATCGTTTGCAACAGGGCTTAGGGATTTTTTCAAAAAAAGGTGTTCAGACATCGAGGGCTAATTCTGTTTCCCATGATAAAAACCCATCTGTTTCCACCGAAAAAGCTTTCAGTCGATCGTTTACAACAGTTTGGCACCATTTCTGAGTGAATTGCAGAACGTCAGATTTTCGCTGAAATCGTGACCGCGCGGCTTAGGGATTTTTTCAAAAAAAGTTGTTCAGACGTCGAGGGCTAATTCTGTTTCCCATGATAAAAACGCATCTGTTTCCACCGAAAAAGCTTTCAGTCGATCGTTTGCAACTGTTTGGCACCATTTCTGAGTGAATGGCAGAACGTCAGATTTTTGCTGAAATTGTGACAGCGCGGCTTAGGGATTTTTTCAAAAAAAGGGGGTTCAGACATCGAGGGCTAATTCTGTTTCCCATGATAAAAACCCATCTGTTTCCACCGAAAAAGCTTTCAGGGGATCGTTTGCATCAGGGCTTAGGGATTTTTTCAAAAAAAGGTGTTCAGACATCGAGGGCTAATTCTGTTTCCCATGATAAAAACCCATCTGTTTCCACCGAAAAAGCTTTCAGGGGATCGTTTGCAACAGTTTGGCACCATTTCTGAGTGAATGGCAGAACGTCAGATTTTTGCTGAAATTGTGACCGCGCGGCTTAGGGATTTTTTCAAAAAAAAGTTGTTCAGACGTTAAGGGCTAATTCTGTTTCCCATGATAAAACCCCATCTGTTTCCACCGAAAAAGCTTTCATTCGATCGTTTGCAACAGTTTGGCACCATTTCTGAGTGAATTGCAGAACGTCAGATTTCTGCTGAAATTGCGACCGCGCGGCTTAGGGATTTTTTCAAAAAAAGGTGTTCAGACATCGAGGGCTAATTCTGTTTCCCATGATAAAAACACATCTGTTTCCACCGAAAAAGCTTTCAGGGGATCGTTTGCATCAGGGCTTAGGGATTTTTTTAAAAAAAGTTGTTTAGACGTCGAAGGCTAATTCTGTTTCCCATGATAAAAACCCATCTGTTTCCACCGAAAAAGCTTTCAGGGGATCGTTTGCAACAGTTTGGCACCATTTCTGAGTGAATGGCAGAACGTCAGATTTTTGCTGAAATTGTGACTGCGCGGCTTAGGGATTTTTTCAAAAAAAAGTTGTTCAGAAGTTGAGGGCTAATTCTGTTTCCCATGATAAAACCCCATCTGTTTCCACCGAAAAAGCTTTCATTTGATCGTTTGCAACAGTTTGGCACCATTTCTGAGTGAATTGCAGAACGTCAGATTTTTGCTGAAATTGTGACCGCGCGGCTTAGGGATTTTTTTTAAAAAAGTTGTTCAGACGTCGAGGGCTAATTCTGTTTCCCATGATAAAAACCCATCTGTTTCCACTGAAAAAGCTTTCAGGGGATCGTTTGCAACAGTTTGGCACCATTTCTGAGTGAATGGCAGAACGTCAGATTTTTCCTGAAATTGTGACCGCGCGGCTTAGGTATTTTTTCAAAAAAAGGTGTTCAGACGTCGAGGGCTAATTCTGTTTCCCATGATAAAAACCCATCTGTTTCCACCGAAAAAGCTTTCAGGGGATCGTTTGCAGCAGTTTGGCACCATTTCTGAGTGAATGGCAGAACGTCAGATTTTTGTTGAAATTGTGACAGCGCGGCTTAGGGATTTTTTCAAAAAAAGGGGGTTCAGACATCGAGGGCTAATTCTGTTTCCCATGATAAAAACCCATCTGTTTCCACCGAAAAAGCTTTCAGTCGATCGTTTACAACAGTTTAGCACCATTTCTGAGTGAATTGCAGAACGTCAGATTTTTGCTGAAATTGTGACCGCGCGGCTTAGGGATTTTTTCAAAAAAAGGTGTTCAGACGTCGAGGGCTAATTCTGTTTCCCATGATAAAAACGCATCTGTTTCCACCGAAAAAGCTTTCAGTCGATAGTTTGCAACAGTTTGGCACCATTTCTGAGTGAATTGCAGAACGTCAGATTTTTGCTGAAATTGTGACCGCGCGGCTTAGGGATTTTTTCAAAAAAAGGTGTTCAGACGTCGAGGGCTAATTCTGTTTCCCATGATAAAAACGCATCTGTTTCCACCGAAAAAGCTTTCAGTCGATAGTTTGCAACAGTTTGGCACCATTTCTGAATGAATTGCAGAACGTCAGATTTTTGCTGAAATTGTGACCGCGCGGCTTAGGGATTTTTTCAAAAAAAGGTGTTCAGACATCGAGGGCTAATTCTGTTTCCCATGATAAAACCCCATCTGTTTCCACCGAAAAAGCTTTCATTCCATCGTTTGCAACACTTTGGCACCATTTCTGAGTGAATTGCAGAACGTCAGATTTTTGCAGAAATTGTGACCGCGCGGCTTAGGGATTTTTTCAAAAAAAGGTGTTCAGACATCGAGGGCTAATTCTGTTTCCCATGATAAAAACACATCTGTTTCCACCGAAAAAGCTTTCAGGGGATCGTTTGCAACAGGGCTTAGGGATTTTTTCAAAAAAAGGTGTTCAGACATCGAGGGCTAATTCTGTTTCCCATGATAAAAACCCATCTGTTTCCACCGAAAAAGCTTTCAGTCGATCGTTTACAACAGTTTGGCACCATTTCTGAGTGAATTGCAGAACGTCAGATTTTCGCTGAAATCGTGACCGCGCGGCTTAGGGATTTTTTCAAAAAAAGTTGTTCAGACGTCGAGGGCTAATTCTGTTTCCCATGATAAAAACGCATCTGTTTCCACCGAAAAAGCTTTCAGTCGATCGTTTGCAACTGTTTGGCACCATTTCTGAGTGAATGGCAGAACGTCAGATTTTTGCTGAAATTGTGACAGCGCGGCTTAGGGATTTTTTCAAAAAAAGGGGGTTCAGACATCGAGGGCTAATTCTGTTTCCCATGATAAAAACCCATCTGTTTCCACCGAAAAAGCTTTCAGT
Source organism: Podarcis tiliguerta (assembly GCF_965153285.1). NCBI lineage: Eukaryota > Metazoa > Chordata > Lepidosauria > Squamata > Lacertidae > Podarcis > Podarcis tiliguerta. The sequence continues at coordinate 8,211,040 of NC_139545.1, forward strand.
CGATCGTTTACAACAGTTTAGCACCATTTCTGAGTGAATTGCAGAACGTCAGATTTTTGCTGAAATTGTGACCGCGCGGCTTAGCGATTTTTTTAAAAAAAGTTGTTTAGACATCGAACGCTAATTCTGTTTCCCATGATAAAAACCCATCTGTTTCCACCGAAAAAGCTTTCAGGGGATCGTTTGCATCAGGGCTTAGGGATTTTTTCAAAAAAAGGTGTTCAGACATCGAGGGCTAATTCTGTTTCCCATGATAAAAACCCATCTGTTTCCACCGAAAAAGCTTTCAGGGGATCGTTTGCAACAGTTTGGCACCATTTCTGAGTGAATGGCAGAACGTCAGATTTTTGCTGAAATTGTGACCGCGCGGCTTAGGGATTTTTTCAAAAAAAAGTTGTTCAGACGTTAAGGGCTAATTCTGTTTCCCATGATAAAACCCCATCTGTTTCCACCGAAAAAGCTTTCATTCGATCGTTTGCAACAGTTTGGCACCATTTCTGAGTGAATTGCAGAACGTCAGATTTCTGCTGAAATTGCGACCGCGCGGCTTAGGGATTTTTTCAAAAAAAGGTGTTCAGACATCGAGGGCTAATTCTGTTTCCCATGATAAAAACACATCTGTTTCCACCGAAAAAGCTTTCAGGGGATCGTTTGCATCAGGGCTTAGGGATTTTTTTAAAAAAAGTTGTTTAGACGTCGAAGGCTAATTCTGTTTCCCATGATAAAAACCCATCTGTTTCCACCGAAAAAGCTTTCAGGGGATCGTTTGCAACAGTTTGGCACCATTTCTGAGTGAATGGCAGAACGTCAGATTTTTGCTGAAATTGTGACTGCGCGGCTTAGGGATTTTTTCAAAAAAAAGTTGTTCAGAAGTTGAGGGCTAATTCTGTTTCCCATGATAAAACCCCATCTGTTTCCACCGAAAAAGCTTTCATTCGATCGTTTGCAACAGTTTGGCACCATTTCTGAGTGAATTGCAGAACGTCAGATTTTTGCTGAAATTGTGACCGCGCGGCTTAGGGATTTTTTTAAAAAAAGTTGTTCAGACGTCGAGGGCTAATTCTGTTTCCCATGATAAAAACCCATCTGTTTCCACTGAAAAAGCTTTCAGGGGATCGTTTGCAACAGTTTGGCACCATTTCTGAGTGAATGGCAGAACGTCAGATTTTTCCTGAAATTGTGACCGCGCGGCTTAGGTATTTTTTCAAAAAAAGGTGTTCAGACGTCGAGGGCTAATTCTGTTTCCCATGATAAAAACCCATCTGTTTCCACCGAAAAAGCTTTCAGGGGATCGTTTGCAGCAGTTTGGCACCATTTCTGAGTGAATGGCAGAACGTCAGATTTTTGTTGAAATTGTGACAGCGCGGCTTAGGGATTTTTTCAAAAAAAGGGGGTTCAGACATCGAGGGCTAATTCTGTTTCCCATGATAAAAACCCATCTGTTTCCACCGAAAAAGCTTTCAGTCGATCGTTTACAACAGTTTAGCACCATTTCTGAGTGAATTGCAGAACGTCAGATTTTTGCTGAAATTGTGACCGCGCGGCTTAGGGATTTTTTCAAAAAAAGGTGTTCAGACGTCGAGGGCTAATTCTGTTTCCCATGATAAAAACGCATCTGTTTCCACCGAAAAAGCTTTCAGTCGATAGTTTGCAACAGTTTGGCACCATTTCTGAGTGAATTGCAGAACGTCAGATTTTTGCTGAAATTGTGACCGCGCGGCTTAGGGATTTTTTCAAAAAAAGGTGTTCAGACGTCGAGGGCTAATTCTGTTTCCCATGATAAAAACGCATCTGTTTCCACCGAAAAAGCTTTCAGTCGATAGTTTGCAACAGTTTGGCACCATTTCTGAATGAATTGCAGAACGTCAGATTTTTGCTGAAATTGTGACCGCGCGGCTTAGGGATTTTTTCAAAAAAAGGTGTTCAGACATCGAGGGCTAATTCTGTTTCCCATGATAAAACCCCATCTGTTTCCACCGAAAAAGCTTTCATTCCATCGTTTGCAACAGTTTGGCACCATTTCTGAGTGAATTGCAGAACGTCAGATTTTTGCAGAAATTGTGACCGCGCGGCTTAGGGATTTTTTCAAAAAAAGGTGTTCAGACATCGAGGGCTAATTCTGTTTCCCATGATAAAAACACATCTGTTTCCACCGAAAAAGCTTTCAGGGGATCGTTTGCAACAGGGCTTAGGGATTTTTTCAAAAAAAGGTGTTCAGACATCGAGGGCTAATTCTGTTTCCCATGATAAAAACCCATCTGTTTCCACCGAAAAAGCTTTCAGTCGATCGTTTACAACAGTTTGGCACCATTTCTGAGTGAATTGCAGAACGTCAGATTTTCGCTGAAATCGTGACCGCGCGGCTTAGGGATTTTTTCAAAAAAAGTTGTTCAGACGTCGAGGGCTAATTCTGTTTCCCATGATAAAAACGCATCTGTTTCCACCGAAAAAGCTTTCAGTCGATCGTTTGCAACTGTTTGGCACCATTTCTGAGTGAATGGCAGAACGTCAGATTTTTGCTGAAATTGTGACAGCGCGGCTTAGGGATTTTTTCAAAAAAAGGGGGTTCAGACATCGAGGGCTAATTCTGTTTCCCATGATAAAAACCCATCTGTTTCCACCGAAAAAGCTTTCAGTCGATCGTTTACAACAGTTTAGCACCATTTCTGAGTGAATTGCAGAACGTCAGATTTTTGCTGAAATTGTGACCGCGCGGCTTAGCGATTTTTTTAAAAAAAGTTGTTTAGACATCGAACGCTAATTCTGTTTCCCATGATAAAAACCCATCTGTTTCCACCGAAAAAGCTTTCAGGGGATCGTTTGCATCAGGGCTTAGGGATTTTTTCAAAAAAAGGTGTTCAGACATCGAGGGCTAATTCTGTTTCCCATGATAAAAACCCATCTGTTTCCACCGAAAAAGCTTTCAGGGGATCGTTTGCAACAGTTTGGCACCATTTCTGAGTGAATGGCAGAACGTCAGATTTTTGCTGAAATTGTGACCGCGCGGCTTAGGGATTTTTTCAAAAAAAAGTTGTTCAGACGTTAAGGGCTAATTCTGTTTCCCATGATAAAACCCCATCTGTTTCCACCGAAAAAGCTTTCATTCGATCGTTTGCAACAGTTTGGCACCATTTCTGAGTGAATTGCAGAACGTCAGATTTCTGCTGAAATTGCGACCGCGCGGCTTAGGGATTTTTTCAAAAAAAGGTGTTCAGACATCGAGGGCTAATTCTGTTTCCCATGATAAAAACCCATCTGTTTCCACCGAAAAAGCTTTCAGGGGATCGTTTGCATCAGGGCTTAGGGATTTTTTTAAAAAAAGTTGTTTAGACGTCGAAGGCTAATTCTGTTTCCCATGATAAAAACCCATCTGTTTCCACCGAAAAAGCTTTCAGGGGATCGTTTGCAACAGTTTGGCACCATTTCTGAGTGAATGGCAGAACGTCAGATTTTTGCTGAAATTGTGACTGCGCGGCTTAGGGATTTTTTCAAAAAAAAGTTGTTCAGAAGTTGAGGGCTAATTCTGTTTCCCATGATAAAACCCCATCTGTTTCCACCGAAAAAGCTTTCATTCGATCGTTTGCAACAGTTTGGCACCATTTCTGAGTGAATTGCAGAACGTCAGATTTTTGCTGAAATTGTGACCGCGCGGCTTAGGGATTTTTTTAAAAAAAGTTGTTCAGACGTCGAGGGCTAATTCTGTTTCCCATGATAAAAACCCATCTGTTTCCACTGAAAAAGCTTTCAGGGGATCGTTTGCAACAGTTTGGCACCATTTCTGAGTGAATGGCAGAACGTCAGATTTTTCCTGAAATTGTGACCGCGCGGCTTAGGTATTTTTTCAAAAAAAGGTGTTCAGACGTCGAGGGCTAATTCTGTTTCCCATGATAAAAACCCATCTGTTTCCACCGAAAAAGCTTTCAGGGGATCGTTTGCAGCAGTTTGGCACCATTTCTGAGTGAATGGCAGAACGTCAGATTTTTGTTGAAATTGTGACAGCGCGGCTTAGGGATTTTTTCAAAAAAAGGGGGTTCAGACATCGAGGGCTAATTCTGTTTCCCATGATAAAAACCCATCTGTTTCCACCGAAAAAGCTTTCAGTCGATCGTTTACAACAGTTTAGCACCATTTCTGAGTGAATTGCAGAACGTCAGATTTTTGCTGAAATTGTGACCGCGCGGCTTAGGGATTTTTTCAAAAAAAGGTGTTCAGACGTCGAGGGCTAATTCTGTTTCCCATGATAAAAACGCATCTGTTTCCACCGAAAAAGCTTTCAGTCGATAGTTTGCAACAGTTTGGCACCATTTCTGAGTGAATTGCAGAACGTCAGATTTTTGCTGAAATTGTGACCGCGCGGCTTAGGGATTTTTTCAAAAAAAGGTGTTCAGACGTCGAGGGCTAATTCTGTTTCCCATGATAAAAACGCATCTGTTTCCACCGAAAAAGCTTTCAGTCGATAGTTTGCAACAGTTTGGCACCATTTCTGAATGAATTGCAGAACGTCAGATTTTTGCTGAAATTGTGACCGCGCGGCTTAGGGATTTTTTCAAAAAAAGGTGTTCAGACATCGAGGGCTAATTCTGTTTCCCATGATAAAACCCCATCTGTTTCCACCGAAAAAGCTTTCATTCCATCGTTTGCAACAGTTTGGCACCATTTCTGAGTGAATTGCAGAACGTCAGATTTTTGCAGAAATTGTGACCGCGCGGCTTAGGGATTTTTTCAAAAAAAGGTGTTCAGACATCGAGGGCTAATTCTGTTTCCCATGATAAAAACACATCTGTTTCCACCGAAAAAGCTTTCAGGGGATCGTTTGCAACAGGGCTTAGGGATTTTTTCAAAAAAAGGTGTTCAGACATCGAGGGCTAATTCTGTTTCCCATGATAAAAACCCATCTGTTTCCACCGAAAAAGCTTTCAGTCGATCGTTTACAACAGTTTGGCACCATTTCTGAGTGAATTGCAGAACGTCAGATTTTCGCTGAAATCGTGACCGCGCGGCTTAGGGATTTTTTCAAAAAAAGTTGTTCAGACGTCGAGGGCTAATTCTGTTTCCCATGATAAAAACGCATCTGTTTCCACCGAAAAAGCTTTCAGTCGATCGTTTGCAACTGTTTGGCACCATTTCTGAGTGAATGGCAGAACGTCAGATTTTTGCTGAAATTGTGACAGCGCGGCTTAGGGATTTTTTCAAAAAAAGGGGGTTCAGACATCGAGGGCTAATTCTGTTTCCCATGATAAAAACCCATCTGTTTCCACCGAAAAAGCTTTCAGTCGATCGTTTACAACAGTTTAGCACCATTTCTGAGTGAATTGCAGAACGTCAGATTTTTGCTGAAATTGTGACCGCGCGGCTTAGCGATTTTTTTAAAAAAAGTTGTTTAGACATCGAACGCTAATTCTGTTTCCCATGATAAAAACCCATCTGTTTCCACCGAAAAAGCTTTCAGGGGATCGTTTGCATCAGGGCTTAGGGATTTTTTCAAAAAAAGGTGTTCAGACATCGAGGGCTAATTCTGTTTCCCATGATAAAAACCCATCTGTTTCCACCGAAAAAGCTTTCAGGGGATCGTTTGCAACAGTTTGGCACCATTTCTGAGTGAATGGCAGAACGTCAGATTTTTGCTGAAATTGTGACCGCGCGGCTTAGGGATTTTTTCAAAAAAAAGTTGTTCAGACGTTAAGGGCTAATTCTGTTTCCCATGATAAAACCCCATCTGTTTCCACCGAAAAAGCTTTCATTCGATCGTTTGCAACAGTTTGGCACCATTTCTGAGTGAATTGCAGAACGTCAGATTTCTGCTGAAATTGCGACCGCGCGGCTTAGGGATTTTTTCAAAAAAAGGTGTTCAGACATCGAGGGCTAATTCTGTTTCCCATGATAAAACCCCATCTGTTTCCACCGAAAAAGCTTTCATTCGATCGTTTGCAACAGTTTGGCACCATTTCTGAGTGAATTGCAGAACGTCAGATTTCTGCTGAAATTGCGACCGCGCGGCTTAGGGATTTTTTCAAAAAAAGGTGTTCAGACATCGAGGGCTAATTCTGTTTCCCATGATAAAAACACATCTGTTTCCACCGAAAAAGCTTTCAGGGGATCGTTTGCATCAGGGCTTAGGGATTTTTTCAAAAAAAGGTGTTCAGACATCGAGGGCTAATTCTGTTTCCCATGATAAAAACCCATCTGTTTCCACCGAAAAAGCTTTCAGGGGATCGTTTGCAACAGTTTGGCACCATTTCTGAGTGAATGGCAGAACGTCAGATTTTTGCTGAAATTGTGACCGCGCGGCTTAGGTATTTTTTCAAAAAAAGGTGTTCAGACATCGAGGGCTAATTCTGTTTCCTATGATAAAAACGCATCTGTTTCCACCGAAAAAGCTTTCAGTCCATCGTTTGCAACAGTTTTGCACCATTTCTGAGTGAATTGCAGAACGTGAGATTTTTGCTGAAATTGTGACCGAGCGGCTTAGCGATTTTTTTTTAAGAAGTTGTTCAGACGTCGAGGGCTAATTCTGTTTCCCATGATAAAACCCCATCTGTTTCCACCGAAAAAGCTTTCATTCGATCGTTTGCAACAGTTTGGCACCATTTCTGAGTGAATTGCAGAACGTCAGATTTTTGCTGAAATTGTGACCGCGCGGCTTAGGGATTTTTTCAAAAAAAGGTGTTCAGACGTCGAGGGCTAATTCTGTTTCCCATGATAAAAACCCATCTGTTTCCACCGAAAAAGCTTTCAGGGGATCGGTTGCAACAGTTTGGCACCATTTCTGAGTGAATGGCAGAACGTCAGATTTTTGCTGAAATTGTGACTGCGCGGCTTAGGGATTTTTTCAAAAAAAAGGTGTTCAGACGTTGAGGGCTAATTCTGTTTCCCATGATAAAACCCCATCTGTTTTCACCAAAAAAGCTTTCATTCGATCGTTTGCAACAGTTTGGCACCATTTCTGAGTGAATTGCAGAACGTCAGATTTTTGCTGAAATTGTGACCGCGCGGCTTAGGGATTTTTTTTAAAAAAGTTGTTCAGACGTCGAGGGCTAATTCTGTTTCCCATGATAAAAACCCATCTGTTTCCACCGAAAAAGCTTTCAGGGGATCGTTTGCAGCAGTTTGGCACCATTTCTGAGTGAATGGCAGAACGTCAGATTTTTGTTGAAATGGTGACAGCGCGGCTTAGGGATTTTTTCAAAAAAAGGTGTTCAGACGTCGAGGGCTAATTCTGTTTCCCATGATAAAAACCCATCTGTTTCCACCGAAAAAGCTTTCAGTCGATCGTTTACAACAGTTTAGCACCATTTCTGAGTGAATTGCAGAACGTCAGATTTTTGCTGAAATTGTGACCGCGCGGCTTAGGGATTTTTTCAAAAAAAGATGTTCAGACGTCGAGGGCTAATTCTGTTTCCCATGATAAAAACGCATCTGTTTCCACCGAAAAAGCTTTCAGGGGATTGTTTGCAACAGTTTGGCACCATTTCTGAGTGAATTGCAGAACGTCAGATTTTTGCTGAAATTGTGACCGCGCGGCTTAGGGATTTTTTCAAAAAAAGGTGTTCAGACGTCGAGGGCTAATTCTGTTTCCCATGATAAAAACGCATCTGTTTCCACCGAAAAAGCTTTCAGTCGATAGTTTGCAACAGTTTGGCACCATTTCTGAGTGAATTGCAGAACGTCAGATTTTTGCTGAAATTGCGACCGCGCGGCTTAGGGATTTTTTCAAAAAAAGGTGTTCAGACGTCGAGGGCTAATTCTGTTTCCCATGATAAAACCCCATCTGTTTCCACCGAAAAAGCTTTCATTTCATCGTTTGCAACAGTTTGGCACCATTTCTGAGTGACTTGCAGAACGTCAGATTTTTGCTGAAATTGTGACCGCGCGGCTTAGGGATTTTTTCAAAAAAAGGTGTTCAGACATCGAGGGCTAATTCTGTTTCCCATGATAAAAACACATCTGTTTCCACCGAAAAAGCTTTCAGGGGATCGTTTGCAACAGGGCTTAGGGATTTTTTCAAAAAAAGGTGTTCAGACATCGAGGGCTAATTCTGTTTCCCATGATAAAAACCCATCTGTTTCCACCGAAAAAGCTTTCAGTCGATCGTTTACAACAGTTTGGCACCATTTCTGAGTGAATTGCAGAACGTCAGATTTTCGCTGAAATCGTGACCGCGCGGCTTAGGGATTTTTTAAAAAAAGTTGTTCAGACGTCGAGGGCTAATTCTGTTTCCCATGATAAAAACCCGTCTATTTCCACCGAAAAAGCTTTCAGGGGATCGTTTGCAACAGTTTGGCACCATTTCTGAGTGAATGGCAGAACGTCAGATTTTTGCTGAAATTGTGACCGCGCGGCTTAGGGATTTTTTCAAAAAAAAGTTGTTCAGACGTTAAGGGCTAATTCTGTTTCCCATGATAAAACCCCATCTGTTTCCACCGAAAAAGCTTTCATTCGATCGTTTGCAACAGTTTGGCACCATTTCTGAGTGAATTGCAGAACGTCAGATTTCTGCTGAAATTGCGACCGCGCGGCTTAGGGATTTTTTCAAAAAAAGGTATTCAGACATCGAGGGCTAATTCTGTTTCCCATGATAAAAACACATCTGTTTCCACCGAAAAAGCTTTCAGGGGATCGTTTGCATCAGGGCTTAGGGATTTTTTCAAAAAAAGGTGTTCAGACATCGAGGGCTAATTCTGTTTCCCATGATAAAAACCCATCTGTTTCCACCGAAAAAGCTTTCAGGGGATCGTTTGCAACAGTTTGGCACCATTTCTGAGTGAATGGCAGAACGTCAGATTTTTGCTGAAATTGTGACCGCGCGGCTTAGGGATTTTTTCAAAAAAAGGTGTTCAGACGTCGAGGGCTAATTCTGTTTCCCATGATAAAAACCCATCTGTTTCCACCGAAAAAGCTTTCAGGGGATCTTTTGCAACAGTTTGGCACCATTTCTGAGTGAATGGCAGAACGTCAGATTTTTGCTGAAATTGTGACAGCGCGGCTTAGGGATTTTTTCAAAAAAAAGGTGTTCAGACGTTGAGGGCTAATTCTGTTTCCCATGATAAAAACCCATCTGTTTCCACCGAAAAAGCTTTCAGGGGATCGTTTGCAACAGTTTGGCACCATTTCTGAGTGAATGGCAGAACGTCAGATTTTTGTTGAAATGGTGACAGCGCGGCTTAGGGATTTTTTCAAAAAAAGGTGTTCAGACGTCGAGGGCTAATTCTGTTTCCCATGATAAAAACCCATCTGTTTCCACCGAAAAAGCTTTCAGTCGATCGTTTACAACAGTTTAGCACCATTTCTGAGTGAATTGCAGAACGTCAGATTTTTGCTGAAATTGTGACCGCGCGGCTTAGGGATTTTTTCAAAAAAAGGTGTTCAGACGTCGAGGGCTAATTCTGTTTCCCATGATAAAAACGCATCTGTTTCCACCGAAAAAGCTTTCAGGGGATTGTTTGC